>NC_088395.1:44164615-44470769 GCF_037993035.2 Macaca fascicularis | reverse complement strand
TCCTAAGAATAAAGAGTAGATTAGAGACAAGCAATAATATCATAGTGATTGTAAACCAGAAGAAACAGAACACGAGATGGTTCAATTCTATCATTTTATGTTAGCACTTGGAGTTTTTGTTTGTTTTTAAATTTAAAACAGTGAAGCGAAGTACAAACTGTGGCATCTATTTTTTCTCAGTTTTTAGGCTAGCCAAGTAAAGCAGTGGGAGTGGAGAAGGAACAAAGAAATCTATAACTGCTTGTGATCAATTAGTTGTAAACACCGCTGCACTCACACCAGCCTGTGATATCTGATATTTTTGATGGTGAGTGAAAATATTAGTTCACATGAAATATATTTGTGTATTTAAATAACATTGTTGTCTTAGTTCATTTGGACTGTTACAACAAAATACCATGGGCTGGGTAGCGTATACACAAAATAAATTTGTTTCTCACCGTTCTGGAGGCTGAGAGGTCCAGGATCAAGGCACCCACAGATTCAGTGTCTGATGAGCCCCATTTTCTGACTTATGGATGATGCCTTCTTGCTGTGTCTTCACATGATGGAAAGGCAAACAAGCTTCCTCAGGTCTCTTTTACAAGGACACTAATTCCATTCATGAAGGCTCTGCTTTCATGAGCCACTCACTTCCCCAAGGCCCACCTCCTCATACCCTCACAATGGGGGTTAGGATTTCAACATATGCATTTTGGGGGGACACAAACATTGAAACCATAGCAATTTTGAAATTTGAAGTATATTATTTTTAATTGTTAATTGCTTATTTTTAAGCTAAAAAATCAAAACAATAATGATTACTACATTTTCTCATATAGAGATGGATGTGTTAAAAAATGATCTACTCTTGAGTGTCACATTCAGTAGGTAGGTTACTGGTTTGACCAGAGAATGTTTCTTTCACATTCCTCCTTCCCATCCATACATATCCCTTTTTATTAAAAAAAAAAAAATCATAAACAATACTGTGACCTCTACTGACCGAATGTAAAGTAGTTCAAGTCGTGGACTGTGGCCAAGTCCACACAGAAAAGTTCTTGTTATTGCCTCCTAAAGAAAAATGCCCACAGCCTCTGAGAACATGACTCGTGGTGAACTCATCCTGTCCACTGCAATTATGACAACATTCATTCCCACATAGAGAAAACTTAATCAGAGCCAAGGAATGTACCTCGGTGCCTGATAGAAAAAGTACCATCTCAATGCAAATGTGTTTAAGTAATTAATTATAGGCTAGAAAATGATGGTACTGAAACTAAGACACTTAAAAATAAATTAAGCCATTTGTAGATTCTGTAACTTGGAGGGCAGATGCCATTTTGTGAATGGGAAGTTTGACATTGGACATTCTAATTAAATGAGCTTGGATACTTTATAGGATAAATCTACGGGCCTAAAATCAAACAGCATATAATGAAAACTTGCTATAACATGGTTAATTTATGTGATAGGCGTCACTCTTACCCCGTCCCTATATTAATATGGAGAAAGTTCTGCCGTATGCCTGACTGAATAAGCATATTCCCTCTAGAGCATATAGAGTGAAGTCCATATGCTTCCCCGAGGATGTTCCTTCTATTTCTGAACTGTTTCTTGGCCCTCAATAAATACAGGCTTTATTTTGTTGGTGTATGTATTTGACCTTACTAGTTTCTTTTTAAAATTTTAGTTATCTTGCACTATCATTTATTGTAATATTATATGTCTATCTCGAGTGGCATTTATTACAATCTCTAACTTACAGATCTTTATATAGATCCTTCTCCTTCAAAATTGTTGAAACCATAAAAAGCATCAGAATGTAAGTACTCTTATCATACTGCAAATCTTTATTTTTTTATTCTTATGCTGTTAGAATTCCAAACTATTTTAGATGGCAGTTCGGTATCTGAAATGATTAATCTACCCATTCTTTGCACATAGCTATTTGTATGAAACACATAGTCTTTAAACAGACAAGTTATCAATAGGTACAACCTTTAAGTGAATGAAAAACTCATTGCAAAACGACTCCCTACTTTGAATCTGTGATCTTATGGCCTTTTGGATGTCACTCTCCTCATCCAGAAAAAAATTGTTCACATGCAAAAGACCTTTGGGCATAACATGACATTTATAATGTATAGAGTGTGCATTTCATGTTTATTTCTCATGTATTTCCCTGGCTAAAGACTAATATGCAATCTACAACATCCAAATAAATGATTTAACGTATTTTATACAACACATGTTCAAGTAATTAATTTTCTCATGGAAATGTCATACCATTTAACTCATAGTTATGAGCCAAATATTTGTGCAGTAGTTGGTAATGAATATATGCATAATCACAGATTGCCCTATTTTCTTTGTGCTCAAATGTAATTTAAAGGGACAGAATTAGGGTGCAGCAGACTTCACATTATTTACTGCTTGATACATAGTAGGTTCTCAATAACTGCTTGTTGGATGAATAAATACATGATTGAACTGTAAACAGATTTTTACCAAATCTTACGAATTTAGGTTTTTGGTTAGTCTTACTAGAGTCGTATTATGATATTATGAACACGATTAACTGTGTGTGATATGTTTTGAAAATACTTGGTTGTCAAAGAATGAGGGAAAAATAATTATGGATATATGTAAGCAAGAAATGATATAAAAACTTATATGCATCAAGTAGGGAACATCTGTATATGTCAGGTTATTTCCAGCAGCAGGTAACAGAAATAAGGCTCAAACTGGTTTAAAAATAAGAAAATCCATTACAGTTGAGTATCCCTAATCTAAATATCTGAAATCCAAAATGCTCCAAAATGCATTGATATAATGCCACGAGTGGAGAATTCCACACATAAGTATTTAAAACAAGCTTTGTTTTATACACAAATTTATTTAAAATAGCATATAAAATTACCGTCAGTCTATATGTATAAGGTGTATATGAAAAAGAAATGCATTTCATGTTTAGACTTGGATCCCATCCCTAAGATATATCATTATGTACATTCCAAAATCTGAAAAAAATTCCAAATCCACAATAGGTCTAGTCCCAAGCATTTCAGGTACAGGATACTCAACCTGTGCCATGTCCAAAGGTAATGCAAGCCTTAGCTCACATTGTGTAGGCAAATAATGGCGTCCACTCCGACACTACTCTTCTTTAGAAGAGGAACTGAACTAGTCAATCAAGAAGTACAGGAATACCTTGGAGATATTGTGGATTTCGTTTCAGACCACCACAATTAAGCGAATCTTACAGTGAAGCAAATCACACAAATTTTTTGGTTTCCCAGTGCACATAAAAGTCATGCTTACACTATACTGTAGTCTGTTAAGTGTGCAATAGCCTCATGCCCAAAACGAAAAATGAAAAATGCTTTATTGCTAATAAATAAATGAAAGAATGAAAAAATGCTTTATTGCTAAAAAATGCTAATGATTATCTCAGCCTTCAGTGAGCTGTAATCTTTTTGCTGGTGGAGTCTTGCATCTATGCTGGTGGCTGCTGACTGATCAGGGTGGTGCTTGCAGAAGGTTGGGGTGGCTGCGGCAATTTCTTAAAATGAGAAAACAGTAAAGTTTGCCACATTGATTGACTTTTCCTTTCACAGCAGATTTCTCCGTAGGATGCAAGGCTGTTTGATAGCATTTTATCCACAAAATGTCTTTCAAAATTGGAGTCAATCCACTCCAACCCTGTTGCTGCTTTATTGACTAAGTTTATATAACATTTGAAATCCTTTGTTGTCATTTCAACATTGTTCACAGCATTTTCACCAGGAGTAGATTCCATCCCAAAAAAACACGTTATTTGCTTATCCATAAGAAGCAACTCCTCATCTCTTCAAATTTTATCATGAGCTAGCAGCAACTCAGTTACATCTTCAGGCTCCACTTCTGATTCTAAGTCTTCTGCTATTTTCAACACATCTGCAGTTACTTCCTCCAAGTCATTGATGAGGGTTGTAATCAACTTCTTCCAAACTCCTGTTCATGTTGATATTTTGACCTTCTCTCATGAATCATGAATATTCTTAATGGCATCTAGAATGGTGAACCCTTTGCAAAAGGGTTTCAATTTACTTTGTCCAGATTGATCAGAGGGATCACTCTCTATGGCAGCTACAGCCTTACAAAATGTATTTCTTAAATAATAAGACTTAAAGTCAAAATTACTCCTTGATCCATGGGCTGCAGAATGGATGTTGTGTTAGCAGGCATGAAAACAGCATTAATCTCCTTGTACATCTCTATCAGAGCTCTTGGGTGACCAGGTGTATTGTCAATGAGCAGTAATATTTGAAAAAATCTTTTTATTTTCCTAAGCAGTAGGTCCCAACAGTGGGCTTAAAATATTTAGTAAACTATGCTATCAACAGATGTGCTGTCATCTAGGCTTTGTTATTTCATTTATAGAGCATAGGCAGAGTAGATTTTGCATAGTTCTTAAAGGCTCTAGGATCTTTTGAATGGTAAGTGAGCACTGGCTTCAACTTGAAATCATCAGCTGCATTAGTCCCTATCAGGAGACTCAACCTGCCTTTTGAAGCTTTAAGCCACTCATTGACTTCTCCTCTCTAGCTATGAAAGTCCTAGATGGCATCTTCTTCCAATAGAAGACTGTTTCATATAGATTGAAAATCTGTTGTTTAGTGTAGCCCCCTTCATCAATGATCTTAGCTAGATCTTCTGGATAACTTACTGCAGCTTCTCCATCAGCACTTGCTGCTTCGCCTTGTACTTTTATGTTATGGAAACAGCTTCTTTCCTTAAACCTCATGAACCAACTGCTCTGCTAGCTTCCAACTTTTTTTTCTGCAGCTTCTTATCTTTCTCAGCCTTCATAGAATTGAAGAGAGTTAGGGCCTTGCTCTGAATTAGGCTTTGGCTTAATCCTAATCCAGAGCAAGGCCGCAACTCTCTTCAATTCTACGAATGTTGTGGCTGGTTTAATCTTCTATCCAGACCACTAAAACTTTCTCTACATCAGCAATAAGGCTGTTTTGCTTTCTTCTCTTTCATGTGTTTACTGGAAAAACACTTTTAATTTCCGTTAAGAACTCTTTTTTTGCATTTGCACCTTGGCTAACTGGTACAAGAGGCCTAGCTTTGAACATATCTCAGCTTTCCACATGCCTTCCTCACTAAGCTTAATCATTTCTAGCTTTGGATTTAAAGTGAGAGATGTGCGACTCTTCTTTTCACTTGAACACTTGAAGGCCATAGTAGGTTATTAATTGGCCTAATTTCAATATTGTTGTGTCTTAGGAAATAGGGAGGACTGAGGAGAGAGAGAGAGAGAGAGACAGAGAGAGAGAGAGAGAGACAGAGAGAGAGAGAGAGAGAGAGAGAGAGAGAGAGAGACCAAGACGAGGGAACGAGCAGTCGGTGGAGCAGTCAGAACACAGAAACAATGTTTATTAAGTTTGTCATGCTCTATGGGTGAAGTTCATGGTGCCTCAAAGCAATTACAATAGTAACATCCAAGATTGCTGATCACAGATTGCCATGACAGATAGAATAATGATGAAAAAGTTTGAAATGTTGTGAGAATTACCAAAATGTGACACAGAGACAGGCAGGGAGCACATGCTGTTGAAAAAATGGCACTGATAGACTTGCTTGACACAGGGTTGCCACAAACCTTCAATTTCTAAAAAACACAGTTGTCTGTGCAGCACAATAAAGTGAAATGCAATAAAACAACATATGGTCTATTCCTATATCGCCACAAAAATAAGGATGTATTCTCTCCTGAAGATACATTCATCAGTGAATTAAGGAAATGACGACAGGGTGGGAGAATGTAGCCAGTCTGTCCCAAGTCATTATTAGTTTTAGAAAAATTCACTTTCCCAGCCGGGCATGGTGGCTCATGCCTGTAATCCCAGCACTTTGCGAGGCTGAGGTGGGCAGATCACGAGGTCAGGAGTTTGAGACCAGCCTGGCTAACATGGTGAAACCCCGTCTTTAATGAAAATACAAAAATTAGCCAGGCATGGTGGCAGGAGCCTGTAGTCCCAGCTACTTGGGAGGCTGAGGCAGGAGAATCACTTGAACCCGGGAAGCAGAGGTTGCAGTGAGCCGAGATCGTGCCATTGCACTCCAGCCTGGGTGACAGAGCAAGACTCTGTCTCAAAAAAAAAAAATAAAAATAAAAATAAAAAATTTACTTTTCCCTTGGTTGATATTTATGAAAACTCCATTATGCTTTAGTTTTGTTTTTTTTTTACCTGCTACCTAGTCTGTCTCTCTTTTTCCTTTCAAGAGTGATCTTCATATTCTTTATATCATTTCTTTAAAAAAAAAGTCTAAGAATTACCAAGACTCTTAATCACTTCCTGCAGGTTTTGTACCTTCTTCAACTAAACTTGATCTGGAGGAAAAAAAAAAAAAAGCCCTATCATCCCCATTCGTGCTTATTGAAAATGGGTTTGTCAGGTGCATTCTGTAAGGATTTATTCCCCCCAGAGTTATTTAACATTTCCTGAAATTACTTAGATGAATAACTTGGATGGGAAACCCTGTACCTACAGCCTTGATATCATAATTGATCACATCCGATTTAAGAGGCAAAGAAGTGGTGGGTGGGCCCACTAAAGGGCAGACTTTCAGGGCTCTGGCCACTTGGACAAAGGGGTAAAAACCAAATGAAGTCTGCTGAACCAAACAAAGGAATTTTGGAAAGCAAACCAAGCAGGCTCTCAGGATCCATTCACTTTCTGTTCAGCCCACTACACATTTCTGGGTGACTATAATAGTCAAATAGGTACAGCTTGTGGTTTTTTTTTGGAAAGAATTCTTGCCTTTTTTGTTAAGGTCTTGCTTTAAATAAACATCATGACCAAACATTAAGGAAAGCAAAATCCCATATGTGAAAAGAAGAGGAATAGTATTGTCTTCTTATTTTTTTTAATGCCTCCATCTTTTTCCATGCATATACTGTATAAAATTTTTCTTATGAAAAATAGGGCCTTTGGCCGGATGCAGTGGCTCATGCCTGTAATCCCAGCACTTTGGGAGGCTGAGGCAGGTGGATCCCTTGAGGTCAGGAGCTCGAGACCAGCCTGGCCAACATGGTGAAACACCGTCTCTACTAAAAATACAAAAATTAGCCAGGCGCGGTGGCACATGCTTGTAATCCCAGCTACTCAGGAGGCTGAGGAGGGGAATCGCTTGAACCTGGGAGGCGGAGGTTTCAGTGAGCCGAGATCGCGCGATTGCTCTCCAGCCTGGGCAATAGAGCGAGACTCCGTTTCAAAAGCAAACAAACAAACAAACAAAAACAGAGAAAGAAAAATGGGGCCTTTTTTGTTTGGGGTCAGGATTTGTGTTTCTATTTTTGTTATTTTGTAGAAGCTTCCTGTGGAAAATGCGGCCATTCTTAGGTAAAATTTTGTGTCCTGTCTTTCCCACACTTATGCATTTCTCCATGTTACTAATAGTATTCAGAAAAATGATTTTAAATAGTCATGTCATAAGCCATTCTATCGAAATACCACTATTAATTTAATTATCTCCTTTTAAATGTATTATGAAAAAAAAATTTAGAGCCAGGGTTGCACTGTCACCTAGGCTCGAGTGCAGTAGCATGATCATAGCTCACTGCAGCCTAGAACTCCTGGGTTCAAGTGATCCTCCTGTCTCAGCCTCCTGAGTAGCTGGGACTATAGGCACGTGCTACCATGCCTGGCTATATTTTAAACTTTTTGTAGAGATGGGGTCTCTTTTTGTTGCCCAGGCTAGTCTCCAACTCCTAGGCTTAAGTGATCCTCCCACCTCAGCCTCCCAAAGCACTGAGATTACAGGTATGAGCCACCGCACCTGGACTTTTAAAATCCTTTACTTTTATTTTTAAATGGAGATATAATTTACATCTTGAAATGCACAGATCTAAAACACACATTTAAATGAGTTTTGACAAATGCAAACACTCTAATCAAGATAAAGAATATTTCCATCACCCCCCAAAATGCCCTCGTGCCTCCTTTGATGGAATATTCCATCTCCTTGCAACCACTGTTCTGATTTCTATCAGCACAGATTCGTTTTGCCTGTTCTTGAACTCCGTATAAGTAGAATGATACAGATATACCCTTTTATGTCTGGCTTCTTTTTCGCTTAACACTTCTAATTCACCCATGATGTTGCGTTTATTAGCAGTTCATTCTTTTTCACTGCTAGTAATACTCCATTGTATGGACATATCACAATTTGTCTCTTCGCCACTTGATAGACATTTGAGTTGTTTCCAATTTGAGTCTATTACGTATAATACTACTCTAAACATTTTTCTTTCAAATCAATTTTAAAGGAGGGTGAGAAATGGAAAAAATGATTGCTGCATTAGTGATGATTTTCTTTTGTAAGAGGAGCTACAGAGAAGCAGGGAATGCAGTTGAAACACTGGGGGTAGGGGAGGTGGATGAAAAATGAAATCAAAGGGGCTTTTGAGAAAGCTAATCCAAGGGGAAAATTAATTTCCCCTTGGCAAGGATACGAAGAAGCAATAAACAAACAAGCAAACAAACCGTTGATGATCGAGAAGTGAGAAAGGAAAAACCTACAAAAATGAGAATAAGTTAAAAAGAATTAGAATCATGACATTTCTGTTTTTAATCATGTTCTTCGAAAACTCTTGGAATGAAGACAAACAAAGTTTTGAGCCTCTTCCATGGGGACTTCAGCCCTTCACATGTTCCTGATGCTCTAATGTTTCACATTAGCTTTTTCTATGGGCAACGTTCTTTCCTGTCCCTGCCAGAGCAGAAGAGTGTTCAAAGCAGCTTTGATCAGGGCAGCACACTCAAGGCAGTCTGTAAGGGAAGCCAGGAGGCTTTTTAATTTAAAAATAAGTGCTGCTTTGTCTCCCATGTTTCCTTAATTGAGGCAGAAGCTGAATCTGGGACACAGCTTGGTGGGAGATTGGCTATGACATGGTCACATGGAGCCTGGATTCTGAGCAAGAAGAGGCTGTGTGTGTGTGTGTGTGTGTGTGTGTGTGTGTGTGTGTGTGAACAGTTACAGGGAAGTATTTTCAACTGTCAGGCCTGTCAGATTAAGACGTCTGAATGGGCTATGAGAGAGAAATAACTGAATCCGCATTAACTGTATTCTCTGTAGAAATTTTGCAGCAGGATTTAAATGCCTTCAACCAGAGACAGAGGGAAGCAAGGAAAGGAAAAAGGGCCAAGGTGGCTACAATTGTTTTTATCTTAAAGAGACTCTGCAGGCCTGAGACTTGAAAAATTGTTTTTTTTCCAGTGATGTTGCTGACATTTTAACGTAGAATATCCGCCTTCTCTTAAAATCAGAGAAGAGGCACAACAATAATTACAGGAAATAGGAGGAAAGAAGAAGGAGGAAATATACAAAGTATATGTGAAGACATTGCTGATGTAGTTTTATGGGGCTTTCTGGCATTCTACCTGCCTCCTCTCCATGGGTTTGAAGTAAATTTGATAGTTAAAAGCATGAAAGGAGGGAGGAGAATGGGCCGCAGCAGCAGTCTACAGCTATTGAAAGGTGTTAACACGGAGGAGGATTTATTTAGTCTATAAATCCCAGAAGACACAACCATGAGGAATACAGTGCAGTTTACAAAAATTCTGATTAAAAAAGAGGAAAAATATTTTGATGTTAGAACTATCGGAATACAGAATAAAATAACATACACAGACACACTTGGAGGAGTAAAAGTGTTATGCAGATTCAAATCATTATTATTATTCTTCCCTTAAGGGAGATGGTGGTAAGTCCACCATGAAAATGCACCAGAGCGGTTATGTAGATAACCTATCCCATAGTGGCTGCCGATACCAAAATACAGCTCCCAGGTGTCCTGGGGACCAGGGGAGATCACAGTGCATGTTGAGGTCCCTCAGGGAAGAAAAAATATTCTGCCTGCTTCCCCAAATTCCCAGGAAATTTGGGAAAATTTGATGGGCTTTGCTGCTCCCTGATGTAAATGGCTGCTTCTGTTGAAAAATCCAAAGTGATTTATGTGATTGAGGCCATTGCTTGGTTTGAGGTGATGAGTTAGGTTAGACGTTAACTCTTCGAGAAACTTGCTGAATTATCAGCTATTAAACGTTAGAGCATATTCCTCGCAGGAATCAGGCTGGAGTGGGGGATTTTTCCACTTTAGGTGTTTGAGAGAAATTGGAATGGTTCGTGTGAGTGTGAAAGAGAGTTCTCTCTGGGAGGCCCACCCCCACCTTTTTTTTTTTTTTTTTTTTTTTCTGAAGACAATGTCTCACTCTATCGCCCAGGCTGGAGTACAATGACATGATCTTGGCTCACTGTGTCCTCGACCTCCCAGGTTCAAGCGATTCTCGTGCCTCAGCCTCCCGAGTAACTAGGATTACAGGTGTGCACCACCATGCCTGGCTAATTTTTGTATTTTTACTAGAGATGGGCTTTTGCCATGTTGGCCAGGCTGGGAGGCCACTTTCATATAAAAAGTACAGTTTTCTGTTCCACTGCATAGCCTGGGGGTGAGAATTGCAGGGATTTCCAGTAATAACAATCTCATCTCTTTTTAAGTTCATCCTATATTCTGTGCCCTTTACACATGTTATCTTGTTTAATATTTATAGCAACCCTATAAGGTAAGACTTTAGGCCGGGCGCGGTGGCTCAAGCCTGTAATCCCAGCACTTTGGGGGGCCGAGACGGGCGGATCACGAGGTCAGGAGATCAAGACCATCCTGGCTAACACGGTGAAACCCCGTCTCTACTAAAAAATACACAAAAACTAGCCGGGCGAGGTGGCGGGCGCCTGTAGTCCCAGCTAATGTAGTCCCAGCTACTCGGGAGGCTGAGGCAGGAAAATGGCGTAAACCCGGGAGGCGGAGCTTGCAGTGAGCTGAGATCCGGCCACTGCACTCCAGCCTGGGCGACAGAGCGAGACTCCATCTCAAAAAAAAAAAAAAAAAAAAAGACTTTAAAAGTGAGTAAACTGAGACTCAGAGATAGTATATAATTTGACCAGCGTTACAGAATTGGGATATAGACAATTAGAGATTAGCATCCAGCCCTATCTGACTTCACAAAGCCGGTGCTTGCCTCATTTCACCATTAGTCTGTCAGCGGATAGTGGTAGCTCTCCTCCCTGCACTGTGCTTCAATGTCTGGGTTTTCATTTGGGTCCTTCCAGAAGCAATTCTTTAAACAAAATAAAATAAAATAAGTTTTGGCTGGACAGTGGCTCATGCTTGTAATCTCAGTTCTTTGAGAGGCCAAGGCAGGAGGTTTGCCTGAGCGCAGGAATTTGAGAGCAGCCTGGGCAACATAGCAAAACTCAGTCCCTACAAAAAATGTTTAAAAATTAGCCGGGTGTGGTGGTGCACACCTGTAGTCCCAGCTACTCAGGAGGCTGAGTCAGGGAGGTCAAGGCTGCAGTGAGTCGTGATTGTATCACTGCACACCAGCCTGGGTGACAGAGCAAGACCTTGTCTGAAAATAAATAAAGAAGTAAATAAATAAATAAATAAATAGTATTGTGTATATTTAAGGCATGCAACATGATGTTATAAGATATATATATACTAGAATGGTTACTATAGTGGAACAAATTTACACATCCATCACCTCAAATTGTTACCCATGCTCCACCTCTCTACCCCCTACACCCACCCCACCCCTTGGCAAGAGCAGCTATAATCTACCCATTTAGCAAAAACCCTGAGTAAAATACGCTATTATTAACTATAGTCTTCATGTTATACATTGGATCTTTCAACTTGTTCATCCTTCCTGCATATCTGCTACTTTGTATCCTTTGACTTACATCTCCCCATTCCCAGGCCTGGTAAACACTGTTTTATTCTCTCTTTACATATTTGACCCTTTACAAACTATTGCACATATAAGTGAGAGCGTGCAATATTTTCCTTTTTTTTCCCCTCCATTCTCTCACGTGAAATATTTTTCTTTGTGTGTCTGGCTTATCTCACTTAGCACAGTGTCCTCCAGGTCCACTTGTGTTGTGGCAAATGGTGGGATCTCTTCTTTTTCTTGAGAGAGAGACAGGGTCTCACTGTGTTGCCTAGGCTGGAGTGCAGTGGCATGATCACGGCTCACTGCAGCTTCGACCTCCTGAGCTCAAGCGATGCTCCTGCCTCAGCCTCCTGAGTAGCTGGGACTACAGGCATGCTTCACCATGCCTGGCTAATTTTTAAAATTTTCTTGTGGAGATGAGGATTCACCACGTTGCACAGGCTGGTCTCAAAACTCAGGAAGGCTCAAGCTATCCTCCCTCCTCCTCATTTAAGGCTGAATGACATTATATTGTGTGTGTATATGTGTGTGTGTGTGTGTGTATACATATACATACATGTATGTGTATACATATACATACATGTATATGTATGCATATGCATAAGTATATGTACATACACACACTCACACATATACACACAGTTTCTTCATCCATTTGTACATTGATGGACAAGTAGGTTCTTTCCATATCTTAACTATTGTGAATAGTGCTGCAATGGACATGGAGTTGCAGATATCTTTATGAAGTGATGATTTCATTTCCTTTGGGCATATACATAGAAGAAGGATTATTGGGTCATATGATAGTTCAATTTTTTTTTTTTTTTTTTTTTTGAGACAGAGTTTCATTCTTATTGCCCAGGCTGGAGTGCAGTGGCACAATCTCAGCTCACCACAACCTCCGCCTCCCGAGTTCAAGCAATTCTCCTGCCTCAGCCTCCGGAATAGCTGGGATTACAAGCATGCACCACCAAGCCTGGCTAATTTCGTATTTTTTTTTAGTAGAGATGGGGTTTCTCCATGTTGGTCAGGCTGATCTCAAACTACAGACCTCAGGCGATCTGCCTGCCTCGGCCTCCCAAAGTTCTGGGATTACAGGCGTGAGCCACTGCGCCCGGTGATAGTTCTATTTTTAAGTTCTTTAGGAACCTCCATACTGTTTTCCATAATGGCTGCGCTAATCTACGTTCTCACCAACAGTATACAAGAGTTCCCTTTTCTCTACACCTTTGCCAACACTTATCTCTTCTTTTTAATAGTAGCCATCTTAACAGGTGTGATGGGGTATCTCACAGTGGTTTTGATTTGCACGTCCCTGATAATTAATGATGTTGAGCACCATTTCATGTACCTGTTAGCCATTTTTATGTCATCGTTGGAGAAATATCTATTCAAGTTCTTTGTCCATTTTTAAATTGGGTTATGTGTTTTTGCTATTTAGTTGTATGAGTTCTTTATAAATCTTGGATATTAACCCCTTATCTGATACATGGTTTGCCCGGGGTGCTGGCTAACTTGGTATTTAGCCTTAATTGACTCAAGTATCCCCACTCCAACCCCCATATGAGAGTGGAAGGGAGTCCAGGCGCCATCTTGCCAGGAGGGAAGACCACGGTGTTGTGCAGAGAGAGAACAATGGTGTTATTTTTCTTACCAGAGGAGTCTTTCTTAGACATATGATTGCCCAGAAACCCAGTGATGTGCTCACCATCTATAAGGAGATACAAAAACAAATTATATGTGACAGTTACTGGAGAGGATGGGAGTGTGACAGAGGATATGCTGATTCTTCTAGATGCTGTATTCCAGCTACTTTGTATGTTACATAACATTCTCAAGGCTCTCCCAGGTCTCTTAGCAATTAACATGTATCATTAAAATCTTATCTACAATTATACTCCCCAACATAAATTGTAGTTTCAAGTCTTTCCTTCCCTAAGCGCACAAGTAATTCAGAGGCCTGCAAAATATACTAACCCCATAGGGGACTTGATATCCCACATCACACTGAAATCTCGAATTTCACCCAAATTTACCAAGAAGATGAAACTTTAAAATAAATCCCACTGAAGCTCAAATGTAGAGGTTGGTAGCTGTTACTGTTAGTTTGGTCAATACTTTTAGTAACAGAAAAATTTTCCTGAAAGTAGCCAAAGAAGTAACTGGGCTCAACAACAGGATGAGAGGGCCTGCTCAAAGACATCAGAGCCACATTTGAGACGTAGACATAAAGACACTTCCAGAGAAAACAAACTGCTTCCTTATTTATTGGGTTGTTTGAAAAAAGTAATCTGAGGATTCTAGTATTTGGATATGCAAATCCAAATGTAGTATTCTCTATGGATTACATTGTATGACTTCTCAAAAAGTGGAAGTTAAGTGTGCCACTTAAATAACTGATTTTCTTACTAATAAAAATCCAAATTCCTAATCAAACAGGACATACTCATTGAGTCAAATACTCTTTGGGACAAAGTTATCCAATTGTAAACTAAGCATCTTGATATTTTCTTAAAATTTTCTGGGAAATTTAGGAAAAGTATTCAGTAAGTCATTTCTTCAGGAAAGAGAGTCAACTTTTGGTCTGAAAACTACATGAAGTTTACATAAGCAGAATGTAGTTGAGGCCCCAGAAGATCTGCAATCCACAAAAAAATGATGGTTCTTTTTATATTATGTTCACGCCTACATGTACACTTTAATAGGGATCATACTTTTTGTATTGTCCTATAACTTGTTAGATTGACTAAACAATATGTGGTAGTTGGCATCTTAACAGCTGCATAGTATTCCATTTGGATATATTTACATAACTGATCTCCTTTTGATAGATATTTAGGCCATGTTCAATTTTTCCCTATGATAAATAATATCTACCATAATTGAGGATTTACTATGTTCCAGGTACTATTCTAAACACTTCATATATAATAACTGCTTTAATCCTCATAGTAAGAATTATAAAGTAAATATATTATTATCCCATTATTGATGAAAAAACTGATGTGAGAGAGGTAAGCAACTTGTCCAAGATTGTTCAGGTAGTAAGTAGCTACAGTATCAGTATTGATGATCAAACTCAACACCCTTTGGCAACCCTTTCTCCTTTATCCACCTCCACCATTACATTAGAAAAACACCTTCTTGGCCAGGCACAGTAGTTCACACCTGTAATCCCAGCACTTTGGGAGGCTGAGGCGGGTGGATCACAAGGTCAGGAGATCGAGACCATCCTGGCTAACACGATGAAACCCTGTCCCTACTAAAAGTACAAAAAATTAGCCAGGCATGTGGTGGTGGGTGCCTGTAGTCCCAGCTACTTGGGAGACTGAGGCAGGAGAATGGCATGAACCCAGGAGGCGGAGCTTGCAGTGAGCCGAGATCTTGCCACTGCACTCCAGCCTGGGCAACAGAGCGAGACTCTGTCTCAAAAAAAAAAAAAAAAAAGAAAAAGAAAAACACCTTCTTTGCAGCTAGGAGAAGCCAATGAGACATACAAAGAAGTCTGCTGGGAGCTTCTTGCAAACACTTTGCATTTCTTATAGTCTTGAACATGGAAGAGATAATTTAAGATGATGCAGCTATCTCACCATCTTGCAAATATAAGGAAAAGGTCAAGGGAGTTGCAGAGATGCTAGACCTGACATTGTTAAGCTTGAAACCAATGTCAGGAGCTGCCTACTTTTAGACTTCATATAATGTGAGAAAAATAAACTCCTATTTTAAACCATTACTGATTTGCTTTTCTGTAACTTGCAGCCTAAAGCATTCCTACCTGATATGTAGTCATCCCTCAGTATTGGGGAGCTTCTTTCCAGGACCCCTTAGGGTAGCAAAACTCATGATGCTCAAGTTCCTTATACAAAATGGTACATTTCATCTGTGTACATCCTCCTATAAACTTTAAATAATCTCTAAATTACCTGCAATATTTAGTATAATGTAAATGCTATGTAAATAGCTGTTACACTGTATTGGTTTTTTATTTGTATTATTTTTATCATTGTATTATTTTTTATCTCTCTTTTTTTTTTTGGAGACAAAGTCTCGCTCTGTTGCCCAGGCTGGAGTGCAATGGCGCAACCTCAGCTCACTGCAAACTCCGCTTCCCAGGTTCAAGGGATTCTCCTGCCTCAGCCTCCTGAGTAGCTGAGATTACAGGTGCATGCCACCACGCCTGGCTAATTTTTGTATGTTTAGTAGAGACAGGGATTCACAATGTTGGTCAGGCTGGTCTCGAACTCCTGACCGCGTGATCTACCTGCCTCGGCCTCCCAAAGTGCTGGGATTACAGGTGTGAGCCACTGTGCCTGGCCATCTCTATTTTTAAATATTTCCCGTCTGCAGAACCCATAGATAAGGAAGGCCAACTGTATTCTTGGAGTGGAGCAGGGACTTGGGTCAGGCCGTCTGCATCCAGAACCCATGTTCTTAATCTCTGCACCGTTGTGCACATTTGTATATCTAAACAAGCTGGGACAAACATCTTTTTGCACACATACTGTTACAAGAAAGAGATCCCAATCCAGACCCCAAGAGAGGGTTCTTAGATCTTGCGCAAGAAAGAATTTGGGGTGAGTCCATAGAGTAAAGTGAAAGTAAGTTTATTAAGAAAGTAAAGAAATAGGGCCAGGCACGGTGACTCACGCCTGTAATCCCAGCACTTTGGGAGGCCGAGGTGGGTGGATCACGAGGTCAGGGGATGGAGACCATCCTGGCTAAAACGGTGAAACCCCATCTCTATTAAAAATACAAAAAATTAGCCAGGCGTGGTGGCACACGCCTGTAATCCCAGCTACTCAGGAGGTTGAGACAGGAGAAGCGCTTGAACCCAGGAGGCAGAGGTTGTAGTGAGCTGAGTTCACGCCACTGCACTCCAGCCTGGGCTACAGTGTGAGGCTCCATCTCAAAAAAAAAAAAAAAAAAGTAAAGAAATAAAGAATGGCTACTCCATCGGCAGAGCAGCAGCATGCACTGTTCACTGCTTATGCTTATTGTTACTTCTTGATTATATGCTAAACAAGAGGCAGATTATTCATGAGTTTTCCCAGAAAGGGGTGGGCAATTCCTGGAACTGAGGGATTCTCCCCCTCACCCAACCGCTTAGACCATATATGGTAACTTCCTGAGGTTGCCATGGCATTTGTAAATTGTCATGGAGCCGGTAGGAGTGTCTTTTAGCATGCTAATGCCTTATAATTAGCGTATAATGAGCAGTGAGGACAACTAGAGGTCACTTTCATCGCCATCTTGGTTTTGGTGGATTTTGGCTGGCTTCTTTACCTTGTGCTTTTTTATCAGCAAGATCTTTGTCACCTGTATCTTGTGCTGGCCTCGTATCTCATCCTGTGACTTAGAATGCCAGACCTCCTGGGAATGCAACCCAGTAGGTCTCAGCCTCATTTTACCTAAGCCCTATTCAAGATGGAGTCACTCTGGTTCAAACGCCTCTGACAATACCAGTTCTCTTGCTGTTTTATTAAGAAATGCCTCTGACAATACCACTTCTCTTGCTGTTTTATTAAGGAAGAAAAGTTTCCAGGATTACCTGTCAGACTCTCTGCTTGTGTCCAAACCAAACAGTACAGATAAAGGATGGGGGAGATAAGTTTCAGCAGCAGCATGCATGAGAACGATTGAAGTAATTTAGTATAAAGAACACTCCTTGGGTCATCTGTGGATGCTGAAAATGCCAACTTGACCTGAAGTGTATATAGAGAATTGTGATGTCTCCATGGAAATGCGGTGTTTAGCTCTGACAACACAAATGAAGACATTTTCTGACAATATGCTGAGTGAAAGAGGCCTTACGATAAAGAACGCTGTCTTATCACAGGTGCATTGAGAGGCAGACACCAAGGCAACATTAAATGGGTAAAAATTTTATCAAGGAAAATGACCAAGAGACAAATAGAGAGGGAGCTGGGGAAAGCTGGGAGAGCTGAATCTTTCCAACTGCTTATAAAAGCTTTGACTAGGCCCTTGTGTAATCCAGAGAGCAGCCTGGGCTGGGCATGGTGGCTCATGCCTGTAATCCCAGAACTTTGGGAGGCCGAGGCGGGTGGATCACCTGAGGTTGGGAGTTCGAGACCAGCCTTGCCAACATGGAGAAACCCCGTCTGTACTAAAAATACAAAATTAGCCAGCTGTGGTGGCATATGCCTGTAATCCCAGCTCCTCAGGAGGCTGAGGCAGGAGAATTGCTTGAACCCGGGAGGCAGAGGTTGCAGTGAGCCGAGATCACGCCATTGCACTCTGACCTGGACAACAGGAGCGAAACTTCATCACACACACACACACACACACACACACACACACACAAAGGTGCAGCCCGGAAGATGGGCCACCAAGGATTTACCAACAGAGTAGGAGGGCACCTATTTCTTTGCCCTTCTTTTCCCCAGGAAGCAACATACCAATGGAGGAGGAAGTTTGTGTCTAAGGAAAATAACAAAGTGTTATTATTACTATTTTGCACAATAACAGGAGGCTTGCAAATCAGTGCAATCAAGAATTAAGAAGGAAAAGATTTTTTTGTGGAAATATTTTAAAACATTTAAAAGTAATGTGGTGGTGGTGGTGGTGGTGGTGGTGGTATGTGAGACAAAGAGAGGGAGAGAAAGATCCATTCACCAGCTCCCTGTTAGATAAACAAGAATGAGAAGACACTGTGCCGTGTTCTCTGATACCAGCCTGGAAACGCCCACATCTGCCCTGAGCAACTGTGCCGGGCTTGGAATCACTTTGGAGCAAATCATCTGGGACAGAGGGGCTTCAACCCTTTCTTATCTTTCTTATCTACCACGTGACTTACTGGGGTTAGACACAGCTTAGTACAGTTTTAATATAGATTCTCATTCTGAAAAGTAAGGATAATCTGTTATCTCCCTTTTAAATGCATGTAAATGCTTTAACTATAATGAAGGTTTACTTTAAGAAATTTGTAAATCTTCTTTCATGTGTAGTTTAAATCTATGTCTAAGGGACTTATCCACGGTGAAAACAGAAAGCAGCTATTGATCATCCTTCATACCATTGTGTTTCTTGTACTTGGAAGCTTTTATATTTTATTTTTTTAAATCCCTACTTTTCATTTTTCTCCCTTCTTAGATAATTAATCCCAGTTTCTCAAGTTTAGTCCTCTCTTTTAAATCTTGGGTCTTTGAATTCTAGTAAAGTGCTTTGCCTCTTGAGGTTACATTTTCTTTTTCTGGGAAGTTACAGAAAGATTAAATTATTCACTTGAAAGTTGTTAAAAGGTTTAACAGCCTCTTTGCCTTTTACGTGCAATTCTAGGTTCTTATCTTGTTGAGAACAGCTATACTGTTTTGTCAATTACCTTTTTTGTTCGTTTTTCCAAAAACAAATTTACATTCTTATTGAGTTTCCAGGAAAGTTGTTTGGAGTATGGGGCCAGGATGAAGACAAGGCAAGGAGGCCTGCTAGGGTGGTTTAGATATGGTTTTGACTGGAGGCCTGGAGATGAAATACATAACCCTCTGTGTTCTCTCCTGCTTCGTGGATCATTACTGACCTATGTTCATGCTATTCTGTTGAATCAGGCATGTTCGATAAACAACATTGACTCTGGGGGAAAAAGAATTGCTTCTTAAGGAATACAGGACCTGTAAATATTAAAGGAACGTTTTCTCTCACAGGGATTGTGGTCAACCAAGCTCTCTCCAGTGGGAAGTGAATTAACTCAGAGCATCAATCTAATTAGAAAAGCCATAGCAATGGTCCTCAAGAGAGGAAGACCTGGAACAAAATCACCCAGGGAGCTACACACATTGCTTCTCCCCTTCTCCCTACTCCCCAGGGTCTGATGGGGGTGAGCATGGCTCAGGGGGAATGGGCACCGGTGGTTTTGATGTGTTTCCCAGGCAACACAAAGAGGCAGCTCTCCCTCACCCAACTGGGAATCACTGGGCAAGAGACATACCCAGTGTTACTTATGAAAGTTTAAGATACATACTCTTGATTTTACTTGTAGAAATTTATTATGCAGAAATACTTGTACATTCATTCAAAGATAAATGTGCAAGAATGGGAATTATAGCATTCTGTAATAGTAATGTAATAATAATAATAACCTTGATGTACATTAGTAGTGGACTGCTTACATTTATGGTTTAGTCATAATGTGGAATTCTGTGCCTTAGTTAGAAAAAATGAGGTCGGCCAGGCGCGGTGGCTCACGCCTGTAATCCTAGCACTTTGGGGGGCCTAGGTGGGCGGATCACTTGAGGTCAGGAGTTCAAGACCAGCCTGGCCAACATGGTGAAACCCCTGTCTCTACTAAAAATCCAAAAATTAACCGGGTGTGGTGGTGCACACCTGTGATCCCAGCTACTCAGGAGGCTGAGGCAGGAGAATTGCTTGAACCCGGGAGGTGGAGGGTGCAGTGAGCTGAGATCGCGCCACTGCACTCCAGCCTGGGCAACAGAGTGAGACTCTGTCTCAGAAAAAGAAAAGAAAAAAGGAGGTCGATCTTTATGGTTCCAATTTTAGTATTTGTGCTGCCGAAGCAAGCATGAGGCCGATATTTTTGCACTAACATGGAGTGATCGCCAAGGTATACAGTTGGATGGATAAAGTAAGTGGCAAAACAATATGTATAATGTGATATTTTTTGTGAAACAAACAAAAACAACTAGATTATTTGTATACATGTTTAAGTGTATAAAAAATTATAGAAAGAGATACACAAATTCCTAGCACTGGTTGCTTAGAAGATGAAAGTAGAATAGGGTGGAACTTTCGATTTTTAAAGTGGACTTTGGAATTTGAACTTTTTTTACAACTAAAATTTATTCATGAATTATTTTTGTCCAGTGAAAAAGTCAATTAAAAAAAATTAGGCTGGGTGCAGTGGCTCATGCCTGTAATTCCAGTACTTTGAGAGGCCAAAGCAGAAGGATCATTTGAGCCCAGGAGTTCAAGACCAGCCTGGGCAACATAGCAAGATCCCATCTTAAAAAAAAAAAATACCTGGGCATGGTGGTGCATGCCCGGAGTCCCAGCTACTCGGGAGACTGAGGTAGGAGGATTGCCTAAGCCCAGGACGTTGAGGCAGCAGTGAGCTGTGATTGCATCCTACACTCCAGCCTGGGCAACACAGCAAGGCTCTGTTTCTAAAGAAAAAAAAAAAAAAAGTAAAGTAAAAGAAAAAGAAAGAAAAGAAAAGAAAAAATGCCCAAGAAGTTTCCTTTGCCTCATGTGGTCCTCAATCTCCTCTCCGTTACCCTTATGAGCCTCAAGGTGACCCTGAGAGGTAGCGTTTTCCAGATTTTATCCAAGCCAATCACGATCTTTCTGTTTTGTTGGTTTGTGTGTGGCAGGGGAATGGGGGAGGTTGAGAAAGAGTCTCACTCTGCCACCCAGGCTGGTGTGCAGTGGTACAATCACAGCTCACTGCAGCCTCCATCTCCCAGATTCAAGTGATCCTCCCACCTCAGCCTCCTGAGTACTTGGGACTGTAGGTGCATGTCACTGTGCTTGACTAATTTTTAAAATTTTTGTTATGTAGAGACAAGGTCTCACTATGTTGTCCAGGCTGGTCTTGAACTGGGCTCAAGTGATCTTCCTGCCTCAGCCTTCCAAGGTACTGTGATTATCAGCATGAGCCACGGTGCCTGGCCTCTCTGTTTTGAATACAGCTTAAAATGTGGACTTGGCTGGCCGTGGTGGCTCACGCCTGTAATCCCGGCACTTTGGGAGGCCGAGGCGGGCAGATCACGAGGTCAGGAGATCGAGACCATACTGGCTAACATGGTGAAACCTCATCTGTACTAAAAATACAAAAAATTAGCCAGGCGTGTTGGCGGGCGCCTGTAGTCCCAGCTACTCGGGAGGCTGAGGCAGGAGAATGGCATGAACCCGGGAGGTGGAGCTTGCAGTGAGCGGAGATCGCGCCACTGTACTCCAGCCTGGGTGACAGAGCGAGACTCCGTCTCAAAAAAAAAAAAAAAATGTGGACTTAAATTACGAATAAGTAATTCTTATTCACAACAGGTCAGGCCCTCATAATCCCCCACTGGGATTAGCCAGCATCTTCCCAAATGGACTCAATGTCTTCCATTCCAGTCCCCTTCAGTGTGTTCCAAGAGATATTTCTTCCTAACATAAACCTCAACACATCTCTTTCTTACTTAAAATTCTTCCGGGATTAAACATTGCCTGCAGGACAATATCAAAATTCACAAACATAGTTTCCAAGTCTGACAATGTTTTCAGTTTTACCTCCTGCCACTTGCCCTACCCTTTGGCAAGCTAAGCTAGTGACAATTCCTTGAACATGCCATTTGTTTTCATTCTTTGGGTCACTGTACATGTGGAATATTGGGGTTTCTCTGATGAATTCCTACTTAATCTTTTGAAACTGAGTTCATGTATCTGAAACTTTTTTGATCCACTTAAACTCTATCTCCTTTACTTACTCCATGTCCTGTATACCTGGTGTTTTAGACATTTGTGTTTTTTTAACCTGTTTTATTTTTTATTTTATTTTATTTATTTTTTTTGAGATGAAGTCTTGCTCTGTCGGCCAGGCTGGAGTGCAATGGCGTGATCTTGGTTCACTGCAACCTCTGCCTCCTGGGTTCAAGCCATTCTCCTGCCCCGGCCTCCCGAGTAGCTGGGATTACAGGCTCTCGCAGCCACACCCAGCTAATTTTTTTGTATTTTTAGTAGAGATGGGGTTTCACCATGTTGGCCAGGCTGGTCTCGAACTCCTGACCTCAGGTGATCCGCCCACCTCGGCCTCCCAAAGTGCTGGGATTACAGGCGTGAGCCACCGCACCCGACCTTTTTTTTAACCTGTTTAATTGTCCTAATAGACTTTTAACTCCTTGAGCATGATGACTTTGTTTTCTTTAATATTTGTATATCCAATACCCAGAAGGCATATGATAGACATTAAAGAAATTTTTAGTCCACAAATAAATAAAAAATGAATATATAGTCAATTGAAATAAATTTGGAGAAGATAAGGATTTGAAGAAGAGCATGTGCAAGAGAGTCATTATTTGAAATAATCTCCCAGGAGGAAAAGTTGAAGGCCATTGATATGCAAGATTGGGGCACCAGATGATATAGAAGAAGTCTCAGAAAGTAAGAGCCTTATTTGAAGAAAATGTGATTATCATTGATTTCGAATATTTGTTTACCTTGGAAGCTTTGACTTTGCTTTATATAGGATTGTATGTTACAGACACGTCAACTACACAGCAAAGAAGAAAAGAGGTGAAAATCAGACCCATACCCAAACTGAGAACTAAAACTGTAGTTGCAGTTCCACACACAACAGATGAGGTGTGGACTTAAAAAAAAAAAAAAAGTGACTGAAGTGAAGAAATGTTACCCAGAGGTGTATTTTTATTTTTGTTCTTTTACTAAGTACCTGCATGTAAAAATTGATATTAAAAGCAGCTGAAGCAAATTCTAATGGGTGGGGAATAATTTTAAAACAGAAACAGTAGGCCACTGCACTTTCTTGTAATTACTCATCTGGGTAAGGGCTTCAAAATGTATTAGCCATAAATTATGGAAAGACTTCAGACAGACATCTGCAACTCAAAATGCTTAGGCTGTTTCAGTTATGATGACTATTTTAAGCACTCACTCACTCACTCACTCTCTCTTTCTTTCTTTTTTGAGATGGAGTCTTGCTCTGTCACCCAGGCTGGTGGCATGATCTCACCTCACTGCAACCTCCACCTCCCAAGATCAATCTCCTCTCCTGCCTCAGCCTCCCAAGTAACTGGGATTACAGGCACCCGCCATCACACCTGGCTAATTTTTTCCTTTATATTTTTAGTAGAGATGGGATATCACCATATAGGCCAGGCTGGTCTCGAACTCCAGACCTTAAATGATCCACCCGCCTCGGCCTCCCGAAGTGCTGGGATTACACTGTTTCTGATCTTTCTCTCTCTCTCACACATACACACACACACCCCCTCAAGGCCCAAATATGTGTTGATTCATTTTACTAATAGGCCTTTGCTTTAGATCTTAAGAGATGGGAATAATGACACAAGCCACGAGGAGAGAAAAAAAAGTACTCATGAGATAAACTATTACCCCAGTGCAGTAAAGAGTTAACATAGAGTCCTAACTGCTTATCCTTAGAAAGGCTTTCTCACAAGGTTGGCTCTTAGCTGGTATCCCAGAACTTGAATTTCAGGAGGGTTCCTACCATTTCTAGAATTGGTAAGAGTGGCTCACTGTCTAAACTTCATGCAAGCAATGTGGTTTATGCTGAACATCTATCTGCTTTCCTTCTGGGAGTCTGGAATTTGGGTACCTGCCAGACAAGGGGTACTTCCATGACCAGCCCCCCAGGAAAAGCCCTGGGTGCTGAATTTCTAATAAGCTTTCCCGGTAGACATTTCAGAACTCATTGCTGGGGAAATTAAGTACATCCCTTGTGACTCCACTGGGTGAAGATTCTTGGAAGCTTGCTCCTGGCTTCCTCCAGACTTCACCTCCATGTGCCTTTTGCTTTTGCTGATTTTGCTTTGGGTCTGTTGGCTGTGTTATGTCCTAACCGTGAGTATAACAGTATGCTGAGTCCTGTAAGTCCTCCTAGCAAATTATGGAAACTGACGATAGTCTTTGGGGTCCCCCACTCCTCCAACACCAGTTTGGATGCTTTTACAACCTTACTTGAAAATTATTCTTATTTAATATTCTCAGACCCTCTCCTGGCATATTTTCCTCTTGGATGTGCTGCAAATATCCACTCACAGCAGAGCCGGCGTTTAAAAACAAATCTCAGTTTTACATACATAGTCCTACAAAACAAAATATAGCTAGAAGTTAAAATTTCCCCCCAAATAAGCCAGCCATTTCTGTCTAAACTTAAAGTATTAGAATATTGTAACTGACTTGATGAAAAAATCTGTAGACAGTGTCACCCTTTGGGAATGTTCTGTTTCCTTGTCAAGTCACCTGCCTGACTTTCTAAAAAAGAGGGATGTCTGAGATTTCTTTTTTTCTCTTTCCCACCTGGCAAATCTCTACTCAGCCATTGTGTTAGTCTTGCGTAGGTATAAAGGAATACCTGAGGCTGGGTAATTTACAAACAAAAGAGATTTATTTGGCTCCCAGTTCTGCAGGCTGTAGAGGAAGCATGGTGCCGTCATCTGTTTCTGGTGAAGCCTCAGCAAGCTTACAGTCATGGTGGAAGGCGATGGGAAGCCAGCATGTCATATGGTAAGGGTGAGAACAAGAGAGAGGGGAAAGTGCCACACACTTTTAAACAGCCCGATCTTGCGTGAATTAACTGAATTAGAAGTCACTCATTACTGCAAGGAGGCACCAAGCCATTCATGGGGGATCTGGCCACATGACCCAAACACCTCCCACTAGGCCCCACCTCCAACATTGGGGATCATATTTCAACATGAGACTTGGAAGGGACAAACATCCAAACCATATCAGCCTTCAAAATTTATTTCAGATGTCTCCTCCTCAGTGCAGTCTTCTTTTGTAAAAAAAAAAATTTAACTTTTATTTTAGATACAGAGCGTACATATGCAGATTTGTTACATGGGAATAGTATGTGATGCTGAGGCTTGGAGTGCGCATCCTATCACCCAGGTAGTGAGCATAGTACCCAACAGTTTTTTTCAACACTTGCTGCCTCCTCCCTCCCTGCTCTGGTAGTTCCCAGTGTCTATTGTTCTCATCTTTATGTCCATGTGTACCCAGGGTTTAGCTCCCACTTATAAGTGAGAACATGTGGTATTTGGTTTTTCGTTCTCACATTAATTCGCCTAGGAGTATGGTCTCCAACTACATCCATGTTGCTGCAAAATACATGATTTCATTCTTTTTTATGGCCGTGTGAGATTTTATCATGTATATGTACTACATTTTCATTATCCAATCTACAATTTATGGGCACTTGGGCTGATTCCATGTCCTTGCTATTGTGAACAGTGCAGCAAAGAACATATGAGTACATGTATCTTTTTGGTAGAATAACTTATTTTCCCTTGAGTAGATACCCAGTAATGGGACTGCTGGGTCGAATGGTAGCTCTGTTTTAAGTTCTTTGAGACATCTCCAGACAGCTTTCCACAGTGGCTGGGCTAATTTGCATTCCCACCAACAGTGTATAAGCATTCCCTTTTCTCCACAGCCTCACCAGCATCTGTTGTTTTATGACTTTTTAATAATAAACATTCTGATTGGTGTGAGATGGTATCTCATTGTGGTTTCGATTTGCATTTATCTGATGATTAGTGATGTTGAGCATTTTTTTCATATGTTTGTTGCCTGCTGATATGTCTTATTTTGAGAAGTCTCTGCCCGTGTCCTTCACCCATTTTTAATGGGGTTATTTGGGTGTTTTCCTTTTTTTGCATGTTGTTTGTTTAAGTTCCCTATAAATTCTGGAAAATGAAACACCTAGGAGTATAGCTAACCAAGGAGGTAAAAGATCTCTACGAGAAGAGCTAAAAAACACTGCTGAAAGTAATCAGAGATGACACAAATAAATGAAAAAACATTCCATGCTCATGGATTGGAAGAATCAATATCATAAATATGGCCATACTGCCCAAAGCAATTTATAGATTCAATGCTATTCCTATCAAGCTACCAATGTTATTCTTCACAGAATTAGAAAAAAACTATGATAAAATTCATACGGAACCAAAAAAGAGCCTGAATAGACAAAGCAATCTTAAGTAGAAAGAACAAAGCAGGAAGCATCACACTATGCAACTTTAAGCCATAATATAAAGCCCAGTAACCCAAACAGTTTGGTACTGGTACAAAAACAGACATATAAACCAATGGAACAGAATAGAAAACTCAGAAATAAAGCCACACACCTACAACCATCTGATCTTTCACAAGGCTGACAAAAACAAGCAATGGGGAAAGGATCCTCTATTCAATAAATGGTACTGGGATAACTGGATAGCCATATGTAGATTGAAGCTGGTCTCCTACCTTTCACCATATACAAAAATTAACTCAAAATGGATAAATATTTAAATAAAATACCTCAGATTATAAAAATCCTTGGCAGGGCACAGCGGCTCACACTTGTAATCCCAGTACTTTGGGACCTGAGGCAGATGAATCACTTGAGCCCAGGAGTTTGAGACCAGCCTGGGCAATATGGCAAAACCCCATCTCTACAAAAAATACAAAAATTAGTAGGGTGTGATGGCTTGTGCCTGTAGTCCCAGCTACTCAGGAGACTGAAAGGATCACTTGAACCTGGGAGGTGGAGGTTGCAGCAAGCCAAGATCGTGCCGCTGCACACTCCAGCCTGGGCAACTGAACGAGAGACGCTGTCTCGAAAAAAAAGGAAACGAGAAAATCCTATAAGATAACCTAGCAAATTCTCTTCTCAGCATTGGCCTTGGCAAAGAATTTTTGGCGAAGTCCCCAAAAGCAATTGCAACAAAAACCAAAATAGACAAGTGGGACCTAATTAAACTAAAGAGCTTCTGCACAGCAAAAGAAACTATCAGCAGAGTAAACAGACAGCCTACAGAATGGGAGAAGATATTTGTAAACTCGGAGCGGCCTTCTAAACACCGCCAGGCTAAGTGGGTCCTTCCTTTATCGCTTTGCACTTTGTATTTTGTGCCCACCTCTTCTGTATACTGATCATGTGACATTAAGATGGTTTCTCTCTCTCTCTCTCTCTCTCCAGAACTTTGAGGTTCGAGACTATATCTGACCATCCAGCAATTCCCGAAGCATACCTAAGTAGGTGAAACAAAGCAGAGACCCAGAGTTGTTTACCACAGGGGAGGAGAAACTTCTTCCATCCTCTTAGTGTCTCTGGCTGGGTCTGAAAACTGAACTGACAAAGTGAAATTAACAGGAGAAAATCACACAAATGTATTTAATGTAAGTTTTCTGTGACATGGAGCCTTCATAAGGAAATAAAAACCCAAAGAAACTGTGAAACCTGAGCAGTCCTTTCTGTACTTGCTGTTTCTCAAATTCCTTCGGCTTAAAACATTCAATATGCCAAGGTGCCATATGTTGGGATAGTGTGTTCTGAACTCCATCATCTCATAATATTAAATGAATCATTAGGCATCTATTTAATTCATAGATCAAATATATTTGTGTTTGAGGGACGCAAATCTTTTATGAATTGTGGTACTCTGAGATACAATTGAATGATCTTGAAATTTTTTTGAAAACTGTAGAGCATTATATTACTTTTGATTTTTATTAATTATCATCATCATTGAGAGTTTGTATTATTATTATTATATTACTTTTGATTTTTATTAATTATCATCATCATTGAGAGTTTGTATTATTATTGTTACTGTATAAAAATACAAGTTCTGGAATTTTGAAAATCTGCAGTTGAGCATTACTGTTCTAGCTGTTGCTGTGGAGACAGACAATATCTCATTACACAATATTTCATCTTTTTAGAAACTGACCAGACGTGATCACAGAGGAAGCAGCAAAGGGCTAACAGTTGTACTACTTCAAAGCAAGCCAGATAACAAGAAAGTACTATTGGCCAGTGGCTCTGGTCCCTTAAAGATCAACAAGGACCTCCTACTTAGCAAATACGGTGGCCTTTTCACCTTCAACTCTCTGCAGTGTCTGAAGCTGTTGTCTTCCTGTTTCGTGAGAGACTCTCTTCCTTTGCTTTCTAGGACCCTGCACTCTATTATCCACCTTCCAGTTTTTCTGTCCCTTCTCTACTTTCTTCTCTGGCTTTCCTTCCACTTCCCACCCCTTAGATGTGTTTATTCCATGACATTCTATCCATAGCCCTCTTTTCTTTCTATTCCCTCCCTTGGGAAATAAGATAGTTAACAATTACTAAGCATTTGCTATTTAATTTAATCCTCAGACTATGGTATAGGTATTATCTCCATTTAAAGATGAGGAAACTGAGGCCCAAAGAGGTAAGCAGTCCAAGACCACATTACTCATGAGGATAGAGGCTGGGATTGAAACTCAGACAATCTGGTTTCAGAGTCCAGGCTCTTAACCACTCCGTCACTCTTTCTAGAGACCATCTGTGAAGCAGGACCCTTTGGTTCAGTCTGGAAACCATTTGCAGTAGAATGCTGAGCCTGGAAAAGCTGAAGATTGGCTGGTTTCTTGTGAATTCCTGAAAGGGATCTCGATCTCAAAATCAGTTTATTTAAAACAGAAGCCACTATTTACTCTGAAGTTGTGAGACAAGGCAATTGAAAAATTCTTGGCAACACTGATCTCACGCTAGTTTCCCTTATGACTTTCCTGTCTCTGTTATTGATGCTACTGTTCATGCTTTCATTAGACATCAAATCTGAATTATCTTTGGGTCTTTCTCTTTCATTTTCCAAATCCAATCTGTTGCCTAGTTTTGAATGTTTATGTATGTATTTGTCTTCCATATTCACTTCAAATCTCCTTTGTTATTTCTCATCTGTTCTCATCTGTTTGTAATAATCTCCCAACCTGTCCACCTGCCTCATTTTAGCTTCCTTTACTATTCTATAGAGTAGATCTCTACTGGCTGATAAATAATAGCCTCACTCCTTAGCCTCACTTATAGGCCTCTTCTCAGTTTGGTGTCAACTCATCACATTCTCAGCCTTATCCTATCCCTAACTCCAACCCAACTGTTCTACCTGTCAATTCTTTTTTTGTTTTGTTTTGTTTTTGTTTTTGAGACGGAGTCTCACTCTGTTGCCCAGGCTGGAGGGCAGTGGCGCAACCTCAGCTCATTGCAACCTCCGCCTCCTGGGCTCAAGCGATTCTCCCACCTCAGTAGCTGGGACTACAGGCGCGCACCACCAAGCCCGGTTAATTTTTTGTATTTTTAGTAGAGATGGGGTTTTACCATGTTGGCCAGGCTGCTCTCAAAGTCCCGACCTCAGGAGATCTGCCCTCCTCGGCCTCCCAAAGTGCTGGGATTACTGGCATGAGCCACCATGCCCGGCTTCCTGTCAATTCTTGAATGAGTCTTGGGCTTTTCCTTATGTTTTTCCTTTTATCTGGAATGTTCTTTTCGCCATGTCCACATATTAGAAGTCCACTCACTCTTTAAGGCCATTCTCCAATGCCAACCCCATTCATTAAGTCATCCATCCATCCATTCATCTATCCACCCTTCTTTCCTTCCTTCCTTCCTTCCTCTTTTCTCTTTTTTCTTTTCTCTTTTCTTTTCTTTCTTTCTTTCATCAAATATTTAATGTCAGACACTGCTCTAGGTTATAAATGTCATCAAATATTTAATGTCCAAGGCTTAGCCTTGCCCTCCAGATATCCATAGTCCCATAGGGAAGAGAGATGGGTAATATAGAGCATGCTATAATCCGCACATGTACATGGTGGCAAGGGAAGAGAGCGAGCAGATCATCTAACTCTTCTGAAGGGGATAGGGCAGGAAGGCATAATGATGGAGGCTTAACAGATAAGTTGTTTGAGCTCCATGACTGTATCAATTCAAAGTAACCTCTTAACCCTCCACTTACTTTTGGTAAGACATAGACATCACAATCAGGCACACAGTCATCTTTTGTGAAAAATATTTAAGGGAGGAATGAATACATTTCTACCAGATTGTAAGTTCCTGAAAAGCAGGGGTGGTGGTTCTCTTAGATTGTATTCTGTAAAGTACCCACTAAGTAATCCTTCAATTAGGTACATCTGTTAAATTCCATTGATTGGAATTAACTTTTCAGTTGGGCACATCTGAATGCAGTGGAAAGCTTATTTCAGGATTTAAGAAATATTTGCATCACTTTAAAGGAGCTTATTAAATTCTAAAAAAAAAAAAAAAATCCAATTTAAAAGCCTTTTTATTGAACCAGGAGCGAAAGTAATGAAAACCAATTTTGTGAAGTTAAAAAAACAGTGAGACTCTTAATAATAATTGTTTTTGAACTCCCTATTGCTTGACTCAATACATTTTGTCTCTAGGTAAAACTTTTCTGTCCTCTTGGGAGCTCCCTAGCCAATCCCAAAGTTACACAATAATTGAAGTTGTTAACTACTCTGCCAAATGCAGATCATTTGCCTGGGAGTTTGAATCACTTTTAAAAGCTTGCTAATATTGCTTGTGGTGAAGGAACAGTTCATGGATGGTTCAGAAAATTCCTGCAGATTCACTTCAGGTTTTTTTCTCAAGTTAAATTAAACTACTATTAAATTTCATATGTTTTGTTAGACATAGCATGTCTAGTCCAACTGTATTCTTATGAAATTACTTCAGGGTGTCTGGATGTGTTATATTCTCTATATCCATCATTGGATCTGTTGACATTGGCTAATTCCATATGATGAGACTCTGGGGTATTTTTACTTTGATGTATTTCTTGATTTTTTAAAAAATAAAGAGCGTTTCTCATTTTTATAAAATCAATGTCATTACTTGATTTAAAAAATTTTACTCTCTGTGTTTCAGATTCAATTCAGACAACAAAAGCCTATTGAGTTTCTACTATATGCTAAGATGCAATGCTGAACAGGATGGGGTTGATTCCCTTAAGGACTTTTTAGGTCAGCTGGAGAGAAAAACATATTCATGGACAAAACATGTATGCTGGCAATATGCACAGGAGACAATGGGAACAGAGGAGGAGTTCTCTTAGAAGAGAGAGCCCTGGCATGACAAGGAGGACAAATAGTAATTGATCAGGAGGCTGGGGACAGGAAAGGCAGAGGTTCCAGCATGAGCAAAGAAAGGGCTAGAGATAAGAAACAATGTGGTTTATGTGGCTCACTGCAAGCCTCGCTAGGATTGCTGGTGAATAACGTGCTTCTTGAGACAAGGTCTCACTCTGCCACGCAAGCGATCTTCTCACCCCAGCCTCTTGAGTAGCTGGGATTACAGGCGCCCAGCTCATTTCTGTACATTTTGTAGATAAGTACAGTCAATATGGGTACAGTGCTGGATACAGTCAGTATGGAAAGATACTAGAGAAGTGTCCAAAGACCAGCTCAAGAAGGGCTTCCTCGCTACTCCAAGCCAGCTATGCCATGCTAGGGAGCTTAGTAGGAAATGAGGCACCATGGAAGGGTTGTGAAAAAGAAAGTGATGTGGTCAGATTTGCAGTTTAAGTAAATCATTCAGGTGGTACCAGGTATGGATGCAAGGCAGGCAAGACTAGAAGTTAAGACCACTTGGGAGGTTTTTTGCCATGATTCTTAGATTGAATTAAAGCAATGAAAGCAGGAGTAGAGAAATGAATGGTGGCTTTGAAGCATAGTTTAGTAGGTGGAATTACCAGCGCTTGGTGTTTGATTGCTGTGGAGGGTGAGAGGACAGCCATAGGTTCATCCTCAGGTTTCTGGTTGTGTGTCTTTTGCTGAGATGAAAGACAGGAGATAAATTTCAGGGAAAAGAGTAATAAGCCCTGTTTTGGATTTTTTGGATTACAGGGGCCAATGGACCACCCAAGTGGGCCCATGCAGCAGGAATTTGGATGTAGTATTCTGTAGGGGAGGAAAAAATATTTTTTTCTTTCTACCCTCCCAGGTTCTCTGTGTGGGGCTCTATAAATTAGGTTGACAAAAGACAGATTAACAAGAGAAAAACATACATATTAACTAAACATAAGTTTTATATGACATGAGAGTCTTCATAAGGAAGTGAAGAGCAAAGAAATAATTAAACCTGAGCATCTTTATACTGGTGTGATAAAGAGTGAAGTGTCATGAAAAAGTGTGATAAGGTAAAGTGGTATAAGCTGAGGGTAGTTAACTGGGGGAAATTTAGCAAGGCCTGTTCATTTGGATTCTTCTTGGTGTACCATCTTCGGTGATAAGGATGCTTCTTTCTTCTTGGTCTAGGGAGGGCACCTCTCACATGAGGGTCTTCAGACCTGCTTCAGGAGAAGGTCAGAGAGTCCTTTCTGTACCTGCTGTTTCTCAAATTCTTTCAGCTTAAAATATTCAATATGCCAAGGTGCCGTACTTTGGGGTAGCATGTTTTGAGCCCTGTTGATTCCAAAGCTCAGGGGACATTTTTGGGCTAGGGCATAGATTAGAAAGTACTTATGGTTAAGTGTATGAGGTCAGGTCATATCAATCAGAGAGCATGTTAAGAAGTTATAGACTGAGGACGAGAATCAGGGAGATTGAGAGAGGAGTGTGAAGGAGACACAGAAACAACATTCAGGGGTCATGAAAAGAGGCCTCAGAGAGTGCAATGCTATTGAAACTGGGGCACTAGGGACTTTCTAGGAGGAACTAGTAGACCCCAGTGTCAACTGCTTCAGGACAGTCTAGAAAGTAAAGACAGTAGATGGCCGGGCGCGGTGGCTCAAGCCTGTAATCCCAGCACTTTGGGAGGCCGAGGCGGGCGGATCACAAGGTCAGGAGATCGAGACCACAGTGAAACCCCGTCTCTACTAAAAATACAAAAAATTAGCCGGGCGCGGTGGCGGGCGCCTGTAGTCCTAGCTACTCAGGAGGCTGAGGCAGGAGAATGGCGTGAACCCAGGAGGCGGAGCTTGCAGTGAGCCGAGATCGCGCCACTGCACTCCAGCCTGGGCAACAGCGTGAGACTCCGTCTCAAAAAAAAAAAAAAAAAAAAAAAAAAAGAAAGTAAAGACAGTAAAATGTTGGGGCCAGGCACAGTGGCTCATGCCTGTAATCCCAGCATTTTGGGAGGCCCAGGCAGGTGGATGACTTGAGGTCAGGAGTTCAAGACCAGCCTGGCCTACAAGGTGAAACCCTGTCTCTACTAAAAATACAAAAATTAGCCAGGAGTGGTGACACGCACCTGTAATCCCAGCTACTTGGGAGGCTGAGGCAGGAGAATCGCTTGAACCTGGGAGGTGGAGTTTGCAGCAAGTCAGGCTGGCACTGCACTCCAGCCTGGGTGACAGAGTAAGATCTCGTCTTAAAAAAAAAAAAGACTGTAAAATGTCCATTGGGTGTGGCAATCAGGGGTTCATTTGTAACCTTTGTCAGAGAGGTTGCAGCAGGTGAAAATAAATATTCTAACCTTGACCTGCATGAGGGCAGGCCTATGGCTAATGGGAGATTTATTACCCAACTTAAGCCAGTCCAAGTCAATTAAGTGTCTTCATACAGTCATGTGTTGCTTGACAACAGGGATAGGTTGTGAGAAATGCATCATTAGGGTGATAGTGTGTGCAGACATCATACAGTGTCCTAACACAAACCTAGATGGTATCACCTACTACACACCTAGTCTGTATTGTATAGCCTGTTGCTCCTAGACTACAAACTTGTGCAGCATGTGGCTATACTGAATACTGCAGACAATTGTCACACAATGGTATTTGTATATCTAAACATAGAAAATGCACAGTAAAAATATGGTATAAAAGATAAAAAAAGATATACTTGTAAAGGATACTTACCGTGAACAGAGCTTGCAGGACCGGAAGTTGCTCCTGGTGAGTGAGCGAGTGGTGAGTGAATGTGAAGGCCTAAAACATTACTGTACACAACCGTACACTTTATATACACTGTCCACTTAGACCACACTAAGTTTATAAAAATATTTTTCTTGGTGGCTCACGCCTGTAATCCCTGCATTCTGAGAGGCCAAGGTGGAAGGATTTCTTGAGCCTAGGAGTTTGAGACCAGCCTGGGTAACATGGCAAAACCCCTGTCTCCACAAAATGTATAGAAATGAGTTGGGCGCCTGTAGTCCCAGCTACTTAGGAGGCTGAGGTAGGAAGATGACTTGGGTGACAGAGCAAGACCTTGTCTCAAAAAAAAAAAATTTTTTTTTCTTTTTCTTTCTTCAATAGCAAATTAGACTTAGCTTAGTATAACTGTTTTACTTTATAAACTTTTTTCTTTTTTCTTTTTGAGATGGATTTTCACCTTTGTTGCCCATGCTGGAGTACAATGGCATGATCTCTGCTCACTGCAACCTCTGCCTGCCGGGTTCAAGCGATTCTCCTGCCTCAGCCTCCCGAGTAGCTGGGATTACAGGCGCCCACCACCACGCTCGGCTAATTTTGTATTTTGACTAGAGACAGGGTTTCTCCATGTTGGTCAGGCTGGTCCCAAACTCCCGACCTTAGGTAATCTACCCACCTTGGCCTCCCAAAGTGCTGGGATTACAGGCATGAGCCACCGCGCCCGGCCAACTTTTTCATTTTTTAAACTTTTTTACTCTTTTATAATAAAACTTAGAACACAAACACATTGTACAGCTATACAAAAATATTTTCTTTCTTTACATCCTTATTCTATGAGGTTTTCTCTATTTAAAATTTTTATAATTTTTTTTCCTTTTTATACATTTTTGTTAAAAATGAAGACATAGGCACACACACTAATGTGTGCTAATACCTAGACCTACACAGGGTCGGGCTCATCCTTGTCACTGTCTTCCACCTCCACATCTTGTCCCACTGCAAGATCTTCAGGGTCAATAACACGCATGGAGCTGTCGACTCTTGTGATAATAATACCTTCTTCTGGATACCTCCTCAATGACCTGCCTGAGGCTCTTTTACAGCTAACTGTCTTTTTTCAATAAGTAGAAAGAGTACACTCTAACATGACAATAAAATCATTTTATAGTATAGTAAATCCATATGCCAGTAACAAAGTCATTTATTATCATTATCAAGTTTTAGGTATTGTACATAATTGTATGTGCTAGATTTTTATACAACTGGCAGTGCAGTAGGTGTGTTTACAGCAGCATCGCCACAAGCATGTGAGTAATGCATTGTGCTATGGCATCACGATGGCTACTGCGTCACTAGGACAATAATAATTTTTCAGCTCTATTACAATCTTATGGGACCGCTGTCAAATATGCAGTCTGGCATTGACCGAAATGTTGTTATGTAGTGCATGGCTGTATCGCCATTGCTGGTGGGGGGAGTGCATCTTAGGGTGCCACTCAGAGTGTAGCCCCTGTATGATCCCAGCCTTGTTTGGGTCCCGGGCGTCTCTCTTGCTCCTGCAGCCTATAGACTTTAGTAGTGTCCTAGTTACTGAGGTTGGGAAACTAACCTGGGATAGAGCAGCTGACACCATCATTGCCTGCTCACTACTCTGATTCTCAGCATCCTCTACATTTTTGGATCCTAAGAGTTTCCTTACTTTCATCAGACTCAGCTATCTATCCAAAAGGAATTTGTTGCTTTTTTAATCCAGGCTTTATACATGCCTCCTAGTGTTTAAAAGGATTTCTATTGTATAATATTGCCAGAAATGAAAGCACAGTTCTTGTTCTGTACATTTATTAAACACATTGCATGTACATAGTTTTTCTTTAGCCCCATGTCTATCTTATTTTGTTGCTTTACCACCTTGCCTTGAGTTCTTCCTTTATTAAGTTCTTCTAAAGCCTAAAATACTCTTGTGGGGATTTTTTTTTTTTTTTTTTTTTTTTAAGATAGACTCTCACTCTGTTACCCAGGCTGGAGTGCAGTGGCTTGATCTCAGCTCACTGCAGCCTCCACCTCCCAGGTTCAAGCAATTCTCCTGCCTCAGCCTCCTGAGTAGCTGGGACTACAGGTGCACACCACCAAGTCCAGCTAATTTTTGTATTTTTAGTAGAGACGGGGGTTTCACCATGTTGGCCAGGCTGGTCTTGAACTCTTGACCTCAAGTGATCCACCTACCTTGGCTTCCCTGAGTGTTGGGATTACAGGCATGAGCCGCTGCGCCCAGCCCAGGTTCAGTTTTCTAATATTTTATTTAGGATTTTAGCATCTATGTTGTAAGTGAGATTAACTTGCAGTTTTTTTCGTTTTCTTTTCTTCCTAACTTTTCTCTTTCCCTTTTCCGCTCCCTCCCTTCCTTCCATGTTTTCTCTTTTTGTCTGGTATTCATGTTAGTATTTTGCTAGCTGTCATCACAGAGAATTGGAAATAATAGATTTGTAAGTTCTTGAACAGTGTAACAAGAGAGAACCTGTTCTTGAAAGAGCTAGGAGACATCTCTCACCAAACCTTCTGGCCATGGTAACGTTTTTGCACATTTTTTGCTACCTTTTACATTTCTTCAATAGTTATTGGTTTATTCAGGTTGTCCACTTTTTATATTAAAATTATTACATAGTCAAAGGATACAAAATTTCGGTTAGACAGGAGGAGTAAGTTCAAGAGATCTATTCAGCAACATGGTGACTATAGTTCATAACAAAGCACTGTATACTTGGAAATGGCTGAAATTGCTAAGAGAGTACATTTGAAGTGTTCTACCTCAAAGTATGTGAGGTAATGCATATGTCAAATAGCTTGATTTAGCCATTCCGCAATGTAGACATATTGCAGAACATCTTGTACACCATAGATATGTACAATTTTGTTTATTAAACAGAAAAAATTAAAAACCCATTGAATTATACACTTTAAATGGCTGAATTCCCAGCACTTTCGGAGGCTGAGGTGGATGAATCACCTAAGATCAGGAGTTTGCGACCAGCCTGGCCAACATGGTAAAACCCCGTCTCTACTAAAAATACAAAAAATTAGCCAGGCATGGTTGCAGGCACCTGTAATCCCAGCTACTTGGGAGGCTGAGGCAGGAGAATCACTTGAACCCAGGAGGCAAGGGGTTGCAGTGAGCTGAGATTGCACCATTGCATTCCAGCCTGGGCAACAAGAGCGAAATTCCATCTCAAAAACAAAATAAATAAAAAATAGGTAAATTGTTTAGTATGTGAATTATATATGTCAATAATGCTGTGACCAAAAATTACCATATAATAAAATTGACTATTTTTCTTTTGATGCACAGTTCTATGAATTTTAATACGTGTAGATTTGTGTTACCCCGCCACAATCAGCATACAGAACAGTCGCAATGCCCCCAAACTTCCTTGTGCTCCCTTTATGGTCACACACTGCCCTCACCTCTAACTTCTGGCAACCATAGATCTTTTCTCTATCACTATAGTTTTGTCTTTTCAAGAATGTCATGTAAATGGGATCATACAGTATGGAACCTTAAGTTGGGCTTCCTTTTCTTAGCAAATTGCCTTTTCGATTTATCCATGATGTCCCATGTATTGAGAGTTCGTTTTTATAGATGATTAATAGTTAATTTTACCGAGGTACCATAGTTTGTTTATCCATTCAGTCATTGAAGGACATTTGTGTTTTTTCCAGTTTTTGGCAATTACAGAGATAGCTGGTATGAATATATGCTTACAGGTTTGAGTTCACACAGGTGTTTGAGCATATGTTTTTATTTCTCTAGGGTAAATGAAAGTGGGATATCTGGATCACATGATAAGAGTATGTTTAACCTTATAAGAAACTACTAACTCATTTTCCAGAGCTGCTATACTGTTTTCCATTCCTATAAGCAATATATGAGAGTTCCAGCCTCACCTGTTTTTGTTCACTTGGCTTGTCTTTAAGTTTCTCTGTAATGTTGATGGTGGCTTGTTGCTGTATGTGTTTGATAAATACTCATTGTGAGCTTTTGTGACTGAAATCTCTTTTTGCTTATTTGGTTTGTGATCTGCTGTACTTTCTGTAAATGATGATTGATGTCATTCAACCCCTCTGGAAAATCTTTAGTCAATACAACTTTGAAGGTTGCTTTTTCAATGTTCTATTTTTTTTTTCTGAAACTCTATTAAGCATATGTTGTATCCTCTCATGCTTTTCTACCTGTGTCTTTTTTTCTCATTCATAATTTCCAGTCCTTACCCTCTTTGTTTTGCATCCTGGGAAATTTCCCGTCTTCCAAGTCACCAATTCTCTCTTCAAATAAATCTAATTCTTTAAATTGTCCATTAATATTTTAGTTTTAATGGTTACATTGGTTGTTTCTAGAGGTTTTGTTTCAATTATTCCTCATCTTGTTTGATGATATATTGTCCTTTTCTCAAATTCTTATTTCTTTACTTTAAATATGTTTTAAACATATTTATGTTACAGTCTTTATTTCTGATATGATTCTAACACCTGCTTTAATTTTTGCTGTTTTACTCCTATGGTTCTCTCTCTCAAAAAAAAAAAAAAAAAAAAAAGAAAAAGAAAAGAAAGAAGTAAGAGCATCTCTTCTTTGAAGGAAAATAGATCAAATAATGAGGGTACACTAAAAGCCCAGACCTCAATATATGCATGTAAGAAATCTATACTTGTACCCCCTAAATCTGCAAGTAATGAGTAAAATGATCCTTAATTTGGTAACTGGGAGGCAAGGAAGAGATCAGCTTACCAACCTGTTCCCTACAATTTTTTCTGATGGAGCTGCCAGTGAACATTGGTGAAACAGTTTTTCTAATTGCATATTTCAAACTCTGTTATTTTTGTTTTTTTCTTTGTTTTTCAGATTATGCCAAAATTTGTAGATCACGGAAAATAGAAAATTATTATGAAAATTATATTCCATATAATGTACTTTGAATACTTCCTGCATGGAGAACTTTTATGAAAACCTCAGCAAAAAAACCACATTTAAAAATAATTTTTAACATATATGTTTATATGCCTAGATATTACTCTCTCAGTCTCTGATCTTCCTGTTTCTAATACAAAATTTAGGCCGGGTGTGGTGGCTCACCTGAGGTCAGGAGTTTGAGACCAGCCTGACCAACATGGAGAAATCCAGTCTCTACTAAAAATACAAAATTAGCCGGGCGTGGTGGCGCATGCCTGTAATCCCAGCTACTAGGGAGGCTGAGGCAGGAGAATCTCTTGAACCTGGGAGGCGGAAGTTGCCGTGAGCCAAGATCACACCATTGCACTCCAGCCTGGGCAACAAGCGTGAAACTCCGTCTCAAAAACTAAAATAAAATAAAATAAAAACAAAGTGGAATTTATTGAGTGCATATTATGTGCATGCTACAACTCTAAGTGCTTTATGTATATTTTTCATGTAATCCTCATGACCATCCATTTTATAGATGAAAAACTAAAGCACAGAGAGGAAAGTGATTTTCCCAAGATTCCTCAGCTAGTAAACAGCAGAGCTGGAATTTGAACACATGCCTTTCTTTCTTTAAGTCTTGTTCTTTCTAGGAAGTCATTTGACTTTGGTAAGAAATATTGATAATTAAGGGAGTTGTCTGCCAACGTTTATTCCCCAGTTGGCTGCTTTGCCTCTTTTATAATCTCCCATTAGAGAACTCGTTTTCAGTTTTAATAGTCATCTGTGTGTAGCTTACTCCCACATATTCTGTCTTCACTCCTAACATCTCCTTTAAACTCCCCTGAATTCTAATATCAAAGGTGTGAAACTGGATGTTACCTAATGAGTATCAAGAGGCACAGTTGTGTAGTAGTAAGGTTCGAAGGCCTTGCATGCAGACTGCCAATGTTTGAATCCTGCTTCTACTACTTGCCAGATGGGTAACTTGGGCAAGTTGCTCAAATTCTGTGTCGAAGTTTTCATTCATAGAAACAGAGTAAGATAAATTTGCTATTACGTCTCAAACATATAATTTCTAAAACTAATCTCTTCAATCTCCCCCTAAAAGCACATCATCCCTCTTTCTAATCTCTCCCAACCATTAGATTTGGGTTCTTTCTTGTCCAATTAGCCCCTAGAGGCCTTCTGTAAAGTGTTTCGAATCTATCCTTTTCTTTCCAGTTCCTTGGCTACAATACTTTACTTCTGTATGTATTACTTTAAGAACTTTTTTTTTTTTTTGCTCTGTTTCCAGGCTTTTTCTAAGGGCTTTTCCCTTTTAATCCATTCTTGTTCATGTAATACGCTTTGAATACTCCCTGCATGTCTCTGATTCTTTGTTATTGATTTTGTTATTCCTTTTTTCTTTCTGATAATGAATTGTGAAAAATTCAACTGTTACAGAACAGAGAAAATGAAAGACTGCCAAACTTGCCCTTGGATATGACCACTATCAACAATTTGGTGCACATTTTATTTAATATTAAACGAAACTATTATTAAAATTTGGTGCATATTTTGTTTAATATTATACATATCCACTGTTAACTTTGTGGTGTGTATTTCCGCTATTATCAATTTGTGCATATTCTATGTAATATTTTATGTAACCACTACTAATATTTTGGTACATACTTAATATTATATGTAGGGTTTTCCAATATTATCATTTAACCATATATATTGTTGACATATTTCCATGGTAGTGATATAGACCTATCTCGTTATTTTTAAAAAATTGGTTCTATTCAACATGGCACATGTATACCTCTGTAACAAACCTGCATGTTCTGCACATGTACCCTAGAACTTAAAGTATAATAATTTTTAAAAATTGGTTTTATTTGGCTGGGTGCAGTGGCTCACCCCTGTAATACCAGCACTTTGGGAGGCCGAGGCAGGTGGATCCCCTGAGGTCAGGAGTTCAAGATCAGCCAGGCCAACATGGTGAAACCCCATCTCTAATGAAAAGTAGCCGGATGTGGTGGCACATGCCTGTAGTCCCGGCTACTCGGGAGACTGAGGCAGGAGAGTCACTTGAACCCAGGAGGCAGAGGTTGAAGTTAGCCGAGATCGTACCACTGAACTCCAGACTCCAGGCTGGGTGACAGAGTGAGACTCCATTGCAAAAAAAAAAAAAAGGTTTTATTTAATATTGATTGAACACAAAAGAATATTTATGAAACTTGTGTAAGTTATAAAGAATTTTTATACAATGATCACCCACATTCATACCACCCTGTTTAAGGAATAGAACATTATCACTACCTTTAAATTTCTATTCTCTTTCCTCTCAAATGTAACCTGTATCATTTATTTCCATTTATCATTTTCTTGCTTTTCTTTATAGTTTGCATATATGTGTGTAACTAAACAATACGTCGTTTGCTTTTGCATGTTTTTGATATTTATATAAGTGAATCATTCTGTATGTCGTCTTCTGCAACTTGACTTTTTCCCTCTCTACATCATGTTTCTTTTAGGATTGTGACTGGAATAACGTTGAGGAGAATTGATATCTTCATGATTTTGAGCCTTTCAACACATAAATGTTATTTATCCATTTATTTAGGTCTCCTTTAATACCTTTCAACATAGTTTATGATTTTCTCCCTAACTGTCTTGCTCATCTTTTGCTAGATTTATTCCTAGATACAAGTCACTTTTTTATATTAATCTTAATAGTCTTTTTAAAAATTAGTTTTCTAGCTGTTTGTTGTTGGTAGGTATGAATGCAATTGATTTTTTTGATGGAATGAAGCCTTTATTTAACGTCTAGAAAAAGGAAAACAACACATTTATTGCTTCTTGGATACATGACAACTTCAGTGGAATTCTATAAATTTGGTTGGAAAAGATGGACGCAAACTTCAGGAGAGTGTTATTTAGAGAGGCAGAGGGAAAGAAATCAAGGAGAGGCACAAAGAGGGCATTAATGGTATTCATAATATTTTATTTCTTTTTGAAGTAAATATGGCAAAATATTAAGATTTGTTAAGGCTTCATAGCTGGTACATGAGTGATTGTTTTATTATTCTTTGTACTTTTTGGAAACAGATCATAATTTTAAAAGTGAAATATGCAGTGTTAGACATATGCTCAAGATAAATCACTTTTATGATGGATGACCTCAGAATCCATTTAATTCCATCAATTATTCTAAATTGGACATTGCAAAATGGGAGCTGTGTGCTGAATTCAAGCTCCAGACGTAATTTTTTTGTGCCCTATGATTAAACAAATGGATCAGTAAACACCAAAGATTTTACATTAGAATTTGGACTTCAGAATTATCTTAAAACATTAGAAAATCTGACCCTACTGTTTTTCTATGTGGTAATAGTCAATTAGATATGAGTAAGTATTGGCTGCCTCTATGTGTTTTGACTGTTTATTATTTAAAGATTTCAAATATTTTCAAAGATAGAAGAGCATAATAATTCCTCAGATACCCATCATTGAAATACAGCAATTTTTGATACATGGTCAATTTTATTTATTTAAGAGGCAGGGTCTTGCTCTGTTGCCCAGGCTGGGGTACAGTGGCATTATCATAGCTCACTGTAACCTTGAACTCCTAGGCTCAAGGGATCCTCCTGACTCAGCCTCCTGAGTAGCTAAGACTATAGGTGTGCACCACCAGCCTGGCAAATTTTTAAATTTTTTGTAGAGACCAGGGGTCTTGCTGTGTTGCCCAGGCTGGTCTCAAACTCTTGACCTCAAGTATTCATTCTGCCTCAGCCTCTAGGAGTGCTGGGATTATAGGCATGAACCACTGCACCCAGCCTGTTTTTTGTTGTTAAAATTTTATTTTTAATTGACAAAAAAACTATATATGTATATAATGTACAACATGATGTTTTGAAATATGTATACACTGTGGAATGACTAAATTGAATGCTAATTACCATGTCCATTACCTCACATATTTATCATTTTTTTGTGGCGAGAACACTTAACATCTACTCTCAGCAATTTTTAAGAATACAGTGTTATTATTATCTACTCTCTCAGCACTTTTTAAGAATACAACATGTTATTATTAACTATAGTCACCATGTTGCTCAATAGATCTCTGGAACTTATTATTTTTATCTAACGGAAATTTTGTATCGTTTGGCCAACATGTCCCCAACCCTTCCTCCCTCTCCCCAGCCCCTGGTAACCACCATTCTACTCTTCGCTATTGTCAGTTCAACATTTTTAGATTCTCTACATAAGTGAGATCATGTGGTATTTGTCTTTCTGTGCCTGGCTTATTTCACATAACATAATGTCCTTCAGGTTCATCCATGTTGATGCAAATGACAGGATTTTCTTCTTTGTAAAGGCAAAATAGTATTCCATTTTATATATATGTATATATATACACACACACACACCACATTTTCTTTATCTGTTCATCTGCTGATGGACACTTAGGTTGATTCAATATTGTGAATAATGCTACAATGAACTTGGGAGTGCAGTTACTTCTTCAACATACAGATTTCATTTCATTTGAATATATACCCAGTACTGGGGTCATATGATAGTTCTCTTTCTTTCTTTCATTTTTCTTTCTTTCCTTCCCTCCCTCCCTCTCTCTCTCCCTCCCTCCCTCTCTCCCTCCCTCCCTCCCTCCCTTCCTTCCTTCCTTCTTTCTTTCTTTCCTTTCTTTCTACCTGTATGTCTTCTTTTGAGAAATATCTATTTAAATCTTTTACCCATTTTAAAATATGGTTACTTGGTTTTTGTTTGTTTGTTTGTTTGTTTGTTTGCTATTGAGTTGTCTGAGTTCCTTATATATTTTGAATACTAATCCCTTATCAGATGGTTGATTTGCAACTAACGCCCATTCTGTAGGTTCTCTCTTCCCCTAATTGTTTCCTTAGCTCTGCAGAAGACTCATGGCCAATTTTGTTGTATCTATTTACTCTGTTCTCCTGAATTCTAGATTATTTCAAATTCTAGATTATTTCAAAGCAAATACCAGATACTTCATTGCATCCATAGTATTTTATTTTATTATTTTATTCTTTGAGACAGAGTCTCACTCTGTCATCCAGGTTGGAGTACCATGGCACGATCTCAGCTCACTGCAACCTTTGCCTTCTGGGTTCAAGCGATTCTCCTGCCTCAGCCTCCTGAGTAGCTCGGATTACAGGCATATACTACCATGCCCAGCTAATTTTTGTATTTTTAGTAGAGATGGTGTTTTACCATGTTGGCCAGGCTGGTCTTGAACTCCTGACCTCAGATGATCTGCCCACCTTGGCCTCCGAAAGTGCTGGGATTACAGGCATGAGCCACCACGCCCAGCCACATCCATAGTATTTTAGTATTTATCTCTAAAAGATTAGTACTTTTAGAAACAATAACCACAATATTATTGTCACGCCTAAAATCATTAACAGTAATTCCTTAATAAAATCAACTATCAGTCAGTATTCAAAATCTCCCAATTTTCTCAACTTTATTTTACTATTTCTTCAAATAGAAATTCAAATAAGGCTCTTACATTGCACCTGCTTAATATGTTTTTGAAATCTCTGGCATCCAGTAGTGAGATCTAGACCAGCAATGTCCAACACAATTTTCTGTAATAACCAAAATGTTCCTTATCTGTGCTGTCCAGTGCAGTGGTAGCTACTAGCCGTATGTACTATTGGGCCTTGAAACATGACTAGAGCAACCAAAATAATTGATTTTTAATTTTACTTAATTTTTATTAAGTAAAAATGATGGCCTGGTGCAGCGGCTCATGCCTGTAGTCCCAGCACTTTGGGAGGCCGAGGTGGGCGGATCACAAGGTCAGGAGATCGAGACCATCCTGGCCAACATGGTGAAACCCCGTCTCTACTAAAAATACAAAATTATCTGGGCATGGTGGAGCATACCTGTAATCCCAGCTACTTGGGAGACTGAGGCTGAAGAATCACCTGAACCAGGGAGGCGGAGGTTGCAGTGAGCTGAGATCGCGCCACTGCTCTCCAGCCTGGTGACAGAGAGAGACTCTGTCTCAAAAACAAACAAACAGCAACAACAAAAATGTTTACTGGCAGCTTTATTGAGATAAAATTCACATGCCATAAAGGTTACCTTCTAAAGTATACAATTCAGTGGCTTTAATATGTTCACAGAGTTGTACATTGTTCACCATCTACTCCAAACATTTACATCACCTCTAAAAGAAGCTCTTTAGCAGTCACTTCTCATTCTCCCAAATCCCTGCCAATCACGAATCTCCTTTCTATCTCTATGGATTTACCTATTCTGGATATTTCATACAAAGGAGTCCTATCATATGGGCCTTTTACATCTAGCTTCTTTTACTTAGCGTCATGTTTTTAAGATTCATCCACATTGGCAGGGCGCGGTGGCTCAAGCCTGTAATCCCAGCACTTTGGGAGGCCGAGACGGGCGGATCACGAGGTCAGGAGATCGAGACCATCCTGGCGAACACGGTGAAACCCCGTCTCTACTAAAAAAATACAAAAAACTAGCCGGGCGAGGTGGCGGGCGCCTGTAGTCCCAGCTACACAGGAGGCTGAGGCAGGAGAATGGCGTAAACCCGGGAGGCGGAGCTTGCAGTGAGCTGAGATCCGGCCACTGCGCTCCAGCCCCGGCGACAGAGCGAGACTCCGTCTCAAAAAAAAAAAAAAAAAAAGATTCATCCACATTGTAGCATGTGTCAGTTAATTCATTTCATCTTATGGTTGGATAATGCTCTATTGTATGCATATTCCTCAGTTTGCTTATCCATTCATCAGTTGATTGACATTTGGGTTATTTCCACTTTTTGACTATTACAAATAATGCTGCTATGAACATTCTTGTACAAATTGTTACGTGGACATATTCTTTCAATTCTCCTGAGTATGTAACTAGGGTTGGAATTGCTGGATCATATGTTAACTCAGTGTTTCATTTTTTGAAGAACTACTGAACGGTTTTCCGAAGTGGATGCAACACTTTACATTACCACCAGCAACATATGAAGGTTCCAATTTCCCTGCATTTTTGCCAACACTTGTGATATTTATTTATTTATTTATTTATGAGATGGAATCTCACTCTGTCACCCAGGCTGGAGTGCAGTGGCACAATTTCAGCTCACTGCAACCTCCGCCTCCCGGGCTCAAGCGCTACTCCTGCCTCAGCCTCCCAAGTAACTGGGATTACAGGTGACCACCACCATGCCTGGTTAATTTTTTGTATTTTTAGTAGAGACAGGGTTTCATCATGTTGGCCAGGCTGGTCTCGAACTCCTGACCTCAAGTGATCCACCAGCCTTGGCCTCCCAAAGTGCTGGGATTACAGGCATAAGTCACCCGTCCCAGCGTGATTTTCTACTTTTTAGAAAAATGATGGTTATTCTAGTGGGTGTAAAGTAGTATCTCATTGTGGTTTTGCCTTACATTTCTCTAATTACTAATGATGCTGAGCATTTTTGCATGTGCTTACTGGTCATTTTTTTATCTTTGTAAAAATGACTGCTCAAATCCTTTGTCCATTTTTAAATTGGGTTATTTATTTTTTTCTTTGTAGTTGTTCTTGAATTGTAAGAGTTTTTACATATAGATTCTAGATACAACTCAGTTGCTTATTAGATAGATGATTTGCAAATATTTTCTCCCATGCTCTGAGTTGCCCTTTTATTTTCTTGATGATTTCCTCCAAAGCACAAAAGTTTTAAATTTTGGTGAAGTCTAATTTATCTGTTTTTCTTTTGTTGTTAGTGCTTTTGCTGTCATATTTAAAAAACCATTGCCTAAACCAAGTTCAAAAAAAATTTACTCCTATGTTTTCTTTTAAGAGTTTTGTAGTTTTTGCTCTTACGTTTAGGTCTCTGGTCCACTTCAACCTAATTATTGTATATGGCGAGATCTCCATGTCTTGGTGTATGGCAGGTGTACAATTCCCTTCTTTTCATGTGGATATCCAGTTGTCCTCATATCATTTGTTGAAAAGACTGTGCTTTCCCCCGTTGATTTGTCTTAGCACTCTTGTCAAAAATCAATTGACAGTAAATGTAAGAGTTTATTTCTGGACTCGCAATTCTATTCCTTTGATCTATATATGTGTCCTTATACCAGGATTACATTGTCATTATTACTGTAGTTTTGTAGTAAATTTTGAAATCAGGAAGTGAGTCCTCTAACCTTATTATTTTTTAAGATGGTTTTTGCTTCTTTTTTTATTTTTTACTTTTTTTGAGACAGAGTTTTGCTGTTGTTGCCCGGGCTGGAGTGCAATGGCATTATCTCCTGATGTCAGGTGATCCACCCTCCTCGGCCTCCCAAAGTGCTGGGATTACAGGCGTGAGCCACCATGCCCGGCCAGTTTCTGTTTCTTTTGATCCCTTGTATTACTACATAAATTTTAGGATTACCTTGTCCATTTCTACAAAAATGGGCAGCTGAGATTTTGGTAGGGATTGCAATTAATGCGTAGGTCAATTTGGGGGCTATTGCCATCTTAACAATATTTAGTCTTCTTGGCTGGATGCTGTGGCTCACACCTGTAATCCTGGCACTTTGGGAGGCTGAGGCAGGTGGATCACCTGAGGCCAGGAGTTTGAGACCAGCCTGGGCAACAGAGCGAGACATCATCCCCATTAAAAATACAAAAATTAGCTGGATGTAGTGGTGCATGCCTGTAGTCCCAGCTACTTGGGAGGCTGAGGCATGAGAATCGCTTGAACCTCGGAGGTGGATGTTGCAATGAGCTGAGATTGTGCCACTGCGCTCCAGCCTGGGCTACAGAGCAAGAGTCTGTCTCAAACCTCCTCCCCCAAACCCCACAATATTTAGTCTTCCAGTCCATGGAAAAGATGTTTTTCCATTTAGGTCTTCTTTAATTTCTTTCAATGATGTTTTACAGTTTTTAGTTCAAGTCTTGTACTTCTTTTGTTAAACATATTCATCAGTATTTTATTCTTTTTGATGCTATTGTAATTGAAAGTTTTCTTGTTTCATTTTTGAATTGTTAGTGCATAGACATACAATTGAGTTTTGAATATTGATGTATTCTACAACTTTACTAAATGTGTTATTTTCAATTGTTTGTGTGTGTGTAAATTCCTTAAGATTTTCTATATACAAGATTATGTCTTCTGTGAATAGAGGTAATTTTACTTTTTCATTTCTGATCTGGATGCCTTTTATTTTGTTTTAGCTTCATTGCCTTGGCTAAAACTCCCAGTACGAGTTGAACTGAAGTGGTGAGAAGGAACATCTTACTCTTGTTCCTGATCTTAGGGTATAAGCATGCAGTATTTCACTGTTAAGTGTGGTGTTAGTTGTGAGTTTCATGAACTGCTTTTGTCAGATTAAGGAAATTCCTTCTATTCCTGGTTTGTTGAGTGTTTCTATTGAAAAATGATGATGCATTTTGTCTAATACTTTTTGTGTCTATTGAGAGAATCATATGGTTTTTGTCCTTTCTTCTGTTCATATGGTACATTACATTGATCGATTTTCAGATGCTAAACTGACTTTGCATTCTTGGAATAAATCCCACTTGGTCATGGCTTCTAATCCTTTTTATAGGTTGCTGGATTTGGTTTGCCAGTATTTTTTTGAGGATTTCTGTGTCTCCGTTCATAAAAGATACTGACCTATAGTTTTCTTTTCTTGTAATGTCTTTGTCTGGTTTTGGTGTCAGGGTAATACTGGCCTCATAGAATGAGTTAGGAATTGTTCCCTTCTCTTCTATTTTCTAAAGAATTTGTAAATGATTGGTGCTAATTCTTCTTTAAGTGCTCAGGATGAGGACTTGAAATGTGGATATAACCAAGGAAGCACAGAATAATGAAGAAGAGTGCTAGCTTTCAGGAGCTGAGAGGAATGGGGCAGTGATATTTCTGAAGATATCAAGAGAAGGGAGAATTGACAGACAAGGCTTCGCTGGAGGAGAAAAGGAAGTTTGTGCAGAAATACCATCAAAGGCACTCCTTCCTGCTGCCAAGGGCTCTTGCATCTTGTAGAAAGGCTCCAGATTACAAGATGACCTCATTCCTCAGAAGAAATTCTCCAACTGGGCAAATATTTCCTTGCTCTTAGGCCAGTTTGAGCTTGCTCAGAAGTGTGAGTTCTGTTGGCCTCCCCTGCGCTTTCTTCATCCACGGGTGTGTAACAGACTCTTTGAACATCAAGAATAGTGCTTCCCAGTGCTGGTCTTGACATGTCCCAAGGTGTCTTCGGTTATTTCAGGGGGTGTCTTGTAATTCCCAGAATTAGTTTACTTTACATTTATTTTAAAAAGAGCTATATACCATTTCAGATGTTCCTTTGTGGTAGACATGTCAGGAGAGGCAGTATGGGAAGATATGTATCACAGAAGGGAAACGAAGCAAGAAGTTACAACTGATAAAAGACTGAGAATCTCAGATCTCGGGTGTTTGGAAGTGTTCACTCTGTCCCAATCACTGATTTGTCCCAGTGTTTAGAAGAGGTTCTGGCATATCAGAGTAGAAGTTCCATAAATATTTGTTAAATGAGAAACTATGGAATCATGATTCTAAAACTCTGTGTGTGTGTATGGGAGAGCAGACATTATGTGGGGAGTATCTAAAGAGGTACAAGAAGATATCATTGTCCCCAAAGGAAGTAGCAAGTATGAACATGTAGGCAGTAGATGGATGTGTATGGTAGCCTTAGGTCCTAGACTTTTCCTATAGCCCTAATTTACAATATTTTCCTTTATCAGTCATTTAAGAAAATCATTCTTATCAGACCTGCTTTTTGCTTTGTAAAACATCCTCACTGCGAAAGGCAGAGACCTTCTCGGTGTAGATTGTGGCTGTAATGGAGCAGTGGTCAGTGTGTGTGAGCTATGGCATATTAGAGAGAACACTCCACTTGGAATCAGAAGGTGCCAGTCCCACCTTGACGAGGTGCCACATAGGTGGGATCACCATAAACATTGATAAACACATAAGGAAACAATCCACCATGAAGGAGAGTCAGCCAACACAAGAAGCAGGGTAAGTGGCACCCCATGAACATAAGAGATCAGAATTGTTGGTTAAGGACTCTGCTAAGTATGTTTAAAATGATTAAAGAGATAAAATTAGCAAGGGAAATTATAAGAGTAAGACTCTATTTAAAAGAAAGAACATACAGATTTAAAAAGAACAAATGAGATTTAGAGAAATAAAATTAAATTTATTGAAATTAACATGTTAATGTATCAGCTATGTTCACTTTAAAAGGAATTTAATATTACTTGGTAAAATTGAAGATGTCCATACCCTATCTCTTGAAAATGTTGTAAGTACAAAGGCAAACAGTAGAACAAAAATACAAGCCTTCCTAAATATTCAAAGATATTTATAAATTATAATAGCAAAGAAAACAACAGCATGAAGAAAAAGAAACAGTAGATATACATAATATACATGGTGATTACAATATAAAATAATATATTGAAGTTGAGACCACAAACATCAATCTTATCAACAAATGTGAATGGGCTTAACTCACCTACTAAAACAAAAATATCTTCAATGTCGCTCATAAAGCAAGACCCAAGTATATGTGGTATATGTGAGATACATCTAAATCAAAATAATTCAGATGGGTTAAGAATAAAGGCATGGGCAAAAAAGTACCAGGCAAATGGAAATAACAAGTAAGTGGGGGCTGAGATCCTGATATCAAAGTAGAATTTAGGCCAACAAATAATTAAATGTGACCAAAAAACAGTCAATTTCACAAGGTAGGTTTAACAGTTGTGACAATCTGTGCACCAAATGACCATCTTTAAAAAGCAGAAACTACAGCTGAAAGGAGATACAGATAGAAACACTCTGCTAGTAGGAGAGTATAATACACTGCCCAGAGCAAAACAGATCAAGTGGTAGAAATATAAGTAAGGATATAAAGTTAACAGCATAGTCAATAAAATAGATTTATCAATCTATACTGAACTTTAGAATCAAATAATAGAGAATACACCTTCCCTCTCAACTGCATATGCTATAGTTACAAAAATTGATCAAATATTAGATCACAAATAAAGCATCAATAAATTCTATACAATAGAAATATTAAGGGCTGGGTGTGGTGGCTCATACCTGTAATCCCAGCACTTTGGGAGGCTGAGGTGAGGGGATCACCTGAGGTCAGTAGTTCAAGACCAACCTGGCCAACGTGGTGAAATCCCGTCTCTACTAAAAATACAAAAAAATTTAGCCAGGCGTGGTGTCTCACATGTCCGTGTGAAGAGACCACCAAACAGGCTTTGTGTGAGCAACAAGGCTGTTTATTTCATCTGGGTGCAGGCAGGCGGAGTCCGAAAAGAGAGTCAGCAAAGGGTGGTGGATTATCATTAGTTCTTATAGGTTTGGGGATAGGCGGTGGAGTTAAGAGCAATGTTTTGCAGGCAGGGGATGGATGTCACAAAGTACATTCTCAAGGGTGGGGAGAAATTACAAAGAACCTTCTTAAGGGTGGGGGAGATTACAAAGTACATTGATCAGTTAGGTTGGGGCAGAAATAAATCACAATGGTGGAATGTCATCAGTTAAGGCTATTTTCACTTCTTTTGTGGATCTTCAGTTGCTTCAGGCCATCTGGATGCATTCGTGCAGGTCACAGGGGATATGATGGCTTAGCTTGGGCTCAGAGGCCTGACAGTCCTGTCTTCTTATGTTAATAAGAAAAACAAAACAAAATGGTGGTGAAGTGTTGAGGTGGTGAAAATTTTGGTGGGAGGTATGGAGAGATAATGGACGATGTTTCTCAGGGCTGCTTCAAATGGGATTAGGGGTGGCGTGGGAACCTAGAGTGGGAGAGATTAAACTGAAGAAAGATTTTGGGGTAAGGGGTGATATTGAGGGGGTTGTTAGAAGGAGCATTTGTCATGTAGAATTATCGGTGATGGCCTGGATGCAGTTTTGTATTAATTGAGAAACTAAATGAAAGACACAAGGTCCAAATAAGAGAAGGAGAAAAACAGGTATTAAAGGACTAAGAATTGGGAGTACCCAGGACATCCAATTACAGAGTGTCCAAGGGGGTTCAGCGTAATTACTTGCTTGGTTGGCACAAGTTTAGGCTCTATCCTTGAGTTTTTTTATGTTGTCATATACCATGCCAGATTGATTTAGATAAAAACAGCACTCTTCATTTAAAAATATTCAGAGTTCCCCCCCCCCCTTTTTTAAGCAATAAGTCAAGGCCTCGGAGATTTTGGAGGAAAGAGAAATGCAAAGCCAGCAACTGTTTAAGGATTAGAGTGGCATAAGAACGGGAACCAGAATAAGAGTATGAAAGTAAAGAATAGGACTTCATCAGGGTGAAAGTATTGGAGGGTACCTTGTCACTGAAGATCTATCCACTTCAAGAGAGACTTAAGGGTGGCGATTTGAGGTAAAACCAGGAGCCACTAAATACCAAGAGCCTGAGAAACTGCTTGGGTGATTTGACTAATAAAGGCCGGTCCGTTATCAGACTGTATAGAGGTGGGAAGGCCTCTATAAAGGTCTTCCTTATTTGACTAATAAAGGCTGGTCCGTTATCAGACTGTATAGAGGTGGGAAGGCCAAACTGAGGAATTATGTCTGACAGAAGGGAAGAAATGACCACGGTGGCCTTCTCAGACCCTGTAGGAAAGGCCTCTACTTGGCCGGGCGCGGTGGCTCAAGCCTGTAATCCCAGCACTTTGGGAGGCCGAGACGGGCGGATCACGAGGTCAGGAGATCGAGACCATCCTGGCTAACACGGTGAAACCCCGTCTCTACTTTAAAAATACAAAAAAACTAGCCGGGCGAGGTGGCGGCGCCTGTAGTCCCAGCTACTCGGGAGGCTGAGGCAGGAGAATGGCGTGAACCTGGGAGGCGGAGCTTGCAGTGAGCTGAGATCCGGCCACTGCACTCCAGCCTGGGCGGCAGAGCGAGACTCCGTCTCAAAAAAAAAAAAAAAAGAAAGGCCTCTACTCATCCAGTGAAAGTGTCTACCCAGACCAAGAGGTATTTTAGTTTTCTGACTTGAGGCATGTGAGTAAAGTCAATTTGCCAGTCCTGGGCGGGGGCAAATCCCCGAGCTTGATGTGTAGGAAAGGGAGGGGGCCTGAACAATCCCTGAGGAGTAGTAGAATAGCAGATGGAACACCGAGAAGTGATTTCCTTGAGGATAGCTTTCCACGATGGAAAGGAAATTAGAGGTTCTAAGAGGTGGGCTAGTGGCTTGTAACCTACATGGAAGAGGTTATGAAATGACAACAGAATAGCATAGCCTGCCTTTGCTAGTGTGTGGCAATTAGGCCCGGTGGAACTGCTATCAATAAACTAAGTGTGATCAGGGTGAGGAACAGGAAAGAAGGAAATACAGGGAAATGGAGTGAATGTCAGGTGGATCAGAGAGATACAGTCATGGGGGTGGGGCCAGACTAAAACAGTAAGGTCAAGTTGTTTGGATAGAAAGGCTACAGGGTGCGGTCCTGGCTCTTGTGTAAGAATTTTGACCTCACAGCCCTGTACTTTGGCTGTGTGTAATGAAAAGGGTTGGGATGAGTTAGGGAGAGCCAGCATGGGGGCAGCTTCTAGGGCTGTTTTTAAGGAACGGAAAGAGGAGTGGCGAAAGGATTTAGGATCTATGGGGTCAGCTAGGTTTGCTTTTGTTAGTTTACACAATGGTTTAGTCACAATGGTAAAACTAGGTACCCAAAGGCGGAAGTACCTAGCCATGCCTAGGAAGGAAAGGACTTGTTTCGTAGAAGGGGTTCGGGTTTTGGAGATTAGCCGGACACGATCAGCAGGGAGAGCATGTGTGGTTTTCATGAGAATTATGCAGAGATAGGTAATGGATGAAGAAGAAATTTGGGCTTGACTGCAGTAATGGGTGCTGTCCATTAAGCCTTGCGGCAGTACATCACAGGTAATTTGCTGAGCCTGATGGGTGTCAGGGTCAGTCCAAGTGAAAGCAAAGAGGGGCTGGGATGAAGGGGCGAGGAATAGTAAAGAAAGCATGTTTGAAATCCAGAACAGAATACCGGGTTGTGGAGAGGTTGTGGAGGGAGGTTTTGAGGATAGGAGACTATATGGCTTTGGCACCACAGGATGGATAGGCAAGACAATTTGGTTGATAAGGCGCAGATCCTGAACTAACCTGTAAGGGCTTGTCGGGTTTTTGGACAGGTAAAACGGGGGAATTGTAAGGAGAGTTTACAGGCTTTAAAAGGCCATGCTGTAGCAGGCGAGTGATAACAGGCTTTAATTCTTTTAAAGCGTGCTGTGGGATGGGATATTGGCATTGAGCGGGGTAAGAGTGATTAGGTTTTAATGGGATAGTAAGGGGTGCATGATCGGTCACCAAGGAGGGAGTAGAGGCGTTCTATATTTGTGGTTTAAGGTGGAAAGATACAAGGGGAGGATGTGAAGGAGGCTTTGAACTGGGGAAAAAGGAGGCAATGAGGTGTGGCTGTAACCCAGGAATAGTCAGGGAAGCAGATAATTTAGTTAAAATGTCTCAACCTAATAAGGGAGCTGGGCAGGTGGGGATAACTAAAAAGGAATGCATAAAAGAACGTTGTCCAAGTTGGCACCAGAGTTGGGGAGTTTTAAGAGGTTTAGAAGCCCGGCCATCAATACCCACAACAGTTATGGAGGCAAGGGAAACAGGCCCTTGAAAAGAAGGTAATGTGGAGTGGGTAGCCTCTGTATTGATTAAGAAGGGGACGGACTTACCCCCCACTGTAAGAGTTACCCAAAGCGTCTCTGATGATCCTGTGGGCTTCTGAGGCGATCGGGCAGTGTCAGTCTTCAGCCGCTAAGCTGAGAAGATCTAGGAAGGAGTCAGTCAGAGCCTTGGGCCAGTTGGACAGTCCAGTTTCCAGTGGGGTCCCACACAGATGGGACACGGCTTAGGAAGAATCCCAGGCTACGGGCATTCCTTGGCCCAGTGGCCAGATTTCCAGCCCCTGAAGCAAGCTCCTGGGGGGAGGAAGTCCTGAAGGAACGCCTGACCACTGTGGCTTAGGCGTTTTGAAGTTTTTGTGTGCTTGAGATATGGCTGGGTTTTCTCTCACAGCACAGGCAAGTAACTGCAACTCTTCTTTATTATTGTACACCTTGAAGGCGAGGTTAATTAAGTCCTGTTGTGGGATTTGAGGGCCGGAATTTAATTTTTGGACCTTTTTCTAATGTCGGGAGCGGATTGGGTAATAAAATGCATATTGAGAATAAGGCGGCCTTCCTCTGGGGTCTGGCTCATGAAGCCGGTGGTTATCAGCATGAAATGGGGCTAGAGAAAAAACTCTGCCATTCATCTGGGGAGAGGGTAGAAGTTAGGATGACATTTAAGTCACTCCAGGTTAAATTATAGGACAGAGGTAGATATCGGAATTCTTGTACATATTTAGTGGGGTCTGATGAGAAAGAGCCTAAAAGCTGGCTGATTTGGGAAAGGTCTGATAGAGAAAAAGACACATGTACCCAGACTATGCCTTCAGCTCCAGCCACCTCTCTAAGAGGAAATTGCTGGGCAGGTGGGGGAGGGCTAGTCGTGGAACGAAACTGTAAGCCGGACCAGGTGTGAGGAGGGGAGTTGATAGAAGGATTATAGGGTGGGGGAGCAAAGGCTGAGGAAGAATTGGGACCTGGATTGGCCTGGTGAGGAGCAGCCTGGGGAGAAGGGGAGAGGAAAGATGAGTCCGTAGAAAAGAAGGATTCAAAGGACTCAGAGCTTGGGGTGGAGACTGAAGGAACAGACAGGAGAGAAAGAAGGAAGATTTGGGACGAGTCTCACTGGGAGCAGAGACTAGGGAGGGACCAATGTGTAAAAGAATGCCTGGACGTCAGGCACTTCAGACCATTTGCCCATTTTTCGACAAAAATTATCTAGGTCTCATAGGATGGAGAAATCAAAAGTGCTGTTTTCTGGCCATTTAGAACCATTGTCGAGTTTGTATTGGGGCCAGGCGGTGTTGCAGAAGCAAATAAGACGCTTAGATTTTAGGTCAGGCGAGAGTTGAAGAGGTTTTAAGATCTTGAGAACACAGGCTAAGGGAGAAGGAGGAATGGAGGGTGGAAGGTTGCCCATAGTGAAGGAGGCAAGTTTAAAGAGAAGGGTAGAGACACGGAGAAGGGGGTAGGGAGCAACCCTGGGCTGCAACATGGGTGAGCAGCCAAAGCAGGCGTCCCCGCAATTGACTTGCCACCAAGGGAATGTGGGTGAATGATCAAGGCAGGCGTCTCCACGGAGATCAGACACCAATGGAACGTGGGTGAGTAATCAGAGAGGTGTCCCTGCAATGACTAAACACCAAGGGAAGGCTGCCTTCCTGAATTCGTGACTGGCCCCGGAGTTTTGGGTCCACAGATAAAATGTGTCTCCTTTGTTTCTACCAGAAAATGAAAAGAATTGAAATTAAGAGAAGGGAGAGATTGAAGGGTGGTGCCAAGACTGAAAGGAGAAAGAGGTTGAGGGATAGTGAGAGAGGTTGGAGAAGAGAGTAAAAAGAGGCCACTTACCCGATTTAAAATCGGTGAGATGTTCCTTGGGCTGGTTGGTCTGAGGACCCGAGGTCGTAGGTGGATCTCTTGACGGAGTGAGGATGAGGACAGGGGACTGGTCTCCCAAAGGAGTCCCACGGACCCGGGTCTTTGGCACCAAATGTCTCATGTGTCCATGTGAAGAGACCACCAAACAGGCTTTGGGTGAGCAACAAAGCTGTTTATTTCACCTGAGTGCAGGCGGGCTGAGTCCGAAAAGAGAGTCAGCAAAGGGTGGTGGATTATCATTAGTTCTTATAGGTTTGGGGATAGGCGGTGGAGTTAGGAGCAATGTTTTGCAGGCAGGGGGTGGATCTCACAAAGTACATTCTCAAGGGTGGGAGAATTACAAAGAAGCTTCTTAAGGGTGGGGGAGATTACAAAGTACATTGATCAGTTAGGTTGGGGCAGAAATAAATCACAATGGTGGAATGTCATCAGTTAAGGCTATTTTCACTTCTTTTGTGGATCTTCAGTTGCTTCAGGCCATCTGGATGCATTCGTGCAGGTCACAGGGGATATGATGGCTTAGCTTGGGCTCAGAGGCCTGACACATAGTGGTATGCGCCTGTAGTCCCAGCTATTTGGGGGACTGAGGTGGGCGAATTGCTTGAACCCAGGAGGTGGAGCTTGCAGTGAGCTGAGATCTCGCCACTGCACTCCAGCCTGGGCGACAAAGCGAGAGTCCATCTCAAAAAAAAAAAAAAAAAAAAAAGAAAGAAAGAAAGAAAGAGAAAAGAAATATTAAAACAAATCTTATCAAAGTGCAATAAAACTAAGAACAAAATAAAAGCTTCCCCCCCAAATCTTTTCCAACTAGAAACTGTTAACATTTTCTATTAAACAACTCTTGGGTGAAAGGGAAAATACAAGCCAAAATCACAGAATATCTAAAAAGCAAACAAATAAACAACAACAACAAAAAGCAAGTAATGAAAACACTACATATCAGGATACTGGATATGTTTAAAGTAGAGATTATAGGAAAATTTATAGCTGTAAACACTTATATCGATAAAAAATGGATGAAAATGAGTGAATTATATTGTCAACTTTAAATAATGATATTCAGGCAGGGCACGGTGGCTTACACCTGTAATTCCAGCACTTTGGGAGGCTGAGGTGGGTGGATCACTTGAGTTCAGGAGTTCGAGACCAGCCTGGCCAATATGGTGAAACCCTGTCTCTACTAAAAACACAAAAATTAGCTAGGCGTGGTGATGGGCGCCTGTAATCCCTACTACTCGGGAGGCTGAGGCAGAAGAACTGCTTGAACCCGGGAGGTGGAGGTTGCAGTAAGCAGAGATCGTGCCACTGCACTCTGGCCTGAGCAATAGAGCAAGATCCTGTCTCAAAAAAAAAAAAAGAAAGAAAGAGAGAGAGATTCAGAAAATATGATTAAGTGTAGAGGTTATCCAAGCACAAAGCTTGAGGATGGCCACTGGGAAAGCATGGACTCCAAACGAATGGGGTCAGTGGTTTTAAAATGGAGAAGTTAAAGTTTCAATTATATAGGCAGAGACAGAGACGATCCAGCAGGATTACGTTTTCCATACAACACCAGTGCACATGCGCCACAGTGATTTGATTGGTTACAGATTGCTACATTCCAATGAAGATTACTTTATTACTCTGTGAGGAGGCGTAGTGACTTGAGTCAGGGATTCTTATCTTTGGAGCTATTTGGTCTTAATTATTTAAAGGAAAAAGAGAAAAAAAGGCAGAAGTTGCAACAGCATGCCTTGTGACCCAGGTTGCATAGTTAAAATCCTCTCAAGGCTCAGGGTAATTTAAAGTTCCAACAGCTTTAAGTTTGAATTATTTAATTTTACAATATCAGCTTAAAAAGTGAGAAAAAGAACAACAAATGAGTCAAAAGAAAGCATAAGGAAGAAAACAATAAAAGTAAAAGCAGAAAAACAGCAAAGGTTAAGAATAGAAAACAGTGGGTCAAATTAATAAAGAAAAATTCTGGTTCTTTGAAAAAAGTAAGAAAATATGTAAACCACTAGCTAAATTAATCAAACTACAAAGAGAGAAACACATTTATACAAAATAAGACAAAGAAGAAATAGGCCGGGCGCGGTGGCTCACTCTTGTAATCCCAACACACTGGGAGGCTGAGGCAGGCGGATCACGAAGTCAAGAGATCGAGACCATCCTGACCAACATGGTGAAACCCCGTCTCTACTAAAAATACAAAAATTAGCTGGGCTTGGTGGCAGGCGCCTGTAGTCCCAGCTAGTTGGGAGGCTGAGGCAGGAGAATTGCTTGAACCCAGGGGATGGATGTTGCAGTGAGCCGAGATTGCGCCACTGCACTCCAGCCTGGCGACAGAGCAAGACTCTGTTTCAAAACAAAAACAAAAACAGACATAATGTGGAATATGAACAGGCGTGAACAGACCAAACTGTTTTGTAAATGAATAACATAAGCATTCTAAACAGGGAAGGGGGCAAAAGCCTAAGTAATTTTTGAGCCTAGTATTTTGACTGTGTACATTAAGACCAAAGAAAAACACTGCAAACAAAGATTGAACTCTAATTAGTAGGTTTGTCTTTTGTTTTACAGAGATATGAGTTAGGTGTTCTGAAGCTGCTTTCAGGGTCTTGTAGTATAGAGCAAATAAGTAAATACAGTTGCCCCTCAGTGTACACGGGGGATAGGTTCCAGGACCCCCGAGTATACCAAAATCCTTGAACACTCAAGTGCCGTGGTTGGCCTTGCAGAACCTATGTATACAAAAGTCAGCCCTCTGTATATGTGGGTTTTGCTTCCCACCAATAATTTATTTTATTTTATTTTTACATGGCAAGGTTGCAATCATCAGCACAGCAGAGAAAGGGCTGTCTGCTCCAAGAATAATTTTAAAAGTCTGCGTATAAGTGGACCAATGCAGTTCAAGCCTGTGTTGTTCAAGGGCCAACTATATTTTGAGGATAATTGGAATGAGATTTCTTACAGCTTGAGCAGAGCGTCACCAGTGCAGAAAGGGGAATACCAGTAGGTACTCTGTTGATTGGAATTGGAGGTATTAGTATAAACTCATGACTTTTAATATATCTATTTCTATGTATATCTATATCTTCATCTTTCTAGCTGTAGACAGAAGCTTGGCACACTTCACCTTAACCCAATGATCAAAGTGAACCTTATCATTGATGGTAAAAATGCACATTATGGACCTGTTCCTTTGATGAACTAGGACACAACAGTCCTGTGACGTTCTTGTCCAAAAGCCATAAACTGAATCTCCTCGTGAGGAAACATTAGTCACACCTAAATTGAAGAACTTTCTACCAAATATCTGGCCTATCCTTTTCTTTTCTTTCTTTCTTTCTCCCTCCCTCCCTCCCTCCCTCCCTCCCTCCCTCCCTCCCTCCCTCCCTCCCTCCCTCCCTTCCTTCCTTCCTTCCTTCCTTCCTTCCTTCCTTCCTTCCTTCCTTCCTTCCTTCCTTCCTTCCTTCCTTCCTTCCTTCCTTCCTTCCTTCCTTCCTTTCCTTTCCTTTCCTTTCTTTCTTTTCTTTCTTTTTTTTTTTTCTTGAAACAGAGTCTCAATCTGTTGCCCAGGCTGGAGTGCAATGGCATGATCTTGGCTCACTGCAACCTGTGCCTCCCAGGTTTAAGCAATTCTCCTGCCTCGGCCTCCTGAATAGGCTGGGATTAAAGGCACCTGCCACCACGCCCAGGTAATTTTTGTATTTCAGTAGAGATGGTGTTTCGCCATGTTGGCCAGGCTAGTCTCGAAGTCCTGGCCTCAAGTGATCCACCCGCCTCGGCCTCCCAAAGTGCTGGGATTGCAGGCGTGAGCCACCACACCTAGCCATGACCTATCCTTTTCAAAAATATCAAGGTCACAAGAGATGAAGAAAGATGGAAGAACTGTTCCCAATTAAAGGAGAATAAAGAGACATGACAACCAAGAGACATGACAACCAAATGCCATGTGTGATGTTGCATCAGATTCTGGGTCAAAACAAATTATTTTTCTTTTTGCTAAAAAAGGACATTATGGGCCAGATGTGGTGGCTCATGCCTGTAATCCCAGCACTTTGGGAGGCCAAGACAGGAAGATTGCTTGGAGCCAGGAGTTTGAGACCAGTCTGAGCAACATAGTGAGACCCTTGTCTCAACAAAGAAAAAAAAATTAGCTGGGCATGGTGGTGTGTTCCTGTATTCCCAACTACTAGGGAGGCTGAGGTGGGAGGATCGCTTGAGCCCAAGAGATGGAGACTGCAGTGAGTCGTAATTTCACCTGGGTGATAAAGCGCGGCCCTGTCTCCAAAAAAAAAAAAAAAATTATTGGGACAATTGCAAAACTTGAATAAGTATTTTAGATTAGAAAATAGTATTAGGCCAGGCGCGGTGGCTCAAGCCTGTAATCCCAGCCCTTTGGGAGGCCGAGACAGGCGGATTACAAGGTCAGGAGATCGAGACCATCCTGGCTAACACGGTGAAACCCCGTCTCTACTAAAAAATACAAAAAGCTAGCCAGGCGAGGTGGCGGGCGCCTGTAGTCCCAGCTACTCAGGAGGCTGAGGCAGGAGAATGGCGTAAACCCGGGAGGCGGAGCTTGCAGTGAGCTGAGATCCGGCCACTGTACTCCAGCCCCAGTGACAGAGCGGCCGTCTCAAAAAAAAAAAAAAAAAAAAAAAAAAAAAACATATGTAACAAACCTGCACGTTATGCACATGTACCCTAGAACTTAAAGTATAATAATAATAATAATAAATAAATAAATAATAAAATAAAATAAAATAAAAATAAAATAGTATTATAAGGCCGAGATGGGTGGATTGCTTGAGGTCAGGAGTTTGAGGCCAGGCTGGGCAACATAATGAGACCCCATGTCTACAAAAAATTAAAAAAAAAAAATTAAAATAGCTGGGCACGGTGGCACATGCCTGTAGTCCCAACTACTTGGGAGACTGAAGTGGGAGGATCACTTGAGCTCAGGAGGTGGAGGCTGCAGTGAGCCATGATCATGCCACTGCACTCTAGCCTGGGCAACATTGTGAGACTTTGTCTCAGAAAAAAGAAAACAGTATTGTATTAATATTAAATTTCTGATTTTAATTATTGTACTTCAGTTATATAAGAGACTGTCCTTATTCTTAGGAAATACACACTGAAGTGTTTAGGAATCAAGGGGCATGATATCTGCAACTTACTTTAAAATGTAAAAAACTATATATGGGGAAAATGACAAAATGAATGTGGTAAAATATAAAACAATTGGGAAATCTGGGGAAAGGATAAATGAGAGTTATTTGGACTGTTCTTGCAACTTCTTACTAGCTTGAAATTATTTCAATTTAAAAAGCAACAAGGAATTTTGAAAATGTTTGCAAGAACATGTAGGAGAATAACTGTTCTTTTGGAGCAGTAAAAGATTTTTGAATTCACATATAAGACACCAAACAGGCCAGGTGCAGTGGCTCATGCCTGTAATCCCAGCACTTTGGGAGGCCAAGGTGGGCAGATCACTTGAGGCCAGGAGTTCGAGACCAGCCTGGCCAACAAGGTGAAACCCCGTCTCTACTAAAAATACAAAAATTAGCCAGGTGTGGTGGTGCATGCCTATAATCCCAGCTACTCAGGAGGTTGAGGCAGGAGAATCACTTGAACCTAGGAGGCGGAGGTTGCGGTGAGCCTAGATCACACCATTGTACTCCAGTCTAGGTGACAGAGTGAGATTCCGTCTCAAAAAATAAAAAGTAAAATAAACCAAAAAACCCACCAACCATAACTGAAAGAATGATATATTTGAGTAAAATAAAATAACAAATTTATGTACAATAAAGAACTCTATATTGAAGTTAAAAGACAAACAACAATGAGAAAATATTTGCTATGCCTCGGATTAGTATCCAGATTATCTATCTATCTATCTATCTATCTATCTATCTATCTAAAAAAAAAAAAAAAACTACAAATGACGGAAGAGAAAAATAAGCAAAGGATGTGAATAGCTGAGTCACAGGAGAAAGTAACAAGCATGGGAAAACATGACCAACTGTACTAGGAATTAGGGAGAAACAAATTAAAATAACAATAGTATACCATTCACACTTATTCAGATGATTATCCAAAATTATATAATTTGGTAATACCTATTGTTGAAAGGATGAACAGGGAAGGGGATTTTCTTAATTGGTTTATCTATCTGGAGATCGTCTAGCAAAATCTAGTAAAACTGAAGGCATGCACTCAGATATGTATGTAATTCCATCTTTCAGTATGTGCCCTAGATTATTGCCAAAGGAACAGGCAGAGTTGCTCACTGCAGCATTGTTGGTAACTAGTGGAAAATTGGAAACAATTTAATTGTCATCAACAGATGAGAGCAGATAGTTAAACAATTTGTGGTATAATCATACAATGCATTTAAAATTAATGAACTCGGCCGGGCGCGGTGGCTCAAGCCTGTAATCCCAGCACTTTGGGAGGCCGAGACGGGCGGATCACTAGGTCAGGAGATCGAGACCATCCTGGCTAACACGGTGAAACCCCGTCTCTACTAAAAAAATACAAAAAACTAGCCGGGCGAGGTGGCGGGCGCCTGTAGTCCCAGCTACTCAGGAGGCTGAGACAGGAGAATGGCCCGAACCCGGGAGGCGGAGCTTGCAGTGAGCTGAGATCCGGCCACTGCACTCCAGCCTGGGCGACAGAGCGAGACTCCGTCTCAAAAAAATAAATAAATAAATAAATAAATAAAATTAATGAACTCTACATGTGTTAATGTGTAGAAATCTCAATAACAGAATTTTATTATTATTATTATTTTCAAGACAGAGTCTTGCTCTGTTACCCAGGCTGGAGTGCAGTGGAGCAATCTCAGCTCACTGCAACCTCAGCCTCCCTGGTTCAAGCAATTCTCCTGCCTCAGCCTCCCAAGTAGCTGGGATTTACAGGCATGTGCCACCACACCCAGCTAATTTTTGTATTTTTAGTAGAAATGGGGTTTCACTATGTTGGCCAGGCTGGTCTCGAACTCCTGACCTCTTGGTCCGCCTGCCTTGGCCTCCCAAAGTGCTGGGATTACAGGCATGAGCCACCGCACTCGGCCTCAATAACAGAATCTTAGGCAAAAAAAAGCAAGTAGCAGAAATTTAGAATGTAAAATTTATAAACACAGAAACAATAATGGATATTGTTGATGAATATAAAAGGAGATACAGTCCCTGCCCTGGAGGAATTTGGGGGCATTTAAAGAAATGTCAAGTAAACAGGTGATTACAATGTAGTAGGATGAAAGCCACGATCAGAATAGACACCAAATACAGATGGAGGTGGCAGGAAGAAGGTGAAAGAATATACTGAAGAAATGACAATACCTTCCATGCCCCACTCCCACGCTGAATCAAGTCCTGAAAGACAAGAAGAGGTTACTTAGGTGAAAGATAGGAAGGAAGGGTGTTTCTAGACGATAGTGTTATTTGCAAAAGCCCCAGAGGAGAAACCGCAGAGCCTGATTTGGAAACTGCCAGTGGTTTCTCAGAGCTGGAGTAGATGGAGGAGGGGGCAAAGAAAGGGATGGAGGGCATTGGTAGGTGCCCCCTGACAAAGGGTCTTCAGACCAGGCTATAAGGAGTTTCACCGCCTTCTGAAGGCGGCGGGAAGGCTAGATTATTGAAGCAGAAGAGTAACAGTTGCATCATGAATTATAAAAACGACGGCTCTGGAGGCAAGATCAGTTAGTTTTTTTGTGTGTTTTTCTTTTTAAAGAAGAAAACCAGACAAGAAACAATGGGATCGCAGCTGAAATAGACGAGGTGCTGACTGAGAGAGAGTATCGAGTCCAACCTTTAGGGCTTCAGGGAGGGATTAGAGGTAGATGTTGGGAGAGGAGGTTCCTGGCTATCTTGGGGTGTACGATGGAGTGACAGGGCTTGCGTTTTGTGACACCTGACTCTGCCCCTGGCCACCCCTTATTGGACCTTACAAACGTTTAGTTCAAATACAAAAATGGGCCGGACACGGTGGCTCATACCTGTAATCCCAGCACTTTGGGAGGCAGAGGCGGGAGGGCTGCTTGAGCCCAGGAGTTCGAGATCGGCCTGGGCAACATAGTGAGACCTTGTCTCAAAACAAAAACAAACAAACAAACAACAAATATAAAAATATCCAGAGGAAAAACTGAAGGCGGTGGTTACCATTACAACGCGTTTTCGTTAGGGGTATATGTGGCTTTAGAGTCATCTTGAACGTTTTAATTACAAAATAAAAGCTGAAGTCTATGCAACATAGGAAAACATCAACTTGTGTAACATCTCAGTGAGCACACGGGCGTCATATTATTTTCTGTACTTTGCTGTGTGTTTGAACCACATAGCAAAAAACTGTTGGCGACAAGAATTGGAAAAGCAAAGTACAAGAAAGGCTTTGAGTTCTATAAAGGGGTTAAACCAGAAAGCGGCGGGGGCAGGGAACAGTCAATCTTTGTGTGTGCACACTGCGTGTGCAGACAGGAGACTCCTCAGGAGACCAGGACCTGTCTGAGTGTGTGCGGGGATGAAGCGGGACGAGGGGAACTGGGGCGGAGGAGGAGGGGCGCGCCGCGGAGGTGCCCCCCGCCCCCCTACAATTCTTCTCCCCACCCCCCCCCGCCCCTCCTCCCTCAGTGACGCCGCTTCCAGTCTCCAGGCAACGTGGGGGCCAAACAACGCGGCCGGGAGGCGGCCGCTGCCTGCCGGGCCCTCTCTTCTGGGACTCTCGATTTTCGGACGCTGAGCGCCATGGCCCTGCCTCTGCTGCCGGGCAACAGCTTCAACCGCAACGTGAGTAGGAAGGGCGTCCGAGGTCACAGCTCCCGGCTGGAGTCTGGGGTCCAGGCAGGGTCGTGGCGTGGCCACTTCCGCGGACTCTCCTGGAGACCCGATGCTGCTGCCCTGGGTTGGTGGCAACTTGGACCAAACTTAATAGGCTCCTTCTCCCATCTCTCCAACTGCATCTGAATGTTTTTCCTAATTTAGAAACATATATATAGACCCCTTATAGGTGACAGGACCCTCAAAGGTAACGAATAATAGTGACGATAACCATTGCGGGTTTAATGTGTGCCAGGCGCTGTGCTTTAATCACCTTATGCAGCATCCAGTGTCCCAACAGCCCTTTGAATTAGGTAGTTTTTATTCCCAGTTACTATTGAGGAAACTGAGGCACAGAGCTACACAGTCTCAGTGGTGAAGCTGGGTTTCTTTCAAACAACCTTGTCTCCACAGCCCAGAAGCCTAATCATTATCCCCCGTATCCTGTGTGAAAAAAGATACCATTTCAATTATCAAATCTAAGAAATTTGGCACTTATCAAGAGGGGTAGGTGGCAGATAAGAGTGGCAGCCTGTAAAGTTTACTCCCAAACTTTATGGAGACAGGCACCCAAACTTGGAGGGATTTTTTTTTCCCTCTATTTATAATTGGGAGGTTGGGAGGGGTTCATTTCTTCTTCTTCTTCTTCTTTTTTTTTTTTTTTGAGACGGAGTCTCACTCTGGAGGCTGGAGTGCAGTGGCCGGATCTCGGCTCACTGCAACCTCCACCTCCCAGGTTCAAGCGATTCTCCTGCCTCAGCCTCCTGAGTAGCTGGGATTACAGGCGCCCGCCACCACACCCGGCTAATTTTTGTGTTTTTAGTAAAGATGGGGTTTTTACCATGTTAGCCAGGGTGGCCTCAAACTCCTGACCTCAAGTGATCTGCCCGCCTCGGCCTCCCAAAGTGCTGGGATTACAGGCTGAGCCACCGCGCCTGTCCTGGAGGGGTTCATTTCAAAAGAACATGAACGTACAGAACAAAGCAACACAACACAAAAAGCCCTGAGCATGAAAGAACTTTTGACAATAAATAGCACCTCATTTAAACGACAGAAGGAAAATGATTCAGGCTTTTGTTTATACTGGTTACTACTCTTCACTTGGGTCAGCCATCTGTGTCTGCAGGAAAAGCTAATTCCCAATTAGATGGGAGGGAATTAGATGGAGCCACTCAAAGCAATTGTGTAAACCTTTGATAACTTTAGAAAGCAGGCAGCAGATTGAAGTACTTGACTTTATAGTTTCCAAACAGTGTCTGTATCTAAGTTGTTGGCCCTAAAGTACCAGTTTTCTTTGTAGCTTCAGGTCATTGAATTCTGACCCCCACATGTCTGGTCAGTCCAACTTTGAACACTGATTTGTGCATTTCTTGGTTGATGGGTAGAGGCTGGCCTTCCAGCATAGCATTGTCCTTTGGTAAGTTTAAGCCAGCCACGCAAATAAGAAAGGTCCCTGAGAGACGGGACATGAAAACAGATTCCAGAAGTAAAGAAGCATGCTGTGTAAAAGTAATTTTAATAAAAAACGAAAGTAAAGCCTACAGCTTTTTGCCCAGCAACACTCTGATTACCAATGCCTGCCTCCTGCAGAAGTATCATAGCTCTCACGTGCAGTGATTAAGGATGGGAAGGAAAAACAGTGGATGGATGAGATATTTATAAATCTGCAAGGTTCTGAGTGTATTTTTGCTTTTTAAAAAACTTTTAAGATCATGAAGTACAACACATATACAGAAAGATGCACAATGGATGATCACAAAATGAACATCAAGAAATTAAATATGGGGGCTGGGCACGGTGCCTCACGCCTGTAATCCCAGCACTTTGGGAGGCAGAGGTGGGAGGATCCCTTGAGCCCAGGAGTTGGGGACCAGCCTGGGCAATATAGTAAGAACTCGTCTCTACAAAAAATTGAAAACATTAGCCAAGCATGGTGGCACATGCCTGTAGTCCCAGCTACTCAGGAGGCTGAGGTAGGAGAATCACTTGAGCCTGGGAGGTTGAGGCTGCAGTGAGCTATGATTGCATCACTGCACTCCAACCTGGGCAACAGAGCCAGACCCTGTCTCAAAAAAAATAAATAAATAAAATAAAATATTACCTGTTCTCCAAAAATACCACCCTTGACTGGGGCTGCTAGATTTAGCAAATAAAAATACACATCTTAAATATCGCATGGAACCTGTTTATGGGAAAGGATTATTGTTTACCAAATTTAACTGAGCATCTTGTATTTTATGTAACAACTCTACCTATGAACCTTTCTGTTCATTACGCCTTCCCTGCTCTCCAAATGTAACCACTGTTCTGGCTCCTATCACTATAATTAGGTTTTGCTTGCCTTTGAACCTTTTATCAATGGAAATGTTTGGTGTTTATTCTTTTGTGACTGGCTTTTTTAGCTCAACAGTATGTTCGTTAGATTTGTCCATGTGGCTGTCTGTAGAGGTAGTTTGTACATTTTTATTACTCTGTAGTATTGCATTGTATGATTTTCACATCATTTATATATACATTTTACTCTTGATAAATATTTGGCTTGTTTGGGGTTGTTAAGAATAGTTTTACTGTGACTATTTTTGTTCGTGTCTTTTGGTAGGATTGCTAGATCATGCAGTATTCATATGTTCAGCTTTAGTGGATGTTGTCAAAGTGATTATACTACTTAAATTCCCACCAACATTTTATGTTCCTGTTGCTCCACATTCTAACACTAGGTATTGTTAGTCTTTTAAATTTTAGATTTTTTGGTTGGTGGGTATAGCAACTCTTTGCAGTTACAATCTGTACTTCCTGATTCCTAATGAAATTGAGCATGTTTTACACATTTATTGGTCATTTGTATGACCATTTATTGGTCACTACTTTTTTTTTTTAGACAGATTGTTGCTCTGTTGCCCAGGCTGGAGTGCAATGGCACAATCTCGGCTCACTGCAACCTCCGCCTCCCAGTTTCAAGCGATTCTCCTGCCTCAGCCTCCCGAGTAGCTGGGATTACAGGCATGCGCCATCACGCCTGGCTAATTTTTTTTTTTTTTTTTTTTTTTTAAATTTTTTAGTAGAGACACAGTTTCACCACGTTGGCCAGGCTGGTCTTGAACTCCTGACCTCAGGCGATCTGCCTGCCTCAGCCTCCCAAAGTGCTGGGATTACAGGTGTGAGCCACGGTGACTGGCTTTATTTGTATGACCATTTATTGGTCATTACTTTTTTATGTAGCACCTACTTATCTCTTGTCTAATTTTTACTGGGTTGTTTGCCTATTTCTTAGTGATTTGTAGAACTTATATATATAAATTTTGGATATTTTCTTGTCTGTGGTTGGTCTTTTCCCTCTCTTAATGATGTTTTTGATGAATAATTTTTGGAAAAGATCACTCTCCGCGTCTCTGCAGAGCCACTTTGTCAAAAATCAAACATCCATCTACGTGTGGGTCTACTTCTAGACTCATGAGTATTTAAAACATTTATTTACTTTGTGCCTGAGAACAATGGGAGTGGGTGTGTGTGCGTGTGTGTATGTGCATGTGTAATAGAGAATGACAGTACCTTGGACTGTCTGTCATTCAACAAATCAGTATCTATTTATTTCTTGAGTATCCTAGTATGTGCCAAAATTAGGTGACTGCATTTAAAAAATTGTTACACTAGCCTTGGTACTAAATGTACTATGTGTTTCCCACAAATTAATATTTTGAAAACTTGTACTTAGTTAAAAGATTGGATGTTCTCTGGCATAGAATGGTCAGAAAGTCAGTAAAGCCATATCTCGCCTTTTAATCCCCCCCCCCCCACCCCTGCTTGCTGAATTAAATTACCGAGTGAAAAACCTTGGCCTCCTGTAGATAGCATAATTACTTGGCTGTTTGGATTTAAAATTATAACACAGCTAACTTTTATTGCTTTTCCATATAAATTGAAAAGGAACTTATGTGCCCCTTACTTAGCTGCCAGTGGTCAGTCATAAGCAATAGATTGATTTCTGTCCACGGCTAGATGATATGCAACCTATATTTCTCTCTCTGAAATACAAGAAGTATTGTGCCTTCTAAAATATGAACATTTGTACCTTTGATGACATTAGAATTATTTTGATATAAGTTGAAAACCTTAGGGAAATATCACAACTAAATTCCAGATACACCGTATCTTTTTTCCGACAATTTCCATGCTGAACTTGTATTGAGCAAGAGAATCTTGGGCATATTATTAAAATTGAAAATATTAAAATTAAAAGGGACATTTCCAGCCAAAGCCAAAAATCCTTTCTACAGTATTTTGGACAGATGATTGTGTGGCCCATCCTGATCCTGAGTGTCTCTAATGAATGATGAGGAGTTCACTCTTTCTGCTTTTTTTTTTTTTGAGACGGAGTCTCGCTCTGTTGCCCAGGCTGGAGCACAATGGTGCCATCTCGGCTCACTGCAACCTCTGCCTCCCAGGTTCAAGCGATTCTCCTGCCTCAGCCTCCTGAGTAGCTGGGATTACAGGCGTGTGCCACCATGCCTGGCTAATTTTTGTATTTTTAGTAGAGTTGGGGTTTTACCATGTTGATCAGGCTGGTCTCGAACTCCTGACCTCAGGTGATCCACCCTCCTCAGCCTCCCAAAGTGCTGGGATTACAGGCATGAACCACTGTGCCCGGCCGCTCTTTCTGCTTTTAATGAAGCTACCTTGACACCATCTTAGGAGGGTTTGCTGTAAATAGCCCACCATCTAATTTGTAGTGAAGCAAAGTCCTCCTTAAGAAGAAAGAAAACATATTTGAATTCACAGCAATTAAAAAAAAAATAATAAGAATGTAATGAATCATGACCAGCATTTGTTTTTTTTTTGGTTTTGTTTTGTTTTTTTTTTTGAAAAGGAAGAAAGAAAAAGAAGAGAGTGGGATAGAATAAAGAATTAGAGTGTATTATGCTTGACAAGAGTTAAGTGTTTCACGGACTTTTTTGTCTTTCCTGTGTGTGCTTGTGTATGTATGTGAACTGGCCTGCACTGAAATATGCCTGGTACTGTGGTTGTGCAATCAGTGTTTGAAAAACATTCTCATTTGAACCACCTCCATCTTTTTTTTTTTTTTTTTTTTTTTTTTTGCGATAGGGTCTTGCGCTTTCTCCCAGGCTGGGGTGCAGTGGCAAGATCACAGCTCACAGTTCACTGCATGCAGGCTCAACCTCCCGGGCTCAAGACATTTTCCCACCTCTGTTGCCACAGTAGCTGAGACTACAGGCATGCACCACCATACCCAGCTAATTTTTAAAATTATTATTGGTAGAGATGCGGTCTTACTCTATTGTCCAGACTGGGCAATTCTGATTTAAATTTAGATCTTCAGCTTCTTTCAAGGTCAGATCTCATCTCTCACCCTTCAAAGAGCCTTGTCAGCCTTTCTCAATATATTTTTAAAAATGTTTTGAGGTAAATTTCATGTAACATGAAATTAACCACTAACTATTTAAAATTATACAATTCAGTGGTACTTAGTACATGCACACTGTTGTGCAACAACTAACACCTCTAACTAGTTTCAAAACATTTTCATCACCTCAAATCTCAATCTTTTTACCCTGGAGGAGTCTTTGAAATGATTTTCAGGTCTTAGAGAACTCCTGCATAAAACCTGTATCTATAGTCCATGGTACATTAGCACAATCTGTGATAATAAATATATAATTACATAACAAGATGTTCAACATTATAGCTATTAGGGAAATAAAAATAAAAATCAAGATGAGATACCACTGTATACCTATTAAAATGGCTAAAATCCAAAACACAATACTAATTGCTCACATGGATTTGGAATAACAGGAATTCTCACTCATTACTGGCGGGAATGCGAAATGGTAATTTCTCATAAAGTTAAACACCTGCCATATGGCCAGTTCCAAATTTATGTGAAATAAATAAATTCCTGTAAATAAGTCTGGGTTAAACTTGAAATAAGCACACATCAATTTCATTTTCAACTGGAATGAGAATATTGTAGCTATAACAATCCAATAATTATCTTTTTAAAGTAAAAAATGGTAGTTTTCTGTGAATCTCTTGATTTCAGCCAACTTATTTACCTTCTCTTTCCCTTTCTCACAAAGGGTATCAACCTTAAAGCAAGTGGGAATGTAATAGAGGAAACTTCAGGTTGTTTTATGGGTAAAATTTCCTACTTGATTTATTTTTCCTTTTTACCTTACCCAGGTAGGCCTAAAAGTTCTCTATAGTTTCTATTCTAGAGGGTGCTATTGAGGAATGATATATGGTATATGGTATGGACAAGAGTGGTTTTCTCCCCTATTAAAAACTGAAAAGGACTTTTCACCAGCTTTTTTGAGGGGAAAAAAAACCACCCAAAACAGGTAGTTAAACTTAGCTTACATTTCTTTCCTTTTCATACATTCAAAAAACTTTTCAGTCAGCATAATGTAAACATGTTAAATAATTCAAGATTATTTCTGTTTATATCTAAGATGGAATTTACTTTTTCAAAAAGTAGGCTAAGATGATTTAATTTAAATAAAGGTTGTAAACTCATTGTAATTAATGCTGTTTTCAACATGAAAATGTATTGACAATGTTACATAATAAAGCTACTAAAACATATGACAAAGCATTATGAGTAAAAATATAACCTAAGATACAATTTTATACAAGACTTAAAAATTAAGTTCTTTTACTGACTGACATGATTGGGCTTAAATATAGGCAGTTACAAAACTATAATCTTGATTTCTTTATAGACCTGTATGTACATAAGAGTTATTTTTTAAAAGCTAAAAATAAATAATAAAATTTACCTCTCCACTCTGAAATCTATGTTTATATTTTGCCACATGAATAATTCCGGGTCAAACTTGAAATAAGCGCACATCAATTTCATTTTCAGCTGGAACGAGAAGATTTCTGGCCTTCTTTTCGATACCTGTTAAACAAGGAAAGCTTTGCTTGCATGTATAAGAAGTTGAAAATTATAGCAAAATGGTCATTGCTTTCCTGTGAATGGCAGGATACTTCCTTTTATGTAAATTTTGAACTGGCCATATGGTAGGTGTGTGTTTATCTTTATAAGAAATTACCATTTTGCATTCCCACCAGCAATGATTGAGAATTTCTGTTATTCCAAATCCTTGTAAGCAACTGGTATTGCCAATGTTTTGGATTTTAGCCATTTTAATAGGTGTATAGTGGTATCTCCTTTTTTTTGAGACTGAGTCTCACTTTGTCACCCATGCTAGAGTATAGTGGTGCGATCTTGGCTCACTGCAACCCTCTGCCTCCCAGGTTCAAGCGATTCTCCTGCCTCAGCCTCCTGAGTAGCTGGGATTACAGGCATGTGCCACCACGCCCGGCTAATTTTTGTATTTTTGGTAGAGACAGGGTTTCACCATTTGGCCAGGCTGGTCTTGAACTCCTGACCTCAGGTGATCCATCTGCCTTGGCCTCCCAAAGTGCTGGGATTACAGGCCTGAGCCATCGCACCTGGCCTGATATCTCCTCTTGATTTTAATTTTTATTTCCCTAATGGCTATGATGTTGAACATCTTTTTATGTGCCTATTTCCCATCTGTATATCCCCTTTGGTGAAATGTCTGTTCGTGTCTTCTACTCATTTTTAATTGGGGTGTTTCCTTACTGATGAGTTTTGAAAGTCATTTTTAATATATTCTGGATACAAGTTAGATGCAAGTCTATTATTGAATATATAGTCTGTAAGTATTTTGTTCCAGTCTATGGCTTGAATTTTCATTCTCTTAAAGCAAGGTTAAAAATTTAAGGATAAAATATAACATGAGTTCAAAAACTATTGTTTCCAATGCAAATTACGGATTATAGGGTTTTTATTTAACTCCTTTGATTTTATATATTTACATGTAATCTTGCTCCATAAGTACATTAGCTGAATTACTTATCCTAACATAAATAAAAATATACAATCACATAATAATTTTTAATTAATAATACCATTATTAACAATTTGAGTTTTGAAAATAGTTTAAGATTTCTTTATAGCTATTTCTGTTGTGAGGGTATATCCCACCAGGAATGTATTGTCAAATTACTGGATTTTAGTTTCATTTAAATCATTGCTGTTAGTATGGTTAAGTTACCAGTTCAGTATCCAGTTAGGTTCATTTGTTTCATTGTGCTTTTGATTCTGAACTTTAAAAAAAGCATTTGTGTGGCCTCAAAGTCAAATTTGCAAACTAAGTTACTTTCAGAGAGCTCTAGCTTTTATTTGTCTCTTCAATCTTATTCTGTCCCTCTCTCCCTAATAACTTTAAAAAAAAACAAAAACCTTTATTTAGTTTGGGGTTATCCTCTTTCTCTTCTTCCTTCTTTCTTTTTTTTTTTTTAGTTTTTAAAACAGCAAATTGTTAAATATATTCACATGTTCCCCTTTTATTCAATACATGGTAGCATAATCTACACAGTCTCTTGAACCTTGTTTTTTTCATTTTAACAGTGTATCTTGGCGATCACTTGGTAGTGGTATAGGTATATAGGGCTCTTCCTCATTTCTTTTTACAGTTACATAGTACTCCATTGTGTAGACTTACAAGTTTATTCAACCCATCCCCTTTTGGTGTACAGTTACATTATTTCCAGTTGTTTGTTATTATCCAATAATGTTGCAATAAATCGCCAAACTGTGCTTCAAAAGACACTATCAAAAAAGTGAAAAAGCAGCCGACAGTGTGGGAGGAAATATTTATAAAGCATATTATCTGATAAGGTACTAGATTCAGAATATGTAAAGAACTCTCAAAACTCAATAATAAAAAGACAAATAGGCAAGGTGTGGTGGCTCACCCCTGTAATCCCAGCACTTTGGGAGGCTGAAGTGGGTGGATCACCTGAGGTCAGGAGTTCGACACCAGCCTGACCAATGTGGAGAAACCCTGTCTCTACTAAAAATACAAAATTAGCTGGGCGTGGTGGTGCATGCCTGTAATCCCAGCTACTCAGGAGGCTGGGGCAGGAGAATCACTTGAACCTGGGAGGCGGAGGTTGCAGTGAGCCGAGATTGCGCTACTGTACTCTAGCCTGGGCAACAAGAGTGCAACTTCATCTAAAAAAAAGAATAATAATAATCCAGTTTTGGTGGTATGGGATTGCTGGGCAGACAAAACAATTGATGTCTACTATGCCGGATCACAGGATGGTTTTGATATAATGAATTATGTAACTTTGTTCCCAGTACCTATTAAAATATCCTTGAAATTACATTATTTCAGATTGGGCCGCTTATTGAAGCTGCCATCCATACTTTGGAAATCACATATTCTATTACTATTCCTAAATGTTCATTTGAAGTTCAGAAATTAGAGTCTCTTTGCCTATTAGGATTCAAACACCTAATTTTGGTCACTGTGCATTCTGTACTGAACTTCATAGCTCTGTCACCTAGGGTACATTTGACTATAAGTGACAGAATACCTGACTAACAGTGATTTAAGCCAAACTTAATTTTCTCATATCATAAGAAGTTTAGAGGTGTAGCATTTTCAGATTTAGGCAGTGACTGATGAATGTCATAAAGAACTCAGGCTCTTTTTATCTCTGCATTCTGCCATCTTCAGAATACTGGCTTTTCTTTCTTAGGCTTGTGACCTCATAGTTGCAAAATAGTTGCCTCAGTTCCAGTCATCACAACTACATGTAACCATGTTCAAGACAAGCAGGAAGGAGAGGGAGGGGAAACAGCTCTTCTTATATGAGAAAATAAAATGTTTTCCAGGAGCCCCCCAATAGATTCCCTCCTTCCATCTTATTTGTTAAAGTTGATGCACATGGCCATCCTTTGCTACAAGGAGTGCTGGGAAATTATCTTGATTTTTTTTCACTATGTACTTTTGGAGATGGGAAAGGGAAAAGAGGGTTCACTAGTGGCTGTTAATAATGGCCAACAAACTTTGTATGCCACACCAGCCACAGACAATACCTGTGAGTCTGGTATTGTCAGACTTAGTAGTATCCCTTTCATTACAATTTCTTTGTGTTTTTAAATTATACAAGTAACACATGAGTATATCATCATTGCAAAGGATTCCAATAATACTGTTCTTTCTAAACTGTCTTCTTTTCCATAATGGAAAATAAGCCTAATACTCCGGTTAATCCAGCATGTTCACTCTCTGTCCTTTGGGTATACTTTGGACTTTTCCACTCAATTATTAGTTTGTTTGTCCCCTTGCCTGATAGCAGCATCCTCATGCCTCTTCCTCTTCCCATCTAGATCCTGACCTTCCCTCAAAACTTGGCTCTAATCCCCCCTCCTCATTAAAGCCTTCCCCAATCTTCTCAGCAGGAACCATCTGTCTACATAATCTTGCATGCTCATATTGCCCATTTACCGCCTTATTTCCTGTGTTGTGTTTTGTGTTCTTTATGTGTGATCATGGCAGTCCTCAGCTGACTAAGAAACTGTGATTGGTGGCTCTTTGGGTCATGTTCTCAGTGCCTTCCTTATACAAACCGGGTCCTTAATAGGTGATTGTCCATTGCTGCCTCTACCTGCAGCAACCATGGTTAAAACATAGACGGGAATAAACACGGCTCGGGGGAATCCTCTCTGGAATTAGTTTCCTGCTTATGTCTTCCGCTGCTGCTGTAGAACAAAATAGTTCTTATTTTAGCAATAGTGAATATAAAGGACAAAGAGTCATTTGTTTTTGTGGCTTAAATAGGAGATAAGCCTCTCAGGATACATGGTTTATACACAGCAGCCAGGGCAATATGAAGATGTCCCTATCTAAATTGTGACTCAAAGCCTCTCTGTGGCCTCTTGTGCCATGCGGAGGGATATTTTTCTCTCTCTTATTGGCATCCAGTTTGGGTTTTCCTGGAAGCAGCAGGTTTGTCTGTGCATATTCATCAGTCAGGACTCCTAAGGAGACCATTCTCCCCACAGTAGGATTCCAGCTATGCTAATGGTACAGATGTAAAGGGATTTCTTAGGCCATTTCCTGGGGGAGTTTATTCTGTTTTTACAGTTGCAGAAAGGGCAGAGCCAACTTCTTCCAGAGGGGGATTCCCTAAAGCAAAGGGCATTTTTATTTCCCCATTACCCAGGCCCCTGGGTGCTCAAATTCTACCTGGCAACTCCAGTGTGGCAAAGTGACCAGCTTGACCAGCTGAAGGCTAAACAAATTATTTGCTTTCCTAATGGTATGTTTGACATCCCAAAGGAGGGAATGGTCAAAACCGCTAGATCTTTTTCGGGGTGTGAGGTCGGGGGGAGTTTAGGTCAATTGCATGGTTTAACTGTAATTTAGATTACCTTTTCTTCTTCATATGAATTTGGTAATTGAAACATACTGTTCTGTCAGATTCAAGCAGAGATGTTTGTTCAATCAGTTACAGGACTATTTCCATATCATTTCGGTTAGAGTTTAGTCATTTGTTGCTCAACTATGTTCAGACCTAAACTTTATAAAAGGCATGTGAGTAGAGCCTCTCCTAGTGACCAAGGAAAGTGGACCTTCTCTTTTCTTTTTTTTAAATTGAAAATTTTAAAAAATTTTAAATCCTTTTTTTATTGAGATAATTGTAAATTAACATGTAGATTCACTTAAGAAAGAATACAAAGAGGTCCTGTTTACCCCTCACCCCATTTACCCCAATGGTAACATTTTTATTTTCTTTTCTTTTTGTTTTTAGGATAGGGTCTTGCTCTGTCACCCAGTCTGGAGTGCAGTGGCATGATCATAGTTCACTACACCCTCGACCTCCCTGGATTAATCGATCCTCCCACCTCAGCCCCTTGAGTAGCTGGGACCGCAGGTGCACACTACCACACCTGGCTAATTTTTTAAAATTATTTTTTCTAGAGTTGGAGGGTCTTGCTATGTTGCCCAGGCTGGTCTCAAACTCTTGGACTCAAGCAATTTGTCTGCCTCGGCCCCCCGAAGTGTTGAGATTACAGGTGTGAGCCACTGTGTCCAGCTCATTTTTCAAAGCTATGGTATAATATCACAATCAGTATCTTGACATTGATATACTCCACTGATCTTATTCAGATTTCCTCAGCTTTACTTGTATTCATTGGTATGTTTGTATGTGTGTCTTTAGTCTATACATTTCATCACATGTGTAAGTTTTTGTGGCTACTACCACAATAAAGGTATAAAACAGTCTTATCACCATGGGGATTCCTCACGTTATCCTTTTATAACCACACCTCACTCCCTTCCACCAACTTCCCCAACCCTACCATTCCTAACCCCTGGCAACAATGAATCTGTTTTCCATTTCTAAAATTTTGCTATTTCAAAATGTTACATAAATGGAGTCATAAAGTATGTACCTTTTGGAATTGTTTTTTTCCACTTGGTATGAGTCCCTGGGGATTTATCCAGTTGTTGTGTGTATCAACTGTTCGTTCATTTTTACTACTGAGTAGTAGTTCATGTATGTATCACAATTTCTTTACATTTGCCTTTAGAAGGACATTGGGGCTATTTCTAGTTTTTAGCTATTATGAATAAAGCTGCTGTGAAGATGTATGTACAGGCTTTTGTGTGAGCATACATTTTCATTTCTCTAGGATAAGAGCTCAAGAGTGCAATTGCGTGTTATTTGATGCTTACATGTTTAATTTTACAAAAAGACTATCAAACTATTTTTGAGAGCAAATTACCATTTTACATTCCCAACAATATGAGTAATCTAGTTTCTTTGCACCCTGGTCAGCATTTAGTGTTGTCACTATTTTTATTTTAGCTGTCTGATAGGTGTGTAGTGATATCTCATGGTGGGTTTAGTTGGCATTTCTCTGATGGTTAATGAATTGAATATCTTTTCATGTGCTTATTTGTCATTTGTATATCCAGCTAAGTGAAATGTCTGTTTATGTCTGTTTATGTCTTAGCACACAGTGCTAAGATTACAGGTGTGAGCCACTGTGCCTGGCCTCCTGTGTTGTTGTTGTTTTTTTCTAAAGGATTTATAGTTTTACATTTTATATTTAAGTCTGTGATCTGCCAGGCATGGTGGCTCATGCCTATAATCCCAGCACTTTTGGAGGCTGAGGTGGGAGGATTGCTTGAGGCCAGGAGTTCAAGACCAGCCTGGGCAACATAAGGGGACTTTGACTCTACAAAAATGATAATACAAAAAAAGCCCCGTGTGGTGGCGTGCAGCTGTGGTCCCAACTACTTGGGAGGCTGAGGTGGGAGGATGGCTTGGGCCTGAGAGATGGAGGCTGCAGTAAGCTGTGGTCACACTACTGTACTCCATCATGGGGGACAGTGTTTGACCCTGTCTCAAAAAACAAAAAGTCTTTGATCCATTTTAAGTTAATTTTATTTAAGGTGTGAGATTTAGGTCATGATGAACATTTTTGGCCTATGGGTGCCCAGTTGCTCAAGCACCATCTGTTGTAAAGGATATCTATCCTTCCATGGAATTACTTTTGAATCTTTTACAAAACCATTTGAGCATATTTGTGTGGGTTGTCTTTTGAGTTGTCTGTTCTGTTCCATTGGTCACTGTATCTATCCATCTGCCATTGCCACACAGTTTTTATTACTGTATCTGTATAGTAAACCTTAATATCAGGTTCAGTTCTTCCTCCCACTGTATTTTTCTTTGTCAAGGTTATTTGTCTTTTTTTGTTTTTCCTAATATATAAAGAAAATTACTCTTTAGATCACTTAATCTTATTCTGCTAAAAAAAAATTAAAAGATAGCTTTTAGAGACTGCATGCATTAGTTTGTAATGCTTTCTCCTGAAAGTAATGGAATACCTGACCAATAGAGGTTTAAACAAGCAGGGATTTATTTTTTTCACCAAGTAGGAAGTCTGGAGGTGTTACCAGTGGAGGGTGTCCAGCTTCTTGGCATTGTGAACAAAGAATTGGACAAAATGTACAAACAAAGCAAGGAAAGAACTAAGCAACAAAAGCAAAGATTTATTAAAAATGAAAGTAAACTCCACAGTCTGGGAGCGGGGGGAGCATAGGGGATCAAGACCCCCTTTACAGAATTTTCTGGGGTTTAAATACCCTCTAGAGGCTTCCTGTTGGTTACTTGACGTAGACCCTATATAAATGAAGTAGTGGCCCAGCAATCAGTTTGACTGGTTGGGAGAAGCAACCAATCAGAGACTGAAGTGAAGTTACAAAGGTTACACCCTATGCAAGCATCTGATTGGTTGTGGAAAGCAACCAATCAGAGTCTAAAGTGAAGTTACATAGTTACACTCCTATGCAGACTTTCTGCAATCAATCAGAGATACTTTTTGCTTTCTGCAGCCAATCAGATACTTTCAGTTTTCCATCTGCCATGCAGAAAAAGGTGGGGGTCGCAGGGGGATTGCAAAGGGAGTAGCCTCCCTTGGGTCCTTTTGTTACTTAGGTGTGGAAAGTTGTGGCTTTCCTTTTGATTTAGTTCTAAGAAGTCAGCGTGAATTAGCCTTAGGTTCCCTGCCTCCAGACCCTATTCTCTTGCCTCAGAGGTAGGTGGCTGCTGGCACATGTTTAGAGGCTCAATTTTGTCTCAGCCAGCATTTCTGCAATCTTGCCCATGATCCCAAGATGGCTGCTGCAGCTCCAGGGATCATGTATACATTTCAAGGCAAGAAGAGGTGAATGAGGGGAACGTGACCTGCATCTGTCCCTTGGCTCAAGGGAGCAAAAATCCTTCAGAGATTCCAAAACAGATTCCTAAAAAGAGGCTGAGGAAACAAGTGCAGTGTTTAGCTTTTTCTGGAGTTTTTAAATGGAGACTTGCAAGGGAGAAGGAATTTGGGAATGGCTGCACGAATCAGCTACAATGAGCCAGTGGTTTCAACTTACTTTGGGGGAAATCTTTAGAATTCTCTTTATTGACTGGTGCCTTAAGTTCAGTTATTTAGAGAAAAAATATCAGAGCCTTGTGAGAAAGATTCTGCAGATCTCCAGATCTTATTGATTTAAATTTTGTTTTTCACTCTACTGATTTAAATGTTATTAAATATATAAAATCAATCTTATTGTTATTTTGAGTTGATGGCTAAGAATCATGAGCACAACACTTTTTCAAGTTAGTTTTAGAAAGAGAGGAAATTAGCTTAAAAAATGTTTGAGGTTTTCTTTGGTGTGCCTTTTTAATTTGCACATTTAGGGTTAGTTTTTGAGTGATTTAGCTTAATTAATAAGTAATGATGGCTTTCACGCTCTTATAGTCTTACACTGTCAGATCCCACTATACCTGAGGCGATTTTGTTATTTTCTCTGGGAGGTTCGCAGTATCTGCTGAATGACTTTTTCTTCTCCATAAAAGTAAAGAAAAAAAGAAAAGAGAAAATGAACTTTTAAAATAAATATTAGATGAAGGAGGAAAAAACCCCACACTATTCACAGAATAGGAGCAAATTAGTCCAGAACCTGATCAGACAGAAATATCTAAGAATGATAGTTTTAGATAATTCTGTATCAAATTTTCTATTAACCTAAAAAAAGAAAAATAAGTTTTGTTAATGTTTATTGCAATATTAAATATTAACTGTCTCTCTTCAGTTCCCAAATTTCCAGTAACTGCTGGTGACTATAGAGGAATTTCTACAGAACTCTCTTTTAATACTTCCCCAGCTTTTAAGAGATTGAGTCTAGATCCAATTATTTGGTCTATTTCCTCCCTTCTGGGTCATGGTGGATGTTTTGGCTGTTATATTTGCCAAAAGCAAAAGTAACAGTTCAACCCTGATGACTTAAGCAAGGAGACATCTATTACTTTTCTCAAAAAAGTACAAAGAATATGAGGCCTAATGCTTAAGGGCTCAGGTGTTGGATTTGCATTCCTGGATTCACCACTTAATACTAGTTGAGTGACCTTGGGCAAATTACTAAAACTCTGTCTCTCAGAATCCCCATCTAGGCTGGGCACAGTGGCTCACACCTGTAATCCTAGCACTTTGGGAGGCCGAGGTGGGCAGATTGCTTGAGCCCAGGAGTTTGAGACCAGCCTGGTCAACATGGTGAAACCCCGTCTCTACAGAAAATACAAAAATTAGCCAGGCGTAATGGCATGCATCTGTAGTCCCAGCTACTCAGGAGGCTGAGGTGGGAGGATTGCTTGAGCCCAGGAGGTTGAGATTGCAGTGAGCCACGATTGTGCCACTGCACTCCAGCCTGGGCTACAGAGTGAGACCCTGTCTCGAAAAGAAAAAGTCAGACTCCTCATGTATAAAATGGGGATGACAATAGAATATACTCATAGATTTTCTCTCTGAGGATTAAGAGCATTTTTAAAAATTTGCATATCTCATTTATTAATGAGGTTAACTATATTTTAGTATGTTTATTGGCTATTTCCATTTCCTTTTTTTGTGAAGTGCCTTTTGAAATCCATTGCTCATTTTTCTGTTGGGTTTTCCCTTTTTTAGTGTACATATATGTGAGATAAAGAGTGGTATTTCCATATGTGTATACAATGTGTAATGAGCAAATCAGGCATATTTATCACCTCAAATATTTATCATTTCTTTGTGTTGAGAACACTCAAAATCCTCTCTTCTAGCTTTTTGAAAATATATAATAAATTATAATTAAATATATTCACCCTACAGTGCTACAGAACACTAGAACTCATTTCATCTATCTACTGTAATTTATCTGTTAACCAACCTCTCCCCACCTCCTCTTCTTCCCCTTTCCAGCCTTTAATACTCCCAATGATTAAGAAAATTTAATGTGGCTGGACATGGTGGCTCACTCCTGTAATCCTAGCACCTTGGGAGGCCGAGGTGAGCAGATCACTTGAGCCCAGGAGTTCAAGACCAGTCTGGGCAACATGGTGAAATCTCGTCTCTACAAAAATTACAGAAATTAGCAGGGTGTGGTTGTGTGCACCTGTAGTCCCAAGCTACTCAAGAGGCTGAGGTGGGAGGATAGCTTGAGCCCAGGAAGTCAAGGCCGCAGTGAGCTGTGATCACGCCACCGCACTCCAGCCTGGGTGACAGAGCAAGACCCTGTCTCAAAAAAAATAAATAAATAAAAATTAATGCTTCTAAAGTGCTTAGAGCAGTGCTACAATTGTTAGCTATTATGGCAACAGAAATGACATTTATATTTGCTTATCTAGCCCATGGTGGTCCTAGTAAGCTGTCCCATTCTTACCAAGCACCTCACTCTACCTGCCTTTGTCCTGTGGTTGTCAAGCATCTGGGCTTTTGAGTGTAGCCTAGAAAGAAACAAGAGACTGCTGTGCTGGGGTTCTAAAACCGAGGTTGCAAACAGATCAAGAGCTCCTAATGTAGATGACTATAGCCAGCTTCTCAGTTTGGATTAACTTTACGGTTTCTGTAGCGGCCTTGATAACTAACTGATTAATCAACTTATGCATGTAATAAAATTGCCCTTCCAATTTTTAGCAGCGAGGAAGGGGTGCTGATATTAGCTTTTAATTTGATATGAAGCAGAGTCTGGATTTGGCTGCCACCTTTCCAACAGTGGTAGAATGGGAATCAGGGAGTTGAGATGCCAAGGAGCACTGATCTAGGATCTAGGAATAGTTATGTTCCTAACTTTATCATTTGCTAAGACATTTGCTAATTTCCTTGAATTGAGACTGAGTACCAATTCACAGTCACTATGGCAAAGGTTAGGTTGCCATGCCATCTTAAGAGGCTATAATGGCAAATCTCAAGCTTGTGTATGTGTGTGGGGGTGTAGGGCTGTGGGGCAAACATTTTAAACAAGTGCCCCATGGACTGTTACATCATATCAAACAAATTCTCAACATGTTAGTTTCTAAGGTATAGAATTCTGAATTGAAATCTCAAGCTAATACTCTAATAGTGCAAAAATGGAGTTTTGCATGCTATGTCAATTAGAATAACAATAGCAATTGGCGTCACTGAACTTAAAAAAAGTGTGTGTGTGTTTTGTTGTTTTGAGTTTGTGTGAATTCACAACTCACAAGCCAAGAGTTTTGGAGAGGTTTTAGCAATAGTTCCTTTCATGCTAAAAACATTGTTTTAAATAATTAGGTGTGGCTGATTTTATTTTATTTAGCACGAGAATTGGAAATATTTAACAAGTATCTGGATAATACTCTTTGGGTGGAGAATTTGCTCATAAATTTAGCAGCAACTTGGTTGAATGAACTGCATTCTGACTTTGATATATTTTGGTTTCTCCTCAATTTTTATAGCATTGTTGGATTTTATGGGCCCCACATGCTTCCATACAACTCTGTTGGCCTTGTTGGAGTTTAATGTTTAAAATTAAAAGGCCCTGTCATATGATATTCTTAGTTATTGTTACTATTATAGCTGGACAAAGATATGCTGGTAAGTTTGTAGCAATTGTGTGTGTGTGTGTATGTGGGCGGTGGGGGGGGCGGGTGTGCAGTGGTTACTGCCCCTCAAAGAAGCAAGCATGTAGCTACCCAATGGGTTCTTCTCACCTGCTGCCCAGATAGAACCGATTTATCAAGACAGAGGGATTGCAATAAAGTTTCATATAATCAGAGCCAGCTAAATGGGAGACCAGAGTTTTATCACTCTCAAATCATTCTCCCTGAAAATTTTGAGACTGAGGTTTTTAAAAGACAGTTTGGCAGGCAGGGGCCTAAGGAATGGGGAATGCTGATTGCTGGTTCAGGGATGAAATCATAGGGAATTGAAGCTGCCGTCTTGCACTGAGTCAATTCCTGGATGGGTGCCACAGACCAGATGAGCCATTTTACCTGTCTGGGTGGTGCCAACTGATCCATCAGAATGCAGGGTCTGGAAATTATCTTGAACACCAGTCTTAGGTTTTATAATAGTAATGTTATCTATGGGAGCAATTGGGGAGGTTAGAAATCTTGTGGTCTCAGGCTGCGTGATTCCTAAGCCATAATTTCCAATCTTGTGGCTAATTTATTAGTTTTACAAAGGTGATCTGGTCCTCAAGCAAGGAGCAGGGGTTTGTTTCGGGGAGGCGCTGTTATCATCTTTGTTTCAAATTTAAACTATAAACTCCTCCCAAAGTTAGTTCGGCCTATGTCCAGGAGTGAACAAGAGCAGCTGGGAGGGTAGAAGCAGGATGGAGTCAGTTAGGTCACGTTTCTTTTACTGTCATAATTTTTGCAAAGGCAGTTTCAGGCATACCTCTTTTGCCCTTGTTTTTTCCAGCCCCTTCTCTTTCTCTTGCAGTGGTGGTGACCAGGAAAGGAAGGTTAGCCTTGTGGAGGGCTCTTGAATTTCAATCCACCTCTTCAGCCTCCTTTAGAAATACTAGCAGAAATGAGCCTTATACCCCATAAGATGTTGTTTAAGTGTCTGACTTTGCTATTTAAGGCTCTCTATGGATTGATTTCCACATTAACTGTTCCAAGTTCATGTCCCACTACTGTAGGAAATGCCCCTGTATCTAGCTGGGTCTAGTCCTGGTCCTTCAACATGCTTCAGCATCTTTTCTCTTACTCTGCCCAAATTCAGTGCATGGTTCAAGGTTCACTTTAAGACTCAAATTCCACATGAAGTTTTCTCTGGCATCGACCAGTCCATAGTATACTTCTTTGAATTCCTATAGCCCTAATCTGTATACATAGGGTTGGCTGTTTGCTACAGTGGGTTGCCCAAAAAATAAATCTTAAAAACAGATGGTATGTTTAAGTTGAAGAACTATTGACTATCAGACCCTGTGTTAAATGTTGAATATTTCTTATTCAACATTTAACATGTGGCCCTGCTTCCATGGAACTAAGAAAAACAGTGTTAAAAGTGACATTTGACCCAGGAATGAAGATCAGATAATTAATGTTCATGGAGCAAATATTATGGCCAATAATGTCATAAAAATGGAGATAAATCTGTAAATCTACTTGTGGAAAAAATTATATAAGCTCTTAGGTTGGTTAGTAAGGGAGTCATACTTGGTCCCTTTTTTTTTTGGATGGAGTCTTACTCTGTCACCCAGGCTGGAGTGCAGTGGCGCGATTTCGGCTTACTGCAACCTCCACCTCCCAAGTTCAAGTGATCCTCCTGCCTCAGCCTCCTGAGTAGCTGGGACTACAGGTGCATGCCACCACACCTGTCTAATTTTTATATTTTTGGCAGAGACAGGGTTTCACCATGTTGGCCAGGCTGGGCTCGATCTCCTGTACTTGGTCCCTTTTTATTGGAGCTCTGACTCAGTTCTCTCTAAAAGCTAATACCAAGTCCTTATTCTTGAGAAAACAAAATAATAAATGCTAACAGGCAAGCACAGTCGCAGATATTCTCTCACTTAGTCCTAACCACTGTCTTGTAAAGCAGGTATTATTATTCTCACTTCAGACATGGCAAGCCAGAGGCCTCTGGAGAAGTAAAGTGACTGCTCCAACATCACATGGCCCATAGAGGCAAAGCTGGAAGGTGAATGCCAGGCTTCTGATGCCAGAACTCCTGTCCTATCCTTTATGACCCTATTACTCCCTGGTTCTGCTCTCCATTCCAAATGTTTGATTATTAGATTTAAGGGTATCTAAGCCAGGTAACATGAACAGGGAAAGATCAGCTGACAGTATCTGATTTTTTGAAAATAATCCACAGCTTATGTTCTATTCATTCAATAGATGCTCATTGAACACCTACTATGTGCCAGGCCCTATAGTCCTTACTGTCAGAAAGTACAAAGTCTGGTATAAAATGCAAGTATATAAACAGGAAACTATAGTATAATATGCTGATTACAGTGATGGCTATACAGGAATTATGGGTATAGAATGAATGAATCAAGAATAAATCTTGTGAGATTGTTTGTTTCTCTCTGTACCACTGCTGCCCTTTCAAGGAGCACATGTATTATTTTTTAAAAAACATTTTATTCTCTGTTCTAGGCACTTCGCCTGGCCCTGGTGATACAGCTGGGGGTGGGGGAGGGGAAAGGGTAAGTTCCTAAATAGTTAAAGACAGGGTAACCTTCCAGACTTTAATAGAAGATCTCTGCAGGAACAGAATGTTCTGTCTCTGGCAGTCAGAGAAGACTTTAAGAGATGACATTTAGATGATCTTTTATTTATTTCTTGCATTTTTCTGAGCTTGGGCTATTTTAAGGAAATTATAAATACTAGAAACTCAAGAGTTTTGATTTGCAATACCTTACCTAGAGCTGTTCAAAGAGCCATATGGTTCACAAGCTATTTCTGTTCCCATGATTCCGCTGCAACCATTCTCGTCAAGGTCACCAGCCACCTCCATGTTGCCAAATCAGGGGGTCAAGTCTCAAGCCTCGTCTTCATTTGACTTATTAGTAGCCTTTAACACAGTTAGTCATGTGTTCCTTCAAATGCTTCTTTATGTAGTTTCCATGATACTGAACTCTCCTGGTGTTCTTCCCATCTTACCAGCTGCCCCTTTTTAGTCTTGTTTGCTAATTCTACCCCATCTCCCTGATCACGTAACATTGGGATATTTTAAAGCTCAGTCTTGGACTTCTTTTCTGCACTGTCATCATTCATTCTAGCACTGTAGCCTTAAATACCATCCATCAACTGATGTATATCAAATTTTTATATCCAGCCTTGACTTTTTGCTTGAACTTCAGACTCCCATATCTACCTGCTAGTTCACATTTCTACTTGCTTGTCTGAGTGGTATCTTGAATGTAACGTGTCCAAAATAGAATTCTGGACTCCTGTGCCTGCCTCCTACCTCCAGAATTCTCATTTAAGTTCTCTCCCACCATTCTGCATCCCAGCACCTAAAACTCCATTCTTCTCGTTGTTCAGACCAAAATACTTGGGGTTGTTAACAACTCATCCCTTTTTCCACACCCTACATCTAATCTATTGGTAAATCCTTTTTGTTCTACCTTCAAGATACACACAGAACTTGATCACTTCCACTGTCTCTACTTCTATTACCCTGGTCTAGGCCACTATCATTTCTTGCCTGGACTATTGCAATATTCCCAGTTTTTTGTATTGTGACCAGAGCGATCCTTTCTATGCCCTGCTCAAAACAAAATCCAGTGTTCTTTAAACCCCTAAGGCACTGGCCCCTGTTTATACTCTTAATCTCATGTCTCAAGTTAGAGGACTCTAGACCTTTCAAACATTAGAATAATGTGGTGTGCTACAAGGTAAAGCCTAACAGGGGAGGTTGTATGACAATCCAGAGTGCAGGAGTGAATGGAGGGGAGAAGGGACTCTCGGTGACTGCAGACTACTGTTTCGTGAAACATGAAGATAGAGGATGGGAGGGAGTGAAGACAGTAATGAAAGCAAGACTAAGGGCTGAAGGAGGCTTTTCTTCCTCTAAGAGGTGAAAGACTTGTCTTTATGAGTCCATTGAAAGGAGGTCATGGAAGGGAGAGGCTAATGCTGTTGATCACTGACTTACCAGGGACACAAGCAAGCCAGTACTGGAAGGAGAGACAGTTAGAGCCCATGTGAATATGGAGATAAAAATTGACTGCAGTCACTTTTGTTTGCTTAGGTGCGTGGCTTTATCCCACCACTTCACTCTGTCTTCTGACCAGAGCCTTCTAAGTATCTTCAGTCTAACCCCTCCCAGCCCTTCTATTATGCCTGCCAGTCAATCCCAGCACCTTCTCCCTTGTTCTGCTCCAGGCTCCTGAACACTGTGGATGTGACACAGCTCCTGAGGGTCACATTGCTTCCTGGATCACTATTCTTCTCTGTCTCCTAATTCCTGCCCTCTTCCCAGGTGCTTTAAACTTATCTACTCTAGGCCAGGTGCGGTGGCTCATGCCTGTAATCCCAGCACATTGGGAGGCCAAGGTGGGTGGATCAACTGAGGCTGGGAGTTCGAGACCAGCCTGGCCAACATGGTGAAACCCCGTCTCTACTAAAAATACACAAAAATTAGCCAGTTGTGGTGGTATGCACCTGTAATCCCAGCTACTTGGGAGGCTGAGGCAGGAGAATCGCTTGAACCCAGGAGGCAGAGGTTGCAGTGAGCCGAGATTGCACCACTGCACTCCAGCCTGGGCAACAGAGTGAGACTCCGTCTCATAAAAATACATAAATAAATAAATTAAATAAATAAATAAATAGTAAAAAAAAAAACTTATCTACTCCTGTGACATTTGTTTGATAGGGTCAGAGGCTATGAAACTTTAGAAGCATACATGCTACCTTTGGAATTTAAAAAATGTATTCGATCCATTGCCATGGATCCATGCCAACCGATCCATTATTTACTTAATATCTCTCTGTGAAATGAATCACTTTTGGAAAACTAAAACCTATTTAAAAGGGAAACTTTATATCCTTACCATAAATGAAAACCACACCATTTGATCTAAGTGGAAGGTCATGGTAAGAAAAAAAGAAAACAAAACAGTGTTTTTAGATTTGATGCCTGTAAAATGTTATGAGCCTGAGGCCTGCTTTCTTTTTATAGGCAAGTATTTGGGAGTATAGTCAGTACTACCAAATTAAGACTTACCCTTGCCTTAATCAAAAGGAAGAGGATAGAGCAAGGTGAACATTCTTGCATACCCGCTGAAATAGTCTCCATTACCAACTAGGGTGGCATCCCTGGAAAGAGTGAGGCCCGGGTGGTTGTGTGCACAAAGTGTTTGTGTGCACAGTTAGCTCAAGTGTTGGCATGCTGTGGCTTGCTTAATCAGTTTCAGTTTAAGATTGGTTGAAGATCTTCATGTTAAGATATAGCAGTGGCCTCTTTAAAAGTCTTTTGTGCCTGTCGCGGTGGCTTACGCCTGTAATCCCAACACTTTGGGAGGCTGAGGCAGGCGGATTACTTGAGCCTGGCAGTTCGAGACCAGCCTGGCCAACATGGTGAAACCCTGTCTCTACTGAAAATACAAAAAGAGCCAGGCGTGGTGGTGGGCACTTGTAATCCCAGCTACTTGGGAGGCTGAGGCAGGAGGATCGCTTGAACCTGGGAGGCGGAAGTTGCAGTGAGCTGAGATCGCGCCACTGCACTCCAGCCTGGGTGACAAGAGTGAGACTCCGTCTCAAAAAAAAGAGTCTTTTGCCTTCAGACCTTTCCCCTTCCAACCCACCCTGCCCACTCTTAGTGGATCTGCCTTCAGATTTGCTGCCTCATATTGTCCCTGTGTCCCTCGGGAAACTTTAATGGCTCCTTGTTGCCTATTTGATCCAGACACAAGGTTCAATTTGGCAACCAGTGAATCTACCACTCAAGTTTTACGGGCTTCCTATATCTGCAGCAATATGTTAGATGGTGAGGGGACATAGAAAAAGGAAGAAATACACACCATGGTCCTAGAGTTTAAAAAATGTGTCATCTGGTTGAGGAGACAAATCAGACATGAGTATGTGCACATATTATGGTGCATGTACATGACGAAGGGCTGGTGGTCAGGGAAGGTCATGAATCTGCCCATCCCTGGGCTTGGTCATCATATAGCTCATTTGTGGTGTGTGAATCTCATGCTGGCTGGGGTTTTCTTTTTTATTGTGGTAAAATACACAAAGTATAAAAGTTACCATTTTAACCATTTAAATTATACAATTCAGTGGCATTTAGTACATTCACAATGCTGTGCAGCTGTCCCCACTATTTCAAGAAAATTTTCATCACTTCAAAGGAAACCTGTGCCCAGTAAGCAGTCACTCCCCATTCTTTCTTCCTCCCAGTCCCTGGCAACCACTAATCTGCCTTCTGTCTCTGTGAATTTGCCTATTTTGTATATTTCATATAAATGGAATCATAATACGTGGCCCTTTGTATCTGGCTTTTTTCTCTTAGCATAATGTTTTCAAGGTTCATCCATGTGGTAGCACGTATCGGTGCTTTGTTCCCTTTGAAGGCAGAATAATATTCCATTGTATGGATATACCACGTTTGTTTAACCATTCATCAGCTGATAGACATTTGGGTTGTTTCCACCTTTTGGCTATGGTAAATAATGCTGCTATGAACATTTATGTGTAAGTTTCTTTCTGTGGATGTATGTTTTCAGTTCTCCTGAGAATATACCAAGGAATGCAACTGCTGGATCATATGATGATTCTATGTTTAGCTTAATGAGGAACTGCCAAACTTTTCCACAGCAGCCATACTAGTGTACATCCCCCACCAGCAAGGTGTGACAGTTCCAGTGTCTCCACATCCTCACCAACATTTATTTTCCATTTTTAAAAAATTATAGCCACCCTAGTGAATGTGAAGCATTATCCCATTGTATGTATGTATATATCTATGTATGTATGTATTTTTGAGACAGGGTCTCTGTCGCTTAGGCTGGAGTGCAGTGGTGCGATCATAGCTTCATACCTCACTACAGCCTCAGCCTCATGAGCGCAAGCAATCCTTTCACCTCAGCCTCCCGAGTAGCTGGGACTATAGGCATGCACCGCCATGCCTGGCTAATTTTTGTATTTTATGTAGAGACAAGGTCTCACCATGTTGCTCAGGCTGGTCTCAAACTCCTGGACTCAAGTGATCTGCCTGCCTAAGCCTCCCAAAGTATTGAGATTAAAGGTATGAGCCAGTGTGCCTGGCTTCATTGTACTTTTGTTTTACATTTCCCTAGTGACTAATGGCATTGGACATATTTTCATGTGCTTGTTGGCCATTTGTATATCTTCTTTGGAGAAATGTGTATTCAAGTCCTTTTGTTACACGCCAAAAGAATGAGGGTCATGGTCAACTCAGTATACCACTGGAGGCTATATGAGTAAACAGCAAACTGTTTCTCATAAATGCAGAATGTTGGCAAACTGACAAACTGTGTCTGCCACCCAGAAGGAATGCTGAGGGCAGTCATGCCCCAAGCGCAGTGTTTCTTGTGATTAGGTACATCTGAAGCCTGTTAGTAATAATATGAACCTGTGATCAATTAAGGAGCTGACCAATCATTACCTCCTCCCTGCTCATTCTACCCAATAAATACAAAGGGCTGTGGAAGCTCAATGGGGGAGCGGCGGGGGTGGGGGGGGCTGCCTTTGCTCACTAGAAGCAGAGAGCTCTCTTCTTCCCTGGACTCTTCCTTTAAAACAGTTTCTTTTGTCCTAAGTTTTCATTTCTATGTTTGTTCCCGTTCATTCAGTCTTGTAATGACGGTCTCAAGTACTAACAGTAGTAACTGTCGTAATGATGGTCTTAAGTAGTAACAGTAATAACTGTCATGGTGATGGTCTCAAGTAGTAACCATGGCAGTCTACCACATCCTTTGCCCATTTTTAAATTGAATTGTTTGTGTTTCTGCTGAGTTGTAAGAATTTTTATATATTCTATATAATAGACCCTTATATGATTTCCAAATATTTTCTGTCATTCTCTGGGTTTCTCTGTTTTTTAGAAATGACATCTCACTCTATTGCCCGGGGTGGTCTTGAACTCCTGGGCTCCAGTGATTCTCCCAGCTTAGCCTCTGAAAGTGTTGCTGGGATACAGGCTTGAGCCACCTCATCCAAACTTCATTCTATGGGTTTTTTCACTCTCTTGATAGTATCCTTTGACACACAGTTTTAATTTTGGTGAAGTCCAATTTATTTTTCCTTTTGTTGCTTGTGCTTTTGGTGCCACATGTATGAAACCCATTGCCAAATCCAGAGCCATAGTGACTGGCTTCTTTACTAGGGTTGGGAGCTATGGCTTGCCCAAGGCCATGTCCCCAAAGTCTCTCACAACTTAGCACCCAATGGATGCTCACCAGATGTTTGTAGAAGGGATGACTATGTAGTGGGATGTCAGCTGGCCCTTGGTGGGGAGAGGGGTTTGTGTAGAGGTATAGCCTGACCAGGGACATGACTTTGAATGGACGTTAAGGTACCTTGTAAGCTGTAAGATGTGGTCTGACCGAAGAGGGGGTACACATGAACAAATTGTGGAATTCTGGGGGATAGGTAGCTGAGTGAGGACTTCAGCGGTGGCAAGGGCTTCTTCCATGTGATTATGGAAACCTAGATCCATGGAGGAAACTTGTGAGTAGTGGAGAAAGTTCCTCGGGGGAGGAAGGCTGGCTGTGACTTCATCTTTATACCATACTCTCTAGAATAGGGCCTGGCCAGTATTAGGCCTTAGTAAATATTCCAGTGGCCTGATGAAGGAGACTTTTAAGATATTTACATGAGAGGCTTTTCATGATATAGTCCTCCTTATATATTCTACTCTAGCTCACCCTCCTTCCAAACTTGACCTTGACTTTCTTTTTTACTAGATTTGCCCCTCTCCCTGGGTGCTGTCAGCTCAGCTGCAGTACATCCCTCATAACCCTGCTTGGAACATCCTTGCCTCTCCTCTCCTATCTAATTCATCTCATTCCTCCAGGCCCAAGACAGTATCCAGTTATCCACAGAACCTCAACACTACTACTCCAGCACATCAGTGTGTGGCTCTGATCAGCCATACACTTAGCCATACACTTACCAGAGCTTAGGGTCACATGATCTTAGGTTCAGATCTCAGGCTCCAGTAGTTACTGTGTAACTTTGGGTGGGCCAGTCTCCCTCTCTCTGCCTTGGTTTCCTCATTGGAAAAATGGCAGTAATAACACTGATAAAATAGTTTTGTGACAGTGAACTGAGATCATAAATGAGATATAAAACCCTTAGTAAAGCATCCAGCTCATAGTAAGTGGTCAAAAATGGTAGCTGTACTGTTTTCTAGTTGTTTTCTGTATTTGGCTGTTCTCGTGTTGCTACAAAGAAATACGTGAGGCTGGGTAATTTATTTTTTTAAAAAAAAGGCTTAATTGGCTCATGGTTCTGCAGGCTGTACACCAAGTGTGGTGTTGGCATCTGCTTCTGATGAGGGCCTCAGAAAGCTTCCAATCAGGTGGAGGGCAAAGGGAGAGCCAGTATATCACATGGTGAGAGTGGGAGTAAGAGAGAGAAGGGGGAGGTCCCAGACTCTTTTAAACAACCAGATCTCATGTGAACTAACTGAGCGACAACTCATTTATCACTAAGGGGACGGTGTGAAACCATTCATGAGAGATCTGCCCCCACGATCCAATTACCTCCCATCCGGCCCCACCTCCAACACTGAGAATCACATTTCAACATGAGATTTGGAGAGGACAAGCATCCAAACTATCATTTTATATATCTAAATCTTGCTTCCTCCACAAGATTGTGGGTTTTTTTCTTCGGGGCAGGGGCTGAGTCTTATGCTTATTTTAACTCGTATATTTGGCACAAAGCTAGGACTATAGTAAGTACTTAAGAAACATTTGTTGGTTTGAGGTGACTTTATGATTACTCGGAGTTACTTGCTTTAGGAGACAGTATATCATTATTAAATTCTATATTATTCCACTATTCATTTTCTGAAAGGCAACTTTTGCTTTGTTTTATGGGGATCTGGGACTGCCTTGTGGTAATCTGATTGTGTGTGTGAGCAAGTGTGTGTGTGTGTGTGTGTATGTGTGAGAGAGAGAGACAGAGACAGAGAGACAGAGTGGAGGGAATGGTGGAGGTAGTGACAATTGATTCCCTAAGGGGCAGAGCCAGCTATAGCTCACCATCCTAACCACTGCATCTAGCTTTCCTCTCCCAGCCCTAGAGCGGGGCTGTTATCTGCCCAGGGCAGCTGTTATGGCCCTGACTCCCCTGGGGAGGGCTGCTCAGGCCTTCCTCATTCTTCCAGGCTGCCTTTTTCCACAAAAGGAAATGAGGTCTTTTTGACCCTATCAGACTTCTCTGCCAAGGCATCATGTTTTGCAAGAGGCTATTGCCCTGGCTATATACAGTCCTGGGCAATGTGCTAATATTAAAGAAGCAAATTCAGGATAATGGTTACCTCTGGAGAAGGGAGGCAGGGCTATGAGCTCTGAGATAAAGCTTCAGTTATCTCTGAGGTGTTTATTTTTTATGCAGGGCTGTGGGGCATATGAGTGTTCATTTATTATCGTGAACATTATATGATCTTGAATGTGCCGCTTATTTCTATGCATGTATTATCCATAAATATTACCATATTTTTAGGGTATTTTCCAGCCTTATATATGTGTTGTGAAATTTTATGTGTACTTCAGCTACCTGTATTTTTTGCCTGACAGTTTTTGAGATTTGTCTGTTTTTTTGTTTGTTTTTTGAGACAGAGTTTTGATCTTGTTGCCCAGGCTGGAGTGCAATGGCATGATTTTGGCTCACGGCAACCTCTGCCTCCCAGGTTCAAATGATTCTCCTGCCTCAGTCTCCCAAGTAGCTGGGATTATAGGTGCCCACCACCATGCTCGGGTAATTTTTTATATTTTTAGTAGAGACGGGGTTTCACCATGTTGGCCAGGCTGGTCTTGAACCCCTGACCTCAGATGATCCTCCTGCCTCAGCCTCCCAAAGAGCCGAGATTACAGGCGTGAGCCACTGCGTCCGGCCTAGATTTGTCTATATTGATATATGTAATATGAGACTTTGTATTAATATTCCATTTTATAAAGAGATATATGTATCTTTTCTGCTATGGGTAGACATTTTAGTGGTTTCCTATTTTTCACTTTTGCAAACAGTGCTATAACAAATAGTCTGGTATGCACTTCCTTGTGCCTAAGAGAAGATACTTGTGTGGGGGTGGACTGGCTAGGCCATAGGACATATATGCCTCTCTCTTTGTTCGTACTGCCACATCGCTCCTCAGAGCGATTGTCCTGCTTTACCTTCCCACCAGCAGTGCACAAATGTTGATGTTGGCTATGTCCTTGCCAACCCTTGGTAGTTGTATCTGTGATTTCTCCTTTCTCTCCAGATCACCAGAAAAGGTGGGAGATAAGGTTTTGCAATTAAAGGAGAATGTCAGCTCTGAAGAATTTCCTGTTACATTTACTTTAATGAGGAAAAGATTTTGTTCTCTGTTTTGGTGAAAATAATGTTTAGACCTCTGTGGAAAACAGTTACATACACTTTTTATTCTGAAGCAGAGCAGTTTTTTCTTTTCTTTTTTTTCTGTTCGCATTCTTGGCAAACAAGTAGGAAAGACCAATTAGGAAGCTAATGTTCTAAATATTTACTTGCAGTAATAGTCATTTTTTTAATGTTTTATGTAGCATGGAGCATTAGGTTTATGTTTACTGCCTTTCGATGTTTTGAATTGGTTAAAATGAATTAAGAGTGTGACACAACTTTATGGATAAAGATTGATCATAATTATTTGCCACTTTATTTGCATTTTGTGAGGGAAAAATACATGGTAAGAAAATGTGTTGACATTTTACAAACAGGTTAGAAAAGTCATAAAGAGTAATTTTGGCTATTTTATGTTGTCTCTTATGTTCACAGGTGGGAAAGGAGAAGTTTCACAAATCCCAACATTGGGGCTTTTGCAACAATGTTATGATGTTAGTGAGTGATGAAAAGCCTGGAATAGGTGGAGAACCACTTCTGGGACAAAAGATAAAGCCGAAATGTAGCATATATCCTAAAGGAGATGGAAGCGATGTACCATCATGGGTAGCCTTTGATAAACAGGTAAGTCACATGACATTGGGAGGAATGCAATCTTAGAATTTTACAGATGCTAAATAGCTTTGAGAAAGTAGGAGTCTTCAGTGTAAATGTTAAGGCTAATTCTTTTTCTTTTTGCCTTTTCTACTTATTATTGCCTTTATTTTTAGTGTTTTATTTTTAGTGTTTCTCCCCTTGTCTTTATTTAAATGGACAAACATAGTTGTTTATATTTGTGGTGTACAACATGATGTTTTGAAATATGTATACACTATGGAATGGCTAAATTGAGCTAATGAACATATGCATTACCTCATGTGCTTCTCTTTGTGATGAAAACACCATCTATTGTCTTACAATTTTCAAGTGTACAATACATTGTTATTAACTATAGTCATTGTGTTATACAATAGATCTCTTAAACGTATTCCTTCTAAGTGAAATTTCGCTTCTTTTGACTAAGGTTAGTTCTTCTGAAAAGATAAATTCAAAGTATCCTAAACAAAGAAAAATTATTCTTGCTCTGCTCTTTTTTGTCAGGCACATTGGTTGCAGGATGCCACATGTTTATCTTTCTTGGCTAATGCTTATTAACCTTTCTCTCATCTTCACTGAACAGGATAATCTGTCCTGTTCAGAGTCTGGTCAGATTGTCACTTTTGGTTTTGAGTTGCCATTGACTAAATAATTGTATTTGAGTCTGAACGTGGCTTTACATAGGAATAGAAAAATGCCTTCTCTTCTTTTCTCCATACTAACTAGTAATAAACCATAGTAATGATTCTCCATCCCTAAGGGCTAAAATGTGATATGGCAAGAAGAATAGTGAAAGGAAGCGATGCCATTATTAGACAAGAGCTGGAATTTTTTAATGTATATGTCTATACACATACACACACACACATACATATGGACATATTGGCAGTTAGAAAAGGGAATGTATTTGAATATTTTTTAAAAAGGCTAAGATCAAAGGAAAGAAAAGGCAACCAGCTATATGGATATGCTGTGTTGATCAGACAGCCCTGTATCCCAGCCCGATGTTCTGTTCTCCAGAAAGAACTAGTTATTAGATTATTTTAGATCCTGTAAGTGCAAGATAGTTCAGGACTAGATAAAGAATTGAAACCATAGCATGCTAAGTTTGCCAGGTGGTTTTTAGCAGCTTTCAACATGGATTGATTGGCAGTACTTTGATTCTAATTAAAATGTCCTCAAATTTGGTAGAATTGACACATCCCCATGTCATCTGTGATAGGGTAGATCAATTAGAGTGCACTTTTTTTTTTTGAAGCCAACAGTGATCTAACAGACCACAGGGAGGCTTCCTTCCTGGGAAACCATCTCTCCTTTCAACGTGGGCCAATATTCTTTTCTTTTCTTGGATTATTTTCAGTACCTGGCTCAGTGCTGGACCCAGAGCCCAAAAATAATTCTGGACTGACTGACTTGGGTGGATTATGCATAGTTTTCTGTTACTCTCAATCTTATAGGATGTTTACTTTGCATGGGCCAAAGAAAAGATTCTATTTTTACCTCATGTAAAAAAGAGGGTATTGACAATATTTTAAAACTAATCCACTACTGAATAAGTAACATAGGCCACAATGTATTAATATTAAACTATTCTCTTGCATTTCAAGTCAAAAAGTCATTTCATGTTTTTCTCAATATTTAATATATGCCTTTCAAGCCTATTTTGCAGGCCTTTAATTACTTATAAAGTTATGTAGAATATTTCGTGAATCCGGAATAATTTTAGCTTCAGACTACTTGAGAAAATGAAGAGCTTGCTCATTTCAGGTCTAACTAAATGCAACATAATTCTTTCAGTTATTTTGTTGGTCAACTTCTATTAAATATTCATTGAGCTTTAAATGAGACACTAAGACTGAAATATTTACGTGCTCTGATGAGACTGTGAACTACAGACTAGATCCTGGTTAATACCCCAAGCAAATTATAAAGCGCTTTCTACAATAGCGGTTCAACAAAAACAAGTCAACGCCTGTTAATCATTTTTTTTAAAAATGAGACATTTTCGGTGCACCCCGTCCCAGCCGCCCGGTCCAGGCCCCTCACTCTCCTTCGCTGCACCGCCACCGGGCTCTCCGTCCGCGTCCCGCTCGCGCACATCGCGGACCCGCAGCAGCTGCAGCTCTCGCGGCTGAAGGGGCTCAGCCTGGGCTACAAGGAGAACACGCCGCCGGCCCTGAGCGGGACCCGCGTCCTGGCCAGCAAGACCGCGAGGAGGATCTTCCAGGAGCCCGCGGAGCGGAAAACTAAAGCAGCCGCCCCCGGCGTGGAGGATGAGCCGCTGCTGAGAGAAAACCCCTGCCGTTTTGTCATCTTCCCCATCGAGTACCATGATATCTGGCAGATGTATAAGAAGGCGGAAGCTTCCTTCTGGACCGCCGAGGAGGTGGACCCGTCCAAGGACATTTGGCACTGGGAATTCCTGAAGCCCGAGGAGAGAGATTTTATATCCCATGTTCTGGTTTTCTTTGCGCAAGTGATGGCATAGTAAATGCAAACTTGGTGGAGCGATGTAGCCAAGAAGTTCAGGTGACAGAAGCCCGCTGTTTCTGTGGCTTCCAAATTGCCATGGAAAACATACATTCTGGAATGTATAGTTTCCTTATTGACACTTACATAAAAGATCCCAAAGAAAGGGAATTTCGCTTCAATGCCATTGAAACGATGCCTTGTGTCAAGAAGAAGGCAGATTGGGCCTTGCACTGGATTGGGGACAAAGCAGCTACCTATGGGGAACGTGTTGTAGTCTTTGCTGCAGCGGAAGGCATCTTTTCTGGTTATTTTGCATCGATATTCTGGCTCAAGAAACGAGGACTGATGCCTGGCCTCACCTTTTCCAATGAACTTATTAGTGGAGATGAGGGTTTACACTGTGATTTTGCTTGCCTGATGTTCAATCACCTGGTACACAAACCATTGGAGGAGAGAATAAGAGAAAGAATTATCAATGCTGTTCGGATAGAACAGGAATTCCTCACTGAGGCCTTGCCTGTGAAGCTCATTGGGATGAATTGCACTCTAATGAAGCAATACATTGAGTTTGTGGCAGACAGACATGCCAGAACTGGGTTTTAGCAAGGTTTTCAGAGTAGAGAACCCATTTGACTTTATGGAGAATATTTCACTGAAAGACGAACTTCTTTGAGAAGAGAGTAAAGGAGTATCAGAGGATGGGAGTGGTGTCGAATCCAACAGAGAATTCTTTTACCTTGGATGCTGACTTCTAAATGAACTGAAGATGTGCCCTTATTTTGCTGATTTTTTTTTCCCATCTCATAAAAAAATCAGCTGAAGTGTTATCAACTAGCCACACCATGAATTGTCCATCATGTTCATTAACAGCATCTTTAAAACTGTGTAGCTACCTCACAAACAGTCCTGTTTATTTATAATGCTGGTAGTATCACCTTTTGCCAGCAGGCCTGGCTGGCTGTGACTTACCATAGCAGTGACAATGGCAGTCTTGGCTTTAAAGTGAGGGCTGACCCTCTAGTGAGCTTGGCACAGCAGGATTAAACAATCATTTAACCAGCACAGGCAGTTGAAAGATGCAGCCTCCCTGCTTCAACACAGATTTTAATGTTTACTTAAATATAAAACTGGCACTTTACAAACAAATAAACATTGTTTGTACTCACAAGGCGATGATAGCTTGATTCATTTGGTTTCAACACCAAATACCAAGCATTCTCCTGACCACTAATGGGAGCCAATTCACAATTCACTAAGTGACTAAAGTAAGTTAAACTTGTGTAGACTAAGCATGTAATTTCTAAGTTTTATTTTAGTGAATTAAAATACTTGTTAACCAACTTTAAAGTCAGTCCTGTGTATAGATAGATATTAGTCTATTGGTGCCAGATAGAAGACAGGTCGTGTTTTTAACCTGTGGCTTGGGTAGTGTCCTGGGATTCTCTTCTCTGAGCAAAGTGTTGTGGGATAAAGAAATCTCTCAGGGCAAGGAGCTTCTTAAGTTAAATCACTAGAAATTTAGGCATGATCCGGGCCTTCATATGTGTGAGAAGCCATTTCATTTTATTTCTTACTGTATTTTCCCCAACTTCTAGTTGATAAGAAAAAAATCTTGAAGAGTTTTCATATGTGGGAGCTAAGGCAGTATTGTCAAATTTCAAGTCATCCTTAAACAAAATGACCCACCTAAGATCTTGCTCCTGTTAAGTGGTGAAATCAACTAGAGGTGGTTCCTACAAGTTGTTGTTTATTCTGGTTTTGTTTGTGTGTAAGTAGGTTGTGTGAGTTAATTCATTTATATTTACTATGTCTTTTAAATCAGAAATTTTTTATTATGTATGTCCTTTTAGATTTTGCCTGTAGTTCATACTTTAAAATAATCACCCAGTGTCTTATTCTAGCATTGTCTAAATCTGAGTATTATCTAGGGGAATCTTAAACTTCAGTAGGAAACCATGAGTTATTAATATGGTTTCCATTCAAATAATAAGTTCAGAGGGAAACAGATTTTTTTTTTTTTTTTAAGACTGAGTCTTGCTCTGTCGCCCAGGCTGGAGTGCAGTGGCGCGATTTTGGCTCACTGCAACCTCCACTTCCTGGGTTCAAGCAATTCTCCTGTCTCAGCCTCCCGAGTAACTGGGACTGCAGGTATGTGCCACCACACCCGGTTAATTTTTGTATTTTTAGTAGAGACGGAGTTTCACCATATTGGTCAGGCTGGTCTTGAACTCCTGACCTCAGGTGATCCACCCACTTCGGCCTCCCAAAGTGCTGGGATTACAGGCATGATAAACAAATATTCTTTATAGGGCTACTTAGAATTAATCTGCCTTTATGTTTGGGAGAAGAAAGCTGAGACATTGCATGAAAGATGATGAGAGATAAATGTTGATCTTTTGGCTCCATTTGTTAATTGTATTCACTATTTGAACATTGTCCTGTTCTATTGTTAAGTTTTCTTCATCATTTATGGTATAGTCAATTTTTAAATCTCTGTAATATACATTTTCCCATCTTTTAAGTTATTGTTACCTAAAGTTAATCTAGATTATATGGTCCTTATATTTGTACAACATTAAAATGAAGAAAGGCCAAAAAAAAAAAAAAAAAAAAAGAGAGAGATTTTCAACTTGTTGCCAGTTTTTCCAGTAGCTTTTAATCCTAGCAATATATCTAGCATTACGCTCTCAAATAATACAAAGTAAAAATAAAGGCGGTTCTTTGGAAAGTGTATTAAAATTAATATTTATAGTAGATGCTCTTTGTGCCCAGCCAGATCCATGCTGGGGTGGTGCTCCCCAACCCCCAGCTGTGACAAATGCTTTGACAAACAGCTCACACCTGTAACCCTCGCTGGAGCCTTGCTCTTGGCTGATGGGCGTTGCATCTCTCAGAGACACCTGGGAGGTTACACTGGCCCCTTTCCACCAAGAGGGGGCAGCTAATAACTGATTTATCAAGGGTAAAAAAAAAAACCAGCTTCCTTGCCTGAAGGAGGGATAATTCTTTGCTATGATTCCGGCTCCATAGCCCCTCGTGCATCAGGCCAAGGCTACACTTGACCTGAGAATGCATCCTTGCTTGCACGGCTCATTTCCCTTTCCTTTGCTGCTTCCCTCGCACTCTTACAGGTTTCTCCCAAGAGTCTGCCCTTAATAAATCACATGCACTAAAATCCCTGTTTTCAAGCTCTTCCTCTATGGAACCCAACCTAAGACAACATTCCAGGTTTTAATCCGTAATTCTGAAAGCAAAGACCAAAATGCCTTGCTCAAGTAGACTATCACATTACAAGCAGAGAAAAGGCCATTTGCAATCACGAAAAGGAGCCAGTATTTGTTATCCCGCATGGCCCCTGTGGCAGACACTTCTAGCTGTTTATCCTTTGTGCATTCTACCCTTCCTTCTTATGGGCAGAACAGTTTTATACAGGCTGGAATTGTGCCCACTTAAACGTGTTACCTCCCCAGGCTCCTTGCAGCTAGGGCTGGCCGCATGACTCACTTTTGGCCAATGATATATGCATTAAGGTTTATTGGGTGGGGCTCCTGGGAAAGTTACTATTTTTCTAATGAAAACAGGCTCAGCGGGTATGATTTCCTTGCCTTTTGCCCTCCTTTTGTTTTTCCTGTCTGGAACTAGTGTTACCGAACCAAACTGGGTCCATTTACCTGCATGCAAGGGAAAGCCGAACGCCAAAACACAAGGTTTTTTCAGCAAGAAAGGTTTATTGAGTTGATTGGCAAGGAGATAGGAGGAAACGCTCAAACCTGTCTCCTGGAGCTGGGGGCTGGGTCAGGTTTTATAAGCATAGTGTAACGAGGTGTGATCTGATTGCATCTTGCAATGAGGTGATGCTGGGAGGCATAATCTAACTGGATCCTGCTATGGGGTGACACCAGAGCGTGATCTCTTTGGTTCCTGGATCCTGCCATATGGGGTCCATTTCTTAATTCAGTCCCTGTTCCTTGGTCCAAGCACTTAGATTTCACCTGTGCACACTTGGTTCAACTGGTCATGCTCGGGTTGTATGACCTTCGACCCTGGGGTCCACGGCAACTGAAAAACAACTCACGATTTTGTTATATAAAAGTTGAACTAGACTAGTCTGGTTGCGGTTACACTAGGACATAATTCCTAGGGCACAGCAGCCATCTTGTGAGCATGACAGAGATAAAGGAAACCTAGGTCCTTGCTGGCATCATGGAGCCACTGTTTAAGGCAGAGGCTGCCTCTCTTCGGACTTGTAGTTATATGAGAAAAATCAAGCCATATTTCAGAGATTCTCAACCTAGCAAGGTATTTGGAAATATGTGGAGGTGTTTTGGGTTGTCACAATGATCAGGAGCAGGGCCGAACTAGGGTAAGGCAAGTGAGGCACTTGCCTTCGGTGCAACATTTAAGGGGTACTCCCACACTCAGCAATTAAGCTAGGTAATATTTTATTATTATCTAGTTATTATTAAGCTAGCATAATGTTTAAAAAAATCAAATTAATGCCAGAAATTCATGATGAACAAAATGCCAACATTTTAATTAAAGACAAGATCAGTTACTGTGCCATGGAAGTTATACTGGAGCCTGAGGCAAAAGGAAAAATCAGTAACACTGATCCAATCTTTTTTTTTTTTTTGAGACGGAGTCTTGCTCTGTCACCCAGGCTGGAGTGCAGTGGCCGGATCTCAGCTCACTGCAAGCTCCGCCTCCCGGGTTCATGCCATTCTCCTGCCTCAGCCTCCCGAGTAGCTGGGACTACAGGCGCCCGCCACCTCGCCCGGCTAGTTTTTTGTACTTTTTAGTAGAGACGGGGTTTCACCGTGTCAGCCAGGATGGTCTCGATCTCCTGACCTCGTGATCCGCCCGTCTCGGCCTCCCAAAGTGCTGGGATTACAGGCTTGAGCCACCGCGCCCGGCCTGATCCAATCTTTATTAAAAATTTGGCATTTTGATATTTTGTTCCTCCTGGATATTTTGCATTATTTTTGTTTTATTTTATTTTATTTTATTTTTTGAGGTGGAATCTTGCTCTGTTGCCCAGGCTGGAGTGCAGTGGCACGATCTTGGTTCGCTGCAACCTCCGCCTCCCAGGTTCAAGTGATTCTCCTGTCTCAGCCTCCCGAGTAGCTGGGACTTCAGGCGCCTACCACCACACCCAGCTAATTTTTGTATTTTTAGTAGAGACGGAGTTTTGCTATGTTGGCCAGGCTGGTCTTGAACTCCTGAACTCAGGTAATCCACCCCCCTCAGCCTCCGAAAGTGCTGGGATTACATTAATTTTCCTGGCTTGCATTAATTTTGATGTTTTAAATCACCTCACCCTAGGGCCAGCCCTGATCAGGAGGTGCTGCTACCATTGAGTATCCAGGGGCCAAGTGTATATTTTATATCCTGCAATGTGGGGAAGGCAACCCTACATTGGGGAATCATTGTTCTACCTCAAATGCCAATACTGTTTCCATTGAGAAACATAGTGTGTGTACTACTTGCTTAAAACCCCTAGCATCGGGAGAATTTCTAAAAGCAGGCAAGAGAATTTTGCTTAATACTGCATCCACCCTTCAAAGACTTAGTTATTTCATTGAATTCATTTAAATAAAAGCAGACTATGGTGGGACCAAGACAAAAACAAGACTACTCCATAATCATAACTGTCTGAACACAGAACACGAACACCGTCCAAGTCACAAAATGCGTCACTCACACCAGTTATTTCCAGTCATCATCCCAGTACCTCCATGAGTAAGAAGCAAATGTTGATGGTTGTCCTCACCGTATAAATGAAGAATCATTCTCAAGGAGAAATGGAGCAGGAACCATAGTCTGAGACTGGGTGTTGGTGGCACTGATTCTGGTTCTGGTCCCGCCATTAACTATACGTGTGATTGTGCCTTAGTCACTTTACCTCTCCGAGCCTCAGTTTCCTTAACTATAATGCAAGACTTGGCTAGCTGATCTGTAAGGCCCTTTTACCTCTGGCAATTTATGTCTAAGACTTGACTAAAGTCAAATTCAGCTTGTTTATCCTAGAACTGAGCCCAGACCCTGGATCTCATGGTCTAGGACTCTCTAATTACATCAGGCACCCACTACTTCATTATTAATTGAAATTTGGCATTTAGCAGTTTATGCTACACTGTGGTGGCTGTATAAGATCTATAGTTAGCTGCTTTTATAAAACGTTGGAATATTTAGAAATATACAAATGACTGAATGTTTTTATATGACTTTCGTCTGGATGTTAAGCCCCATTTACATAGACTCTACAATTTTGCTCTCATTTTTCATTTGTCAACAGCTCCTAGTTAGCCTAATTTGTTTGCTATTTCACAAATGACTCAATTATAGTAAGTGGCAAGATAAAAGTTGATCTTATGGGATATGCATACATTTAAAAATATTATTTCTTTTTTTCCATCTATTGTAAACATAATGATTATAATCAAAACTACTGACCGCACAATTGGAATTTTAATCACTTACATTAATTGACATCAAGTTTGTAATGAGCTGATTATTTATGTAGCACTGTGTGACTCTATGATTTGAACAATATAAAAATAGATTTTTAAAATATAATTTGGTCCCTTGGGTCATCTTGATTTTTTTTTTTTTTTTTGGATTAAACAAGCTAGTTTATTATTCATTTGCAGCAAGGGAAAAACACACCCTAAGCAACTGTGGGATGTCTAATGAAGCAGGTGTTAGAAAAGGCTTATTATAGGATTTGGGCTTGTGTTAAGTAATTGTGGGGAGTGATTAAGGAAGCAGGGCTTTGCTCGGGATTGGGTGCTATCAGGAAGTAGGGGTACTTCTACAACTGGGTATCTTAATAAATCTCATTATAGAGAGAACAGACTAGAGTGAGTCTATACCTATAATTGGGAGAGAAGCAGCTGTCACTTCTGTGAGCCAGGAGAGGGGGGTGTTTGACATTTTGTGGCTGGACAAGGTTCATTTTCTGTCTGTGTTTAGATGTGACTGTGGAGTGGTCTTGGTTTTGTCTTGATCCATCACGGTCACAGAGTGGCCTTGTCTGATGTTGGTGGTCTCTGAAATTATTCTTGTTCAGCAGGAGAACACCAAGGCCTAGCTGTGGGTGCCAGGCCAGCTTGTAGCAGCACGAAGACCAGCTGATGGTATAGGCCAGCTCCTGGATGTCAGGGGCTACTTTTCTCTTTCTTACCCAGTACTAGCTAGAATTTTTAATTTTCCTGCAGGGAGATTAAAGAATGATCAGGTACATTACAATTTCACTTGGTTAACAAAGAATAATACGTAAATACAGATTCTCGAAGTTTTGCCTAAAGCCAGTTAGGAATGTTACAAAATATAATCAGTATATATAAAAATAAAATATAATTAAGCTTTAAAAAAAAACTGGAAAATGCATTTAAACCTTTAAACCATACCTGAAATTTCAAATGGAAATCTTTCCATAGGTTTATATAATTTTTAGATTATCTGACTCCTGCTATTAGCATGTCATAAAAGACACCAACATGTATAATTATAAGACAATGTAATTGTAATACATTGCCATTTTAATCCCATGTTTTACATCACAATTACACAGATCTTCAGCTATTCAGTTTTAGAGAAGAAATAAAAAATCTTGCCTGAAATCAACCATGTCATGCCCCAAATTCTCAACTATGCATTCTGCATTTGTCACTAAGAATAAAACACTTAGTCTTTAAATTTATATTAAAGTGATAAAGTTTCCAAATTCATTATATTATGTGGGTTTCTTTAATCTTCTTTTGAAAATTCAAAAGGCACTTAATAAAAATAATCCCCAAGTCTGGAATAAATGTTTTTGGAATAAAAAGAATGAGAATCATAAATGAACCTTTTACTACAGAAGACAGTTCTTCCTCCCCTCTTTTCTAAAACCTAGAATGTAGCTATTTGACAACATTTTAAGGCCCTTCCCTCAGGCCAAAACTTTTTATCAGTAACTAGGCCTGTGGCTTATTCTGATTAGTCCAAAGTTAAAATTGTCTTTTTGAACTTAAACTTCTGTAGATACCACTACATCCCCATTAGAATGGCTATAATTTTAAGACTCTTACCACTCACTAAGTGTTGGTGAGCATGTGGAGAAACTAGAACCTTCATACATTCCTGCTAGGAATGTAAAATGGTGCTGCCATTTTGAAAGACAGTTTGACAGTTTCTTAAACATATACTTGCTGCATGACCCAGTAGTTCTACTCCTACGTATCCATCTAAAAGAAATTAAAACATGTTCACACAAAATCTTGCGTGTGAATGTTTATAGCATCATTATTCATAGTAGCCCCAAAACAGGGAACAACCCAAATGTCCCTTAAGTAATAATGGATAAACAAAATATGGTATATCCACATAATGAAAACTATTCAGCAACAAAGAAACCTAATGATATATGTTACAACATGGGCAAACCTCAAAAACATTACACTAAGTAAAAGAAACCAGACACAGAAGACTTCCTATTATATGATTCCATATATGTAAAATCCTAGAAAAGGCAAATACATAGGAGAAAGCAGATCAGCAGTTGGCTGGGGCTGATGGTGGGAGAGGGGACTTTTGTGGGGGGGTGATAGAAATGTTCTAAACTGGATTGTGGTGATGATTACACAGCTCTGTAAATTTACATAAAACCGTTGAACTGTATGCTTAAAAGTAGTCAATTTTATGGTGTATAAATTACAGCTTAAAATATTACTTTGTTTGGGTTGCCATTGTAACTGTCCAACTGGTTCACCATGCCTGCTGCCTAGACTGAGCCGATTTATCAAGATAGGGGAATTGCAATAGAGAAAGAGTTATTCACACAGAGCTGGCTGTTCGGGAGACCAGAGTTTTAATATTACTCAAATCAGTCTCCCACAAACCTCAAGAATCGAGATTTTTAAGTATAATTTGGTCAGGGTGGAGCGGGGAGGGGGTGGGTTGGAAAGTGGGGAGTGCTGATTGGTCAGGTTGGAAATCATAGGGAGTTGAAGCTGTCCTCTTGCACTGAGTTGTTCCTGGGTGGGGGCCACAAGACCAGATGAGCCAGTTTATCAATCTGGGTGGTGCCAACTGATCCATCGAAAACAGGGTCTGCAAAGTACCTCAAGCAATGATGTTAGTTTTTTTTTTTTTTTTGACAGAGTCTCACTCTATCGCTCATGCTGGAGGGCAGTGGCGCGATCTCGGCTCACTGCAATACTGCAATCTCCAACTCCCAGGTTCAAGCGATTCTCCTGCCTCAACCTCCCAAGTAGCTGGGACTACAGGCATGTGCCACCACACCCGGCTAATTTTGTGTATTTTCAGTATAGACGGGGTTTCGGTGTGTTGGCCAGGATGGTCTCGATCTCCTGACCTTGTGATCCGCCTGCCTCGGCCTCCCAAAGTGCTGGGATTATAGGTGTGAGCCACCGCACCTGGTGATGTTAGGTTTTATAATAATGATCTTATTTATCCCCAGGAGCAATTTGGGGAGGTTTAGAATCTTGCCGCCTCCAGCTATGTGACTTGTAAACCATAATTTATAATCTTGTGGCTAATTTGTTAGTTCTGCAAAGGCAGTCTAGTCCCTAGGCAGGAAAGGAGTTGTTTTGGGAAAGGGCTAGTATGTCTTTGTTTCAAAGCTAAACTATACACTAAGTTTCTCCTGAAGTTAGTTCGACCTATACCTCAGATTGAACAAGGACAGCTTGGAGGTTAGAAGCAAGATGGAGTTGGTTAGGTCAGAGCTCTTTCACTGTAATAATTTTCTCAATTATGATTTTTGTAAAGGCAGTTTCACCCTAACTAAATACTACAGACTGGATGGCTTAAACAGAAATTTGTTTTCTCACAGTTCTGGAGGCTGGAAGTCCAAGGTCAAGGTGCTGGCAGGGTTGGTTTCTCCTGAGACCTCTCTCCTTGTCTTACAGATGACTACCCTCTTGCTGCCTCATCCTCTGTGCACACTAATTATAGTTATTTTGAACATAAAATCCTTGTCATTTGTAAGATTTTAGTTCACAAATTAGGAAGAAACTGATAGTTACTATTTGACTTGTTGACTTAAATTTTAGGCTGATTTATATTTTGTTCTGAATTTTTAATCTATAGAAGTCATGGTTATTTATGTATTTTCCCCCTCTGAATTCAAACCAGCTACAAGCTTATTTGAAATATTAAAAAAAAAAAAATTCTTTACCTTCCTTGATTTTGCATTAGCAGGACTCTGCCCTATGGTAAACTCACTTTTTGTAACACTGATAGTGGGTGATAGCACAAATGCCATAGACCATATAATCTAGCTGTATTCTTAATACAATTTTTTTGGAGTAATTTTGGACTCACAAAAAGTCACAAAAATGGTACAGAGAGTTCCTGAATACCCTTTTCACAGCTTTCCCCGATGATAACATCTTATATAACCATAATGCCTTATCAAAACCAGGATTTTACCTTCTGCAACATGGTAAAACAAGAACAAAAATGCAGGAAATCAGCATTGGCATTGTGAACCCCAAAGTATCTGAGATGGGTCTCAATCAATTTAGAAAGTTTATTTTGCCAAGGTTAAGGATGTCCTGTGACACAGCCTGAGGAGGCCCTGATGACATGTGCCGAAGGTGGTTGGGGTACAGCTTGCTTTCATACATTTTAGTGAGACATAATACATCAATCAATATATGTAAGATATACATTGGTTTGATCTGGAAAGGCGGGCCAACACAAAGCTGGGGAGAGGCTTCCAAGTCACAGGCAGATCGAAAGATTTTCTGATTTGCCATTGGTTGAAGGAGTTATTATCAATATAAAGGAATGTCTGAGTTATGATAAGGGCTTGTGGAGACCAAGGTTTTATCATGCAGATGAAGCCCCCAGGAAGCAGGCTTCAGATGGAATAGACTGTAAATGTTTCTTATCAGACTTAAGGTCTGCGTTGATGATAATGCTGGTCAATTTTTCCTGAATTCCAAAAGGGATGTGGGTATAATAAGGAATATCTGGCTCCCCCTTCCAAGCATGGCCTGAAACTAGTTTTTCAGGCTAACTTTGGAATGTCCTTGGCCTAGAGGAGGGATCTGTTCAGATGACTGGGGGGCTTAGAATTTTATTTTTGGTTTACAGTATAATACTATTAACTAAACTGCAAACCTTATTTGGATTTCACCAGTTTTTAGATGCACTAACTTTTCCCCCCTTAGTTTAATAGTTCTGTGGCATCTTATCCCATATATAGATTCATGTAACCACCATCATGTTCAGGATACAGAATAACTGTATTCTTTAGGATTTTGCTGTTTGAGTCCTCATTTATTGAGGTAAACTTCATTTTAATTCTTAAAATCAATTTTATTGAGGTATAATTTATATGTAATAAATGAGTCTTTCTTTTTTTTTTTTTTTTTTTAAGACAGAGTCTCGCTCTGTTGCCCAGGCTGGAGTGCAATGGCACGGTCTCTGCTCACTGCAACCTCTCCCTGCTGGGTTCCTGCGATTCTCCTGCCTCAACCTCCCAAGTAGCTGGGATTACAGGTGCCCGCCAGCACTCCTGGCTAATTTTTGTATTTTTAGTAGAGACGGGGTTTCACCATGTTGGCCAGGCTGGTCTTGAACTGCTGACCTCAGGTGATCCGCCCACCTCAGCCTCCCAAAGCACTGGGATTACAGGCATGACCCACCATGTCTGGCCAAAATGAGCCTATTTTAAGTATACAATTCCATTAGTTGTGACAAATGTATGCATCTGTGTAACCACCACCCCAGACACCATCTAGAATGTCTCTGTTGCCTCAGGAGGTTCCCTTATTCCCCCATTTTGTTTAGCCCTTTCCCATTGTTCTGACTTCTATCACCATAGCTTAGTCTTTCATGTTCTTGGATTTCAGATAAACGGGATCTTATGGTGCGTCTGCCCTGGCGTCTAGCTTACTGTTTGAGATTTAAGATTTGAGGCATAGCTTTGACAATGTGTATATAAACAAAGTGTAGCAAATTCATGTAATAATCTACTATACCAGATTTCTGGGCATTTGACAGTCCTTTTTAGTCCTCTGGTTTTATAACCCTTTACTTTAAAACATTCTGGTTCCACTTTTTCAAATTACTCTCTAACCTCCTTCAGGGGTTTTAAAATACTTTAAGATGTTAATAACGCCACATTATTCAAAGGTATGAAGAAATGCTTATCTCCATTCTTTTTTCAATGTTGTCCCATTTCCTTTTCTTTTATTCTATCTCTCTCAATTTTCTTGTCCCTTCCCCTTCTGGTTTTTATTTTTATTTTTATTTTATTTTTTACCTTTTTTCTATTTTCTTTTCTCTTTTATTGGACTTCTTCTATCTCTTCATCCTCATTCTCTTTACTTTCATCAATTTTTATTCATCTTCTATTGTGAGTGCCCTATTTAGCTTTCTTCCCTTCCTTACTTTGTCTTCTCCTGTTTCTGGCCTTGCAGTTGCTGACTTCTCTTCTTAGGAGAGTATCATCATTGTTGTCATCATCATCATCGTCATCGATTTTTTTTTTTTGAGATGGAGTCTTGCTCTGTCGCCCAGGCTGGAGTGCAGTGACATGGTCTCAGCTCACTGCAACCTCCACCTCTTGGTTTCAAGTGATTCTTCTGCCTCAGCTTCCTGAGTAGATGGGATTACAGGTGCGCGCCACTACGCCCAGCTAATTTTTGTATTTTTTTTTTTTTAGTAGAGATGGGGTTTCACTATGTTGGTCAGGCTGGTCTGGAACTCCTGACCTCGTGATCCACCTGCCTCAGCCTCCCAAAGTGCTGGGATTACAGGCGAGAGCCACCGTGCCCAGCCCATCATTGATATTATTACTAGGGCCCTTCCCCTTCCCCTTTCCCCTAGGGCTGGACCCAGGGTATATATGTCTCTTCAAATGGAGTGTTGTCTGAAATTAACTCTGTGTGCAGTGTCTAGGGTATTCTTTGGAAACATGGCCTGTCTGCAATACCTCTTTAATGAGAGGCTGTTTGGTATAGTAGAAAAAACAAGGCTTTTCAGTTAGACTGAGAGTTAGAACCTGGATTTACCATCTATTACCTATTTCATCCTGGCCATGTTTTTAACCTCTCTTAGCCTGAGTTCTCTCATCTGTCAAGTGGGAATAACAAAACCCACCTTAGAGTTTCTGTGAGCATCAAATGGGTAATGCATGTCAAATGCCCAGGACATAGTAGTCACGAAGAATTATTTCCTTACATGGGGTGGGGAGAGCAGTTTTCCTAGGGGAAGTGAAGCATAAGCTGGGACTATCCCAGTGCTCATTTGTGCTACAGGATTCTTGCATTTTTCTTTGGGATAAATTCTGGGATTTTCTAGAATAATAAGTTTGGAGATGCTACCACTGAGACCAGTGAGTTCTAAAAAGCAGCTATTAAGCTATCAATGTATTGCTCTTTCCAATTGTCCTGTGCACCATTTATGTTGAAATTAGGGTAGTTCATAAAATCATATATTGTTTAAACAAAAGATTTTGTCATGTCTCTTCTATTTTAGCAAATTTACTTAATGGTCTTTTAGGAGGAAAGGTGATAAATAACTACCTTTTAAATTATTTTTTCATTATTCTGAACTAATAGAAGTCAGTAATAGGCTGCTACAATTGTATTTACATGCCTATTATTCATAACTGTACTCATAGATTTTATACCATGATCCTCTAGGTTCTAGAAATTTCATGCAGGTCCTTTTATGTTTAATTGAAATTCTACTTCCTTTGCAGTCTACCATGTTCCCCCCCTTTTTTTGGCTTAAAATATGAAATATGTTTTGCATGCATTTTACTATTTCTCTTTGATTCTACTTGTTGATATTTTTCATTCAGAATTTCAAAGCATTTATTTTTGTATTTATATTTGCATATCAAAATATTATATTTTAATAGTTTTACATATTAAAACTATTTTCAATTCTGGTCTACTTGGGTTTTATAGTCAGCTTTATGAATTGAAGCTTTGGTTCTTATGGATAGGTAAAGGAGATAATATTATTGTGTGTTCCCAGCTTTCTCCTTTTCCACATACCCTGCCTGCTGAACAAAAATTTGTCTTTGCTCACTCCACTTTTTTCCGCCTCCATGCTCTAAGGATTCTTCTGACTTTTTCCGTTGTTCTTATGCTTTGTGGGATATAGAAAAGGAAGAAGGGGATAGGAGGGAGAGAGAGTGTGAGTGGGAGAGCACTGATGGTGATGAAATGTGAGACTTGTGATAATTGAAAGAGAGAGAAAAGGCTTTTTTGGGGGGGAAGTGTAGATGTGGAGCATAAATTGGATCACCTTTAGATTTTCCTTGGAGGTCTAAGTGAAGATGAAACAGGATTTTCAATTGCTATTAGTTGTTGGGCCTTTTCTTTGAATATACTACCATGCTGAGACTAAGCCACACTGGCTTATTATTTGAATTGCTTCTAAATGTGAACTTACTAAATTATATGTTTTTGTGTATGCTTACACAAATAAGAGAACTGCCATTATCCACCCCTCTCCCAACACCGATCAGTTGACCTAAGTCCTCTTGTTTCCCTCTGAAATCTCCCTTTCATCAGTCTCCTTCTTTCCATGGCCACTGCTGCCATCCTAGTTCATCTTTCACCTGGAGAGTAGCCTCCATTGAAGGCATCCCTGCCTTCAGTATAATTCCCTTTCTCAACTGCCCACTCTGCTACAGAGTTAACTTCCTAAAATGTTTAGACTCCTTTTCATGGCTTAGGGACCACCTATATTTTGGCTCTTGTACCTTTGTAGTCTCATCTCCTTTGCTCCCCCATCACCACTCAACCCTTAGCCACACAAAATGACTTGCAGTACCCCACATACCGAATACTCCTATGCTCCCATAACTTTGCACATACTGTTCCCCTTTGCAGAGAATGCCCTTCCCCTCTTGTCCACTTCCTCCATCTTTCAGCCCATTGAAGACCCATTTCAGATGTTACCTCCACCATGATGCCTTCTGCTTAATACTTTCAGGTGATTGGCAATTTCCTCTCCTTTTGGAGCATTTTCATAAACGTTTATTAGTCTTCTCTGTGTCCTCCACTGAGCAGGAGTGAGTGGAGATTTTGTGGCAGTTCAGGGCATAGTGGTTAAGTTTGTGGCCTCTGAGGCTAGGCAACTGGAGTTCCCAGCTGTCTCATTCTTTTACTTTGAGACGGTGCATAGATTACTTAACCTCCCAAATCTTGACCTCTATAAAATGAGAATCACAGTATTACCTACTTTATTGGTGTTTTGTGAGGAGTAAATGAGATAGAGTATAAAAGTACTTAATACAATGCCTGACCCATTATAAGTACTTAATCAGTGTTGGCTATTTTATTTAGCTTTGAATTCTCAGGCCTTAGCACAACACCTGACACATGGAAGACAACTTGGCAATATATACAGAGCTGCAATATTATTAAGTCTTTCCTAATGGCTTTTAGCTTTTATCTCCAATGCATTACCATTATTTGGAGGTACCATACTCTGTTTTGCAGTTATTTGCATATAGTCTTATTCCCCTTACTTGACTGTGTACCCTTTGTAGCTGGAGAGATTGTCTTATTGAGTGTTGTATCCACTGCACAGAGCTTTGAACTTAGCAGGTATTCTGTGGCTGGTTGGTTTGTATTATTTTCCATCAGTAAGGGAGGCTTTCAGTATGAAATATCCATTTTGTGACTTTGGTTGTTGATGCACTTGTGGGAAATAAATAACATACTTTGGGATCATTAAAATCATCCAATGTATGGGGAGGTCCAATTCATTGGGTAATTCCTAGAATTATAGAACAAATTCTTTGGATTGGAGAACATAAAGGGCATCATATCCAAGCATCTTTCTTTTGATCTTTTGCATGGAATCCAGCCTTTTAAAAATACATAATGTCGGCCGGGCACGGTGGCTCATGCCTGTAATCCCAGCACTTTGGGAGGCTGAGGGGGGTGGATCGTGAGGTCAGGAGATCGAGACCATCCTGGCTAACATGGTGAAAGCCTGTCTCTACTAAAAATACAAAAAATTAGCCGGGCGTGGTGGCGGGCGCCTGTAGTCCCGGCTACTCGGGAGGCTGAGGCAGGAGAATGGCGTGAACCTGGGAGGCAGAGCTTGCAGTGAGCGGAGATTGCATCACTGCATTCCAGCCTGGGTGACAGAGCGAGACTCCGTCTCAAAAAAACAAACAAACAAAACCATAATACCACAAAATGATGGCATGAAGGAGTGTTTTTGCCTTGGCTCTCATATTATTCCTGCTAATTTTACACACACACACACACGCGCACACACACACACAGAGTATACCAAATCTGAAAACTTTTTGAGTGCTAACATGATGCCACAAGTGGAAAATTCTACATCTGCCCTCATGTGATGGGTCACAGTCAAAATACAAGTGCACAACGCAGTTTATTCAGCATCCCAAGGGAAGAAGAAGCCCTCCCAACCCCCTTCACCTACAATATAGATTCTTTGCACATGCCCAGATTCCCCCAAACAAGCATGCCTACAAAGTATAATAAAATGGCACATGTGCAGGCTGGATATGCCAATGGCACGTTCCCCACAATGCCCCGTGTAGGACCAAGACCTTCGTGCATTACTCATTGTGTATTTTTGCTTATTCTCTGCTCTGTGGTGTAAAGATATTGTTGAAAATGTCAAATAGGTCTGAAGATAGCCTTATGGGTAAGAGGAAGGTTTATGTGTATCTGTAGCATAGAAAGTCAAGCTGTGGGGGAAACTGGACAGCAGTGTAAGTGTGAAGTGTCTTACAGGAGTAGTATGGTGTTGGAGTGACCACAATATATGACCTGAAGAAACAGAATGATAAACAGTTGAAGCTCTATGCAAAAGTGATGTATAGAGGTTAACGAAAAGTAGAAAAACACTGCATAAAGCTAAAAACGAAGGTCTTGAACATGTATTGAAAGAGTGAGTCCATCAGTGTCACAGTGAACACGTGCCATTTAATGGTATGCTGATTATGAAACAAGGAAAGAAATGGCAAAAATTTTGCCATTGCTTTCAATGGCAAAAACTGTAATTGTTTTTGCACCAACCTATAATAGCTGAAATGGTTCTAAATCAAGGTGATGATGATGACATTGCTAACTGTAAAAAAAAAAAAAAGTGCCTATAGATGATGTGGTGAAATTGTGATGGGATTATTGGATGACTAGAGCCATATGCATTCATAACAGAACAAGAAACCATGTCAGTTGATAAAATCAGGGGCACTTATGAGACAAAAACCTCTATTAATGAGGCTGATAACTCTGGAGGAAACATTTAAGAAAGCCATCCAGCAGAATGCCTCCTCATCTCTAGAGGACCTATTTCCTGGTCCCTCAACTGCTTCTGATGTTTCTTCCCCCCTAAAAAAATAGAGCATATGAATTAGCTGGGCATGGTGGCGTGTGCCTGTAATCCCAGCTACTCAGGAGGCTGAGGCAGGGGAATTGCTTGAACCTGGGAGGTGGAGGTTGCAGTGAGCCGAGATCACACCACTGCTGCACTCCAGCCTGGGGAACAGAGCGAGACTCTGTCTCAAAAAAAAAAAAAAAAAAAAATGGCCGGGCGCGGTGGCTCAAGCCTGTAATCCCAGCACTTTGGGAGGCCGAGACGGGCGGATCACGAGGTCAGGAGATCGAGACCATCCTGGCTAACACCGTGAAACCCCGTCTCTACTAAAAATACAAAAAACTAGCCGGGCGAGGTGGCGGGCGCCTGTAGTCCCAGGTACTCCGGAGGCTGAGGCAGGAGAATGGCGTAAACCCGGGAGGCGGAGCTTGCAGTGAGCTGAGATCCGGCCACTGCACTCCAGCCCGGGCTACAGAGCAAGACTCCGTCTCAAAAAAAAAGAAAAAAAAAAAAAAAGAAAGAAAAAGAAATACCTGAGACTGGGTAAATGATAAAGAGGTTTAGTTGGCTTATGGTTCTGCAGGCTGTACAGGAAGCATGGCACATCTGCTTATAAGGAGGCCTCAGGAAGCCTCCAATCATGGTAGAAGGCAAAGGGGGAGTGAGGCACTTCACATGGCTGGAGCAGGAAGAAAAGAAAGAGTGGGGAGGTGCCACATACCTTTAAACAACCAGATCTCATGAGAACTCAGTATGGTGAGGATAGTACCAAGGGGGAAATCCACCCCCTTGATCCAATCACCTCCCATCGGGACCCACCTCCAACATTGGGAATTACAATTTGACATGAGATTTGGGTGGGTACACAGATCCAAACCATATCACATGTGAATAAGTGTAAGAAAATGATTGCTTATCCAAAGCATATAGATTCAGTCAGGAATGATGATTATGCCAAATAACCAGATTGTCCATATGAGTGGTTGAGATAGTGACACCTTTGCTTTCTGATGGTTCAATGCACACAACTTTGTTTCATGTGCAAAATCATTAAAAATAGTACATAAAATTATCTTTAGGCTATGTGTATAAGGTGTGTATGAAACATAAATGATTTCTTACTTAGATTTGTGTCCCATCCCCAGGATATCTCATTATGTATATGCAAATATTCCAAAATCTGAAAAACATCTGAAACACTCCGGTCTCAAGAATTTCGGATATGGGGTACTGAAGCTACATATTTCCATACGTGTGTGTGTATATATATGATAAAGGAAAAGTATTATAAAAGATAAAGGAACAATCATATATATATATCCACACAAACACACACACACACATATATATATAATCATTTATATGGTAGGTGTTTTCCATTTCTATTTTTCGTATTGAATGTCAGTTTTCTTGATTCAGTTTATAAAACTCCATGATTAGCAATGTGACATCTGTGGGATAGGGTGACCCCCTTTCTTCTAGTCCTAGTATGATTTTTCCAGGAAGTCTGATTTTAAACAGTGGTTTGGAATCTCTTCTCTTAGTAATATCAAGTGTTTTTTAATTGCTTGCGCAATAGACTCCATAAGGATGTGAAGACTATTTTAGATATGGTTTTGACAGTATTTTCAAGCTTCCAGCTTTGCATCCTACACTGATTTATATATTATTCAGTATTTTTATACATTCATTTTCTCTCCAAAGCCCTGTTATATATACATAATTTTCTTAATTCTTTAAATAGTGCTGTGGTTATCACTGTGGTTAGCAAGTGTTGATTTTCTAATTTTTGCTGAAAGGTTAATCAGTGAACAAAGAGCTTAAGTGGTTTGTACCATTGCTGTAGTTAATTAGTGATGAAGCTACATGAACATTCTAGCATTCTAGCCACTTCCCGTTCCATTTTTATGCATCATAAAATCATGTCTTTTTTTTTTTTTTTTTTTTTTTTTTTTTTTTTTTTTTGAGACGGAGTCTCGCTCTGTAGCCCAGGCTGGAGTGCAGTGGCCGGATCTCAGCTCACTGCAAGCTCCGCCTCCCAGGTTCACGCCATTCTCCGGCCTCAGCCTCCCGAGTAGCTGGGACTACAGGCGCTGCCACCTCACCCGGCTATTTTTTGTATTTCTTAGTAGAGACGGGGTTTCACCGTGTTAGCCAGGATGGTCTCGATCTCCTGACCTCGTGATCCACCCATCTCGGCCTCCCAAAGTGCTGGGATTACAGGCTTGAGCCACCGCGCCCGGCCAAAATCATGTCTTATGCAGACGAGTAAAACTAAATTTCATGAATGCTTACATTGCCCATACAGGTGCATTTTATCTTAAACCGTAGATTTAGTCATGACAATTTGAGTATCAATTATAAATAGGTTTATGATATTTTTGTGATACAAAAATATTCTTTGGAAGTCATCCCTCTGTAATTTACCTTTTTTGTTATTCATTTATGCAACTTACCTTTGTTGACCACCTCTTATGTTCAACATGCTAAATGAGATTCAGGTTTGTATAACTTGAGTTTTCTTAAAATAAGATACGCCTATATAAACACAGTATCCATAGGAACATAAATTTATCAAAAAATGAAGTGAGAGGGAAAAAAATAAGAATTTGGAGTGAGATTATAACTTGAGCATTGGTATTTAGATGGTACCCCCACCTCCACAATCCCAATTGAAATCACTGCAAAATTTTAAAATGTGGAGAAACTAAATTAGTGTTGGAGGCCAGGGAGGGGTTCCATCTTCATGTTGCAAACTTTTAAGAGTTTCCACCTGATATAGTGCAGATGGGATCATAATGAAAGAATATACCCAAACCAACTTGCAATTTCACTTCCCGAGAAAGTCACAAGAATCGATTTGGGGGTTAGGACAACCTGTAGGGGTTTCCACCTGGTTCACTTTCACAACTATTGATGGCGTAAGAGTGTCACTAGGAGGCCCAGAAATATAGTCACACTGAAGTCAAAGCAGGCCCTGCATTCGGGCTTTTCTCTGATGGAACAGGCAATGGCATACAAAGGACTGGCCACTCTTCCTGGAGTGGAGGTTGGGTCAATTCATAAAATGTTTATATGGAAAATTAGAAGGTTTTCCTGCTGGGGACTACCCATGGTTCCAGCTCCCTTCCTACTTCTCTTGACCACTCTATATGAATTTATATTAACCAGAGAGGAGGGATCTAAGAACATTAGGATAGATGGTGAAGGGAGTGAAAGAAAACCCACCCACCCACCCTATTTTGTGGAAAACACCAGCCTAGATAGACTGCTCTTTGTTCAGGATTGAACAAAGAAACTTAAGGTTTCTGAAAAGATTCTACAACATAAATGGAGAACATAGTATTCAAAAGACAGAGGAAGAAAAATACTTATTTTAAAAGGATGTTTTCTACAGAAAAAATAAATATTTTTGTTAACAACGTGCTTTGTGTAAGGAAGTATAAAACACAAAGTGAGAAGTAAAAGCAAATTAAAATATTATTGAATGAGACTGCAGTCAAAGGGAGATTGCTGAAGAAGTATAAAATGTGAGGAATCTAAAAATGCATTATATGTGGTAAAGAAAAATATTAAAACTGGGAGAATGGGATGAGTGATGGAAAAGGTAAACTTGAGAAATTATCCTGAAATGCAATGGAAAAAGATAACAGAGCAATGAGATAATGGCAGGTTGGACAGAGGATGGAGCTCTAACATGCAGACAATTGTTCCTAAAGAATTAAAGGTTAGATTAAAAGCAACCAAATTGATTAAGCATACCATAAGAAAACAATAAAAACAAAAGCAACTTTCTGGATTATAGAAAGACGTAGACCGGCAGATAGAATACTTATTCTGTACCAGAGAAAATAAAAAAAGAGATCAATAATTAGATCTATCCTGACAAATTTTCAAGGATAAAGCAAGGAAATTACCAAGCATCAGGACAGAAAAAGTAATTTAACCCTCAAAGGAGAAGTTGACTTCGGAATTCTCAGCAATACTAAATGCCAAAAGACAATGAAGCAATATCTATAACTTTTAGGGGAAAATGTCTGTGACTTAGAAAATCTAGACTCAGCCAGGGTGTTATCATTAGTGAAAGCAGCAGTAAGATCTCAGTTATATAATTTATCACAAATATGCTATCCACATACTTTTCCTGAAAAAGTTGCTTAATTGCTAGCCAATTAAGAGATAAAGCAAATTAAACAGTTCAACCATGGGGAGGTAATGAAATAAAAGGATTAGTGGTGAGTAGTGGAAAGAAACATATATAATAGGTCATGAAATAGAAATAAAATTCAAAACATGACATAAACATTTTGAATATTTATTGAAAGATAAAAGAATAACAATCATAAAATGAGCCCCAAATGCAAGATAGGGATAGAAAAAAATATATAAATTATTTAGAAGAATATGCAATTTAACAGAGCTATATGGTCACAACTGTGTCAAGGAAAGACATCAACAACAGTGGGGTTCTAGATAATAGAAATGCCATATACTTTTTCCTGTTACTATTTCCATATTTTTGTAATACATTTGTATTTTTATAGTGTGTAAAGTAAACTTTATCAAAATAAAAAAATCCATGTATACAGCAGAGTTATAATTACAGACACATTTGTGATATTGACTGCTTTGTTCTTGTTCTCCAAATTAAAAATAAATTAAGCATTTAGCTTAGGACATTAGAAAATACACAATAAAATAGACATCAGAGAACAGAAAGAAAAACAAATTTCAAAGCACAATTTTATGTATCAGTAACAATAGTTTTGAAAAAGCACATGCTGTCTGAGTTGATCATTTAAAACAAATAGAATTAAACCTAAACAAAAAATACAGAAAACAATATATTTAAATCATAAACTCAGAGGAAGTAGAATGCATAGCTATGCTAACTATGAAGTGAATAGTATTAACTAGCAAAACTGATGTAAGTACAGTGCTGGAATTTGCCAGTAACTATGGAAATATTAGAGAAAACTGCCAAAGAGCTACTCCAAATGTTAGTGATTGTCTCTAAGTGGGTAGCATTATGGGCTATTTTACTCCCTCTTGGCATGTTTTTTTTTTTTTAATTTTTACTTTTTACTCTTTTCTCCACTACAAGCTACTTTAATTCTTTGAACAATTTTTTCCATGTGGGTAAACTGTTACCATATTTTCCTATTAAGAAATATTTTCAATAGATTTTTTTTCTACAATAAATTTTACTGAAAACATTTGGTTCATTAATTTTTGTCTACATGAATGCTGTCCATCATGGCTTTTGACAATCTGAGTTTTCTTAATGATCACATTTCTACCAAAATCAATTTTCCTGAGTCAAATTTTTTATATCCAGATTTTGCCAATATTTGACTCTTCTATTGATTTTTAAAAAATCAATTTTACCATGTGCATTTTCCCTTCTGTTGCTTTTGTTTGGGTTTTTAAAAAATCACATTTATATTTTTGCTTGTCTCAAAAATTTTTAATAAGCAGGTATGAATTTTGAAGTTAGATATAATAAAAACCAACTGAAAAAGCAAATCCCTCTGTCTCCCATGACAAAGTAGGCAGGTTTGTTTCTTTTGAGCTTTAAGGTAGAAATAGCTGCCTTTCTAAAATTTAAGTGAAGCGAAATGTCGACATGCCCTGAAAGGACTGCCAAGGTTCAGGGAGCCTGTTAATGGGCCTTGAGAGGCTCTGCGACTCTGGACTAATGACCTAGGGACCACTAAGAGTAAACTGAATTTCTAGATTACCGGCTACCTTCACAGCTCTCTGATGCCTCCAGGATGGGAGAGTAGACACACCAAATGCCAGACAAATAAATGCTAAATAGTAATTCTTTGAGGTTCAATGGAATATCTATCACTTACATAGCAAACTATTTACAAAATGTCACAAATTTTGCATATTTGCATTGCAAGATTTTACTAGTAACATGAGTAGGTGCACTGTTCTTTACGTCACTCATGGAATAAGTAAATGAAGATTGTGCTTTTTGATTTAGACCACTCTTTATATACTACACTGAGAACTACATTGCTCGCTCCTCTTCCTAAAGAAATAAAGGTGAATTACAGCAAGGTTCTCTCCTGCATGTTAGAAACACTGTAGAGTATAATACTTGCATTTGCCACACAGAAATGCAGGGAGAGAGGAGCAGGTTGGAAAAGTATTTTTCCCATCTAAAATTTAAAAAAATTTTGATAGAAAAATTTTTTTGGAAAGGAAAACTCATTGTGTGTATATCTTGCTTACCTTGTTCTGTGTATTCTTACGTTTTTTTATTTAAAACATTTTTTTTTTTTAGAGACGGGATTCTCTATGTTGCCTAGGCTGGTTTCAAACTCCTGGGCTCAAATGATCCACTCGCTTCGGTCTCCCAAATTGCTGGGATTATAGGCGTGAGCCACTGCGCCCGGCCTATTTTTTATTAAAAAACATTTTTTTTTTTTTTTAGAGATGGGAGTTTCACTCTGTTGCCAGGCTGGAGTGCAGTGGTGTGATTATAGCTCACTGTAGCCTGACACTCCTGGATTCAAGTGATCCTCCCACCTCAGCCTCCCACATAGCTGGAATTACAGGCGCGTGCCACCACACCCAGCTGTTGTTTTTTGTTTTTGTTTTTTTTTTGTAGAGACAAGGTTTCACTATGTTGCCCAGGCTGGTATCGAATTCCTGGGCTCAAGTGATCCGCCCGCCTCGGCCTCCCAAAGTGCTGGAATTACAGGCGTGAGCCACCACGCCCGACCGATTTTTAAATTTCTTAAATAGAATTCCTATAATATACAAATACAAAAATCACCTACCCCACTTTTAAAATTCTACATTTTTTTAAAGACAAGTAGGAGGGTGACTTTATTCACCAAGTGATCAAAAGCAGGCTGCAGAGGACAGGGATTTAGATCGGGAAACTCTTTGTATTCTATCAAGCTCTCTACTGGCTACCTTAAGGCATTTTTGCTGGGAAGAAAAACCTTAATAACATCAAGGGCAGTTTACCTTAACCCTCCTTCCATCCCATTGTACCCCACCCTACCAGCCAGAAGCAGAAGTCTTATGAAAAAGTTTTGAGGAAAATATCCTGTCCTAGTTTACTCCATTCCAACGAATTCTTCAAATACATCCTTGACCCGGGACATAGGCAGAGTTCAAATCTAGTCTATATGTTTTGTCAGGCTACCAGTCTCCTTTCTTGGGAAGACTCCTGACTGTGCCTTTTCTGTTTAAAGATGGTAGAGGCGACGGGTGTTCTCCCGCAAGATGGCCAAGGTGTGCGAGAGCGAGAGATCTTTGATTCTGGCAATCTCTCGCACCGTATGCAGGGCCAGGCCTGGGTGGGCATACTGGCAACAGCTTTTGGAAACCCAGCGAGGGAGGAAGAAGGGAGCATCGGTTTCTACGATAATTCTCTCTAGCGGGATCTTTTTCACAGTTTCTCGGGCTTGGTCAGCAGAAGAGTAAGTCAGAATTGCCGTGAAGCCCACATACAGGTTGGGAAAGTGGTTCAACAGCGGCTCGATGACTGGGTAACTGCCAGTGAAGCAATGCCGGTGTATCTTGTGGTCAGAGGGCACATATTTTTTCAAGATGCCCAGTAGGTCTTCATCGGCTTCTCGGCAGTGGATCATCATGGGCTTCTTTAGAGAGACAGCCAGCCGCAGCTGTCTCTCAAACACCTTCTGCTGCTCTGGGACATGCGTGGTACACTTACTGGAGTAATCCAAGCCCATTTCTCCAAATGCCACAGCCTTGGGGTGTCGTAACGCTTTTAAAATATTTCTTTCTTGATAGTTGTTATAATAATGGGCAAAATGAGGGCGACAGCCAAAGGCCCCCCAAACCAGATCATCTTTCAACTGATCCTCCCACAGGTCATCACTTAGGTTTTGAGGATTGCAGAAGCAAGAAATGCAGCCCTGAAATTCCTTGGGGAAGGTGTTGCTATAAATTTTTCTGAATTTGGCAAAGGTGCCTTTGAAAGGCAGCCTGGAATACAGCAAGTCCAAATGACAGTGGGTATCAATGAAACCCTGTTGCTTTGGCTGCCAGAGGGTCCTTGGCGGAAAGCTAGATGCATCTCCTCCATAAGGACGTCGTAATGTCTCCTGTTGATATGCTCTCTCCTCCTTCGCCTCTGCTTCCACATTTCTGGAGTAGTAAAATAAGGAAGAATTCTTGGATCTGCCTTCCTCTGTCATCTTCAGATCTCTGGACGTGTTTTGGGAGCTCACTGGAAAACTGGTGGAATAATCACTCAGGAAACTCTGGTGGCTGCTCCTCTCACCCTGGAATATGTTGTTCTTGCTTCTGCTGCTGCTGCTGCTGCTGCTGCAGCTGCTCTTCCCAGCCTGTAATGTGTTACTGCTGCTGCCCAGGGAGGGAGAGCAAGAAGACTTGGTATTGCTGAACCAAGAGCTGGTGTAGTCATGCCAAGGACTATAATGAGGTGGAAAAGTGGTATAGTCAGTGGCGTAGTATGGCGGCTCTGACACTACAGGGAGACACAGTGAGAATGGCTTCTCTTCAGAGAATATAACTGTGGTTCCACCTACATCAGACCAGTCACTCCCTGAAGAGGGGCGCTCAATCACCATCTTTTCTTTGTGATTTTGGATTACTGAATGGGAGTTACAGTCATCCAGAAAATTTAAAGGCGGAGAGCATTTTTCACAAATGACTCTACTTTGTTTATTAGGTCGCCCCTCACTGAATTTCTTAGGAGGACTAACAGTCACCCTCTTGTCATAGGAGCTGCTCATCTCTGGGGCTGACTCTTTCTCTTTTTGAGGAGCAAAGATAGTGGCATTCCTGGCTGCTCTTTCTGCATAGTAGGGACACTGTCCTAGGCTTGATTGTGAGCTAGTGACAGCCTCTTCTTTGCCTTTTGGCATGTCATCTTCCAGGATCTCCTGGAGAACCCTCAGAGGCAATGAAGCATCACAATCCTGAGGTCTGCCCTTCCTGTTCTGGAACTTGTCTGGTTCCTCAGTTTCATTTTGACCCTCACTTCCAGCTGCAAATTGAGGGTTCATGAAATTATAGGAGCTATGTTTGGAATTAATGTTAAGGCTGTAGATGCCCTCCTCCAGAGAAGCCATTTCTTTTAGAAAGGGGCTGGCAGACTGCATTGGGGATCACAAGGACGAAAGGAACCCCAAATGTTCCAAATTAGGCAGTCTTTGGAGCCGGCCCTAATCACGCCAGTGGCTGAGGAATGGGAGGAGGAGGAGAAAGAATTTCTGTGGCAGGATGAACCTCAGGAAAAACACTGTGTGCAGGCCACAAAGTACTCCTTTGGGGCTTTCAGGCCTTTGGGGCCTCTGTCCCCTTCCACACCACGTTACTGAGCTCCCCGGGGCACCTGTGTTTGCCGCAAACCACGTTACTGAGCTCCGCGGGGCGCCTGTGTTTGCTGGGGGATCCTACCTAAGTGCCGCTCCGATGGTACTTTTCCGCGTGCTGACAGGCCCGAGCCAGAGGGCCCTGAGGCCACTCCGGCGCCTCAGGAACGTTTCCTCCTTTTTTCAACTGTCTATCACAGTTCTCCGTGTTCTAGAGATGCCAAAGTCCTTCCACGATTATTTCAAAGTGCTTTGGAGAAGTCCTAAGAATGCAGGCCCAGTATGGCGTCCGAGCCCACACCGTACTCCTAAGACTGCCCCAAATGGTCTGATTTTGCGCTGTGCAACTTCCCGGATGTTATTAAAAAAAAAAAAAAAAAAAAGAAAAGTGCTTCCGGGGAGTCAAAGTGCTTCCGGGGAGTCAAAGTGCTTCTGGGGGGTCAAAGTGTTTCCTATCGACCGGGCGCCCTGGCTCACGCCTGTAATCCCAGCACTTTGGGACGCCAAGGCGGGTGGATCATGAGGTCAGGAGATGGAGACCATCCTGGCTAACATGGTGAAACCCTGTCTTTTGTATTAAAAATACAAAAAATTAGCCAGGCATGGTGGCGGGCGCCTGTAGTCCCAGCTACTCGGGAGGCTGAGGCAGGAGAATGGCGTGAACCCGGGAGGCGGAGCTTGCAGCGAGCCGAGATAGCGCCACTGCACTGCAGCCTGGGCGACAGAGCCAGACTCCGTCTCAAAAACAAACAAAGTGCTTCTGATCAAAACTCTTACTTTTGGCCGGGCGCGGTGGCTCAAGCCTGTAATCCCAGCACTTTGGGAGGCCGAGACGGGCGGATCACAAGGTCAGGAGATCGAGACCAGCCTGGCTAATACGGTGAAACCCCGTCTCTACTAAAAAATACAAAAAAAAAACTAGCCGGGTGAGGTGGCGGCCGCCTGTAGTCCCAGCTACTCGGGAGGCTGAGGCAGGAGAATGGCGTAGACCCGGGAGGCGGAACTTGCAGTGAGCTGAGATGCGGCCACTGCACTCCAGCCTGGGCGACAGAGCGAGACTCCGTCTCAAAAAAAAAAAAAAAAAAAAAAACTCTTACTTTTGGTTTGGAATACAAGGCCCGTTGGAGATGTCAGAGTTCATGAAATGACAACAAGACACTTTAGGGATCACACACAGGGTGCCCCTGGGTGGGCTACTGGCCTAGAGGCCCTGATCCCCAACGGCCAGCTGGAGGACAGAGCAGAACACAGTATAGAAGCAGAGTTGGGAAGCCTGCCCAGCCCCCATCACCTCGCCCACCAGCCTGGGTCAGGGCACCAGCCCGCTCCATCTAAGGGCAACACTCACCCGCCACCCCCCCCCACGCCCCTCCTTTACCACGCCTCTTTTCACTGCCCAGCCACGTGTCTACCGGAGCTGCCGCCATTACATGCTTTTTGTTCCTCCCCTCCACCCTCAGTTTTTTCAAAAAACGTAGTTGTGGTTTATAGAGCATAGTTTAAAAATGTAGTTTTAAAAAACATAGTTATGACCGTGGTATATAACAATTTTCAGTCTTGTGGTTCCCCCCCCCCCCCCCCACGGAGACGGAGTCTCAGTCTGTCGCCCAGGCTGGAGTGCAGTAGCGTGATCTCGGCTCACTGAAACCTCCACCTCCTGGATTCGAGCTATTCTCCTGCCTCAGCCTCCCAAGTAGCTGGGACTGCAGGCTCGTGCCACCATGCCAGGCTTATTTATTTATTTATTTATTTATTTATTAGAGACGGGGTTTCACCATGTTGGGCAGGCTGGTCTCAAGTAGCTGGGACTGCAGGCTCGTGCCACCATGCCAGGCTTATTTATTTATTTATTTATTTATTTATTTATTTATTAGAGACGGGGTTTCACCATGTTGGGCAGGCTGGTCTCAAACTGATCTACCCGCCTCGGCCTCCCAAAGTGCTGGGATTACAGGTGTGAGCCACTGCGCCCGGCCCAGTCCTGTGTTTTATTCACTTAACATTACTGTATAGCCTCAGTATTTTTCTTATTGCCTCATGTTTTTCAAAAACATCTTGCTGGTGTCTTTATAATACTCCATGGAGAACGTAGATGTGCCGTAATTCACCAAGCTCTTCCCTTTTTGTTAACTCTTCAGGTCCCCTTATTCTACCTTTTTTTTTTTTTTTTTTAAATGATAAAAAGCTGCAAAGAACATCTTTGCACATCTAATTTTTTTCTGTATTTTGGGTTGTTTCTTTGGACTACGTGCCAGGAAATGGAGTTCCTGAGAGGAGGTAGGAATTTTAAATTGGTTCCTCATAGCGTTACATTGCCGCAGAAGAATTGTACTAACTTAAAATCTCATCCATGATGAATGGTCCATTTAATAGGAGAAACACACACATAAACCTGATGCCTCGTTGTTATTTTAATTTGCACTTAATCTGACAGTTTCTTAGAGTGAACTTCTTTTTATTTGTTGACCTTCTCATGAATTTTGTTTATGCTCTTTTCCCATTTCTCTTTTAGGGTCTTTAAAAAATTAATTTAAAAATGTTTATAAAATTAAAGTTTAGCCATATTTTCTAAAATTTTTTGTTAGCATGTTTTTGTTTATATTTTAGTATATCAAAGTTATAACTTATTTATGTAGTTAAATTTTAATTTTTAAAAATGTTTTCTTTCTCTTTTTCTCCCAAGCCTGCAATGTCATTCCTCCTTCTGAGGCTTGACACGTATTAATTTTTTTGGAAGGTGAAAGGTATTGATTTATTATATTTAAGCCAATACTTCATCTGATATTTGGGTTGGATTTTACAGGGAGCTATACACTGATGCTTTTCCAAGTTGGTACTTTTTTGATTATTGATATATGACTCCTCTTTCATTATGTGTTAAATTCCTGTTAATAGAGTCTATTTCCAGGCCTTCTATTCTTTTACACCTACTATGTCTCTTGTTATTCTGGTATTGCACTACTTTAATAATTGAACTATTATATTAAGGTATAAAGTCTGAGAGAGCTGTATCTCCTTCATTACACTCAAATTTTATAACTATCTTTAATAGGCTGAACTGTTTATTTTATCAGGTAGACTTAAAAAAATAATTCTAGGCCAGACCCGGTGGCTCACACCTGTAATCCCAGCACTTTGGAAGGCCGAGGCGGGTGGATCACCTGAGGTCAGGAGTTTGAGACCAGCCTGGCCAACATGGTGAAACCGTCTCTTCTAAAAATATAAAAGTTAGCTGGGTGTGGAGACGTGCACCTGTAGTCCCGGCTACTTGGGAGGCTGAGGCAGGAGAATCACTTGAACCCGGGAGGCAGAGGTTGCAGTAAGTCCAGGTCGCACCACTGCACTCCAGCCTGGGTAATAGAGTGAGACTTCATCTCATAAATAATAATAATAATGATAATAATAATAATAATAATAATTCTAAGTCCCTCCAAAATGACATTGAAATACCCACTTGAAAAGTTGTTTTAGTCTCTACTTATCCAGAATATACTTCACCTATCCTTTTAGTCAAGCTCTTCTATTCATGTATCTTCTAGTAAATCGTTTTAGAGTTTTATCTGGGTCAGAGTTTTTATTAAAACTATTTTTAAGTATTTTGTAATTTTTTATTATGAACATACTTTCCCCCCACTGTATGGTCTAGCTGGTTATTGCTGACACATAAGAATATTTTAAATTCAGGTATGGTTGTACTGAAATCTTTGTTAGTTTTTCAGCCTTTGTCTACATCATTATTTTATCTACCCATAATGATAATTTTTGTCTCTTTCTTGCTAATATTTTTACTTCATATCTTTCTACATTGTCAGTGCTTTTAAAAACAATATTAAATAATGATGCTAGTAGGGGCATTATTGTTCTGTTCTGATTTTGGTAGGCTCATATTTTAATTAAGTATTATGTTAGATATTTAGGCTGTTGTTTTAAAGCAGATCCTTTTGTAATCTTGTTAAGGAACTACCCCTTGCATTTAAAAATGTATGTGGTAGGAAATGGTGTGAGATCATTATATATATGCTCATATTTCCTAATTGGGAAACATGTTGGCATCTGTGAGTAAAATGCTGTTTTTTTGTGTGTATAGGTGGCTTGTAACTGTTACAGACTATTGAATTCTGTTTGCTTGTATTTTACTTAGGATCTTTCTTCTATAAATCATAAGTAGTGAAAGTGCTCTGTAGCAGTAGTTCTCAACTCTCGCTTGCAGTTTGTAATCACTTGGGGAGCTTTAAAAATTACTGATGCCTAGGCCCACCCGGAGAGAATCTGATTTCTCTCTCTCTGTGTGTGTGTGTGTGTGTGTGTGTGTGTGTGTGTGTGTGTGTGTGTGTTTAGGGGATGGTGGATGTCTGTGGTCGGGGTGGGGATGCTGGTGGTGGGGACAGTGTGGCCAGTGCATCAGGATTTTTAAAAGCTCTATAGGTGATTCTAAGGTGTAGCAGGGTGAGAACTATTGTTTTACAGTTACTTTTTTTTCATGGTACATCTATTAGGCATAGGAATTCACCTTCGTAGCTGTCCATCTTTTTTTGGTATCCTGGGGAGTTATATAATTTGGTGATTTTCTTTTCCTTGAAAGTTTGAACAAATTCATTAGTAAGTCATCCTGGTTGGAGGCTTTATTGGGGCAATTCTTTGGTTACTTTTTTTCACTTCTTACTTGGTTATTAGCGTATTCATTGTGTTTTTGATAAGTCACGGTTCGTACAGAACATCACTTATTTAATTGCAATTTTAAAATTCATTTTCATATGTTTGCATGATTATTATAAAATAATTTATCTTATAGTTTATATCTTATAATTACATCTCTGTCATGCACAATCTCATTTCTCATTTTATTTATATTTTTCTTGCCGAGCTTTCTAAAATCTTATCTCTTTTATTTATTTAAAAAGTCCTTGGGTTTATTTATTGTAGTTGTTTTTCTTCTTTCAAATTTATATATCCATACTATCTTTTTTGCTTCCTGTTTTTCTTATGACAAATTTTTGCTTTTTCAAAACCTTTCGTTTGTTGTTTTGAGGTAGTCTCATTCTTTCGCCTGGGCTGGAGTGCAGTGGCACGATCATGGCTCACTGCAACCTCTGCCTCCTGGGTTCAAGTGATTCTCCTGCCTCAGCCTCCTGAGTAGCTGGGATTACAGGCATGCACCACCAGGCCCAGCTAGTTTTTTTGTATTTTTACTAGAGACGGGGTTTCACCATGTTGGACAGACTGGTCTTGAACTCTTGACCTCAGGTGATCTGCCCGCCTTGGCCTTTCAAAAAGTGCTGGGATTACAGGCGTGAGCCACCGCGCCCGGCTTTAAAAGCTTTTGTTTGAATCATTGCTCACTGATTCTAAACTCTGGCTATGTTTCAGAATTATCTGGGGAGAGTAGGAAAGAAAAAGGTATTTTGTACTTGCCTATCTCAAGGTTCATGGTTGAGACCTCTATAACAAAAGACAGATTAACAAGAGAAAAGCATACAAATTTGTTTAACGAAAGGTTGAGGAGACATGGAGCCTTCAGAAATGATCCAAAGAAACAGGAGAAAACTGTATTTTTGTGAACAGTCATGTAGAACTATGATTGGAGGACAAAAGGATATGATCTAATGGTAATAAACTGGGGGGAACTTACAATAGCAAGACTTGTTTGTGCAGATTTTTTTTCTTCATCCCTATGTGACACTCCTTTCCTCTGGTTATAGGGCAGGACACCTGTCACATGCGAGTCTATAGGGAAGGAGGAAGGGAGAAGGTCAGACAATGACCTTCCTAGGTTTTATGACCTGCCTCCAGGGAGAATGATGAGAAGGTCAGAGAGAACTTCCTGCTTCTACCTTTTTCTCAAATGCTAAGGTGCCATATGCCTCGGCATATTTGCTGAGGTAACATGTCCTGAACCCCATCAGTAGCTTTTAAAAAATAGTAATAGTCCCCTCCCCAAGGTTTTGATTTAATTTATTTAGGCAAGGTCTGAGTTTTTTGTTTGTTTGTTTGTTTGTTTTTCACGGAACGTCACTCTGTCGTCGCTCAGGCTGGAGTGCAGTGACGCAATCTTGGCTCACTGCAACCTCTGCCTCCCAGGCTCCAGTGATTCTCCTGCCTCAGCCTCCTGAGTAGCTGGGATTACAGGTGTCCACCACCGTGCCCAGCTATTTTTTGTATTTTTAGTAGAGATTGGGTTTCACCATGTTGGTCAGGCTGGTCTCAAACTCCTGACCTCAGATTATTCACTCACCTCGGCCTCCCAAAGTGTTGGGATTACAGACATGAGCCATTGTGCCCGGCCGGGTCTGGTCTTTTAAAACTTTTTTAAAGTTCCTAATGCGTAGCCAAGGCTGAGAATCACTGTTAGCGATTTATCCTGTCTCTCAGACTCTCAATTCTTTTATGTAATAATTTTAATCTATTAATTTACCCCAGATTGCAAATTTGCCTAGATCCTATAGGTTTGTATGGTCTTATATTTTATTATATACTTTTATAGGAATTTTATTTTATACATTTATATAAATTTTATCTTTATACTTTTTATATTTTTAAATTTATTTTTGGTACAATTATGAGGAGTGACAATTTTTGTTTATAGGTACATTATACACTTCTAGTTGTATCACTTTGTGATCAGTGAGTATAACTTGTGTAATTTTACTGTTTTTAAAATTTATTAAAATTTTTGTGAATTAGCATATAAGTTTCAGATATATTTCTGTAAATATACATATTGTCATGTATAAAGGAGCCATCCTCTATACGCAACACAAAATTTATTATCATTTATTTCCTTGATTATGGGACTTCATAATCATAAGAGAAACCATTGATTTAATAATAGCTTTTTCAGGAAGAGTAAGCAACATTGTATTAAATGTACACAAATTTTTATTGTCTACTAACATATAGAGCACGCATTTATCCTTACCATTATGTCCCTTTTATAGTATTTCACAATTTAAGTCTGAGCCTTTTTCATAAAATCGAGCTTAAACATATTAAACTTGGACATGTGATGTTGACCTCTTTATAAAATGTTGAGGTTATTGAACATTGCCAATGTTTTGTCTTTCTTTCCTGATAGCTTCTCTAGAAATTCAGCTGTAAGTTTTTGACACTTAGATGTTTGGTTCCTGAAGTAATAGTCTTTCTGACTCACGTATTGGCCACATCAGCCTCCCCATTTTTAAAAATTATATGATTTATTCTAAGAGATTAGGCTTTGGCTTTTGCCTTACAGTTGCATGGTCTAGCCTGCAATGGACAACCTTCTCCACGCAATTATTTTTTGTGTCATACTGCATCAGACAACAATTATTTTCAAACATTTTAAGTGAAAATTAGGAATCTAGTGTTAAAATCCAGCTGTTTGGGATATGCAATGCAAAGCAAATAACTCAACTGACATGAAGATAGGATAGATCCTACTCTACAAAGCTAAATTTGCACCATACATCAAGTTGGAACTACTTGCCCATCAAAATGCATTCTTGATTGCTTTGAGATTCTTTTTGCTTTAATTGTAAGAAGATCCTGACTTCAGAAATATTAACATTTAAAATTTTTCCTTTGTAATGAGGAAATCATATACCTGTTATTTAAAGCTAATTGATTTCAGATTTCAGAGTTTTTTTCTTTTTCTTTTTTTCTTTTCTGTCAACCAAACTGGAATGCAATGGCATGATCATGGCCCACTGCAGCCTTGAATTCCTGGGCTCAAGCAATTCTCCTGCTTCAGCTTCCTGAGCAGCTTGGACTATGAGGCATGCACCACCATACCTGACTAGTTAAATAAAGAAAAATTGTTGGAGAGACGGGGACCCATGTGTCGCCCAGGCTGGTCTAGAACTCTTGGCCTAAAGTGATTCAGTCCTCCTGATGTAGCCTCTTAAAGTGTTGGGATTACAGGCATGATCCACTGTGCCCAGCCTAAGGTTTTATATCCTCTAGGCTAAGATTAAAATTCCAAATGCCTTGAGGATCAGGCAGGTAACCTCATATAATATAGGGTCTGCAGAGGCCTGTGGAGGACTGAAGATCACATGCCCCCACCAAATGATATATATATATTCTGTTTTCAAGAAAATTGCAGCAAATTACATCCTCTAGGACCTTTTTTTTCTTTTTTATTTCTTTTCTTTTTTTTCTTTTTTCTTTTTTTGAGATGGCATCTCACTCTGTCACCCAGGCTAGAGTGCAGTGGCACAATCTTGGCTCACTGCAACCTCCACCTCGCCAGTTCAAGTGATTCTCCTGCCTCAGCCTCTTGAGTAGCTGGGATTACAAGCATGTGCCACCACACCTGGCTAATTTTTGTATTTTTAGTAGAGACGGGATTTCTCCATATTGGTCAGGCTGATCTCCATACCCCTGACCTCAAGTGATCCACCTGCCTCGGCCTCCCAAAGTGCTGGGATTACAGGCGTGAGCCACCGTGCCCAGCTTAGGACCTTATTTATCTAGTTTCTGCTTGATATCATAAGTGATGATAACACCTTACATCATAATTATGTTCCTATAAATTTTCATTTTTAACAGTTTTTATTTTAGGTTCTGTTTTCTGGATTCTCTGATACATCAAGTTCCATTGCAATTAGATCATTTATTTTTGCAAGATCACTTTTTAATCTATTTGGTGTCTCTCCTCTTACATTCTACTTTGCCACATTTTACAATTTCCTCTTCCTCTTCCTTTTTTATCTTTCCATCTCTACCTCATTCTGACTTGCTCTGTATCTTTCATGCTGGAGTTTGACAGCCCTGTATTCTCATGGGACCAGAATATGAAATATCACTCTGTCCCTCATCTGGACATATTGAAGCCCAACCTAAGATAATGTCTTTCCTTTTCTCTTTATTTCAATTTAGCATCCTTCTCTTTTAATGCATCATTTGATTGATAAATATTTAATGATTACATACATGACGGTTGACCTATGCCAGTTGTCAATTGACCTGTGCCAGTGCAGTCATTCACAAATTTATACTGGTAGCATTCAGTATATAGAGGGGGGTGAGAGCCAAGAATATTCTCTCTACACTTTCCTACTTGATTACAAAGAAAAAAAAATCTCAGATTAAATATTACCTACCCTGAAAGTTTGATGAAGCCCCAGCTCTTTCTCCTTTTAGGTGTTCTAACATCTTTTTTTCCTTAAAAAGATTTTTTTAAAAAAAATTATTTGAGACACAGAGTCTCATTCTGTCACACAGGCTGGAGTGCAGTGGCGAGGTCGTAACTCACTGCAGCCTCAATCTCCTGGGCTCAAGCGATCCTCCCACCTCAGCCTCCCTAGTAGCTGAGACTACAAGTACATGTAACCATGCCTGGCTAATTTGTAAATTTTTTTGTAAAAACAGGGTCTCATTATGTTGCTCAGGCTGGTCTTGAACTCCTGGGCTCAAGTGATCCTCCTGCCACAGGCCTGGGCCACTGTACCCAGCTCCCTCCCTCTACTTTTTAAAAGTTGAAATATAATTCACATAACAAAAACTCACCATTTTAAAGTGTCCAACATGACTCAGTGTCTAATATCTTTTTTTTAACTGAGGTAAAATTCACGTAACATAAAATTAACCATTAGCCATTTTAAAGTGCAATTCAGTGACATTTAGCATATCCACAAGGCTGTGCAACCATCACATCTATCTAGTTCCAAGACTTTTTTGTCACCCCAGAAGGAAACTCTATACTTGTCCAACAGCATCTTATCTGAAATGTTCACTCAATACAAATGTGACAGCATTCTAGCAATGGGGTTTAGCTAACCTAATTGGAGTCAGGCCAGACAAATTCCTTAAGAAAGCAGCTGAACATAGGACTATTTGGGAATGAAGCCAAAGGTGCCATTTTGAAGGGAGTAGATCTCTGGGCTCATCAGACTCTTAGAACCTGTTCCTGTAAGGACAGTGCCTGGTTAGTATTTGTAACTGGTATGTGCATTTTGAATATAATCATTTCACTAAAATTTATTTCTAACATCACTTATGGCAATTGACAAAGCTTCTTATGTTGATCAGAGAATAAGCTACTGAGGCATTTTGTTAGCTACTTCTGAAGTGTGGGCTTCTGATAAAAATTTGCTAAGCACTCCTGGAGTATATATTCTTAATTAGGTTAACTGACCACCACCCCTAGAGGGTAGATTGCGTCTAACAGACTCACTCATATATATCATATTGTCCACATTAAATAACCCTGGAGTTACATCATATGCACAGTTAACTTTTGCAACTTCAATTATAAAAATTGATCAAAAGCGAGAAACACAGAGAATATTTAAATGGAGCTCTCACAGAGCTTGAGCCACAGGTCAAGCTTGAAATGGTAGCCTGAATCTACTTTTCCCACAGTTGTCCTCAGTTACCTTGTCGTGCTCAGTGTGTGAGCAGGATGCCATATTAAGAATGTTTCCAATGGTTAAAGATATATATTATTCATACAACATGGCACCTAAGCATAAAGAAATGATTTTAACTGGTCTTCAACTGAAGAAGCAGGCAGTCATCTGCTTCAATATGGGAGAAAAATGGGCTGTGTTTTACTTTACTGAGAGGCACAGTTTTCTAAAGTAGTTAAGGAATTTTCAAAGATATTTTTGACTATCTCTGAATTTTACCATAACTGCTTTAGAATCCACCTGTCCTTCCCTTCCTTATTCCCTACCGCCCCCATACAAGATGAGTCTGAGTCTAGCATTGGGCTAGGCTCCTTGAGGTTCCCGAAGTGTAAGGTGGCGTCTCCAGGGCATTGGATGAATTTCAGATATGCCTGCTTGGATTGCCTGAAGGCAAGCAATCGTCTGGACTAACAGTCAGGATAATTTTATGCCAGAACCAAGGCAGCTTTGTGTTATTGTTAATGGGGAAAAAATGACAAAACTTATTCATCTTGTGAGAAAGAATATTTTGTCTCTATAACACATACATTTAGAATCCCACTGTGAAATCCCAAAGGCAGACTCTAGTTCAGTTTATGGTAGAGCTGAACGATGGATGTATTACTTGAATATCATTTCCTTGTTCTAACCAGATGGTGATAAAAGTATAAAATAATCTTTATGTATTGTATCTTAGATTGTATATCCATTCGCATAGCTGATGTGTAGAATGTCTTCTTGGAAAAATTCTCTCTACTTTTTTCTTTATATTAACAAAAAGTATGCACGCAGCTGCTATGTTGATTTTAAGTTTGCTGAATTTTCTTTTCATTTCTTAGTTTCTAATTATGATTCCAACAGGTATTATCTTTTGATGCCTATTTGGAAGAGGAAGTACCTGATAAAAGCCAAACCAACTACAGAATAAGATACTACAAAATCTACTTCTACCCTGAAGATGACACAATACAAGTAAATGAACCAGAGGTGAAAAATAGTGGATTGCTTCAAGGTATCTATTTAAAGCAGAGTTATGGTTCCTTCACTTCTGACTCCTGCCTTTATATACTGCCTGCCTTTAGCTTTTCAAAAGACTGCGTGCTACTGTTTAGGCTGTCTAACCTGCTGGCAGTGGTGAATATAAACATGCCATTAGCATGTAGTTATTGATGGTGACTTACCAGCTTTCTACTCTCTGCACCTCAACATTGGCTGGGTCTCTCACTCCTCTGTGGCATATTTGTATCCTTTCAGGTGCTGTTCTGGTATGAGTAAACTCTCCTGTGCCTTTAACTTTTTCCTCAAACCCTTTGGTCACTTTGCCGTGAGCAGATCACTTCCTTCGCAACACCATTAGGGGAGAAGAGAAAGCTGTTCTCTACTGCAGCTTCCAGATTGGCATTCTCTTCTTTCTTGAATTTACTGTCATTTGTTTCAACCACCCCCTCCTCATCCTCATACCTGGTAACTACAGACTTCAATGGTACCTCACCAGAGAGTCATTGTTCCTTCACCCTGTGTATGCCAGTCATCTTTGTCCATACTCCTCTCAGCCACAGATAAGAGTTAACTCTGTGATGTGGCCACCAGAGAAGCTAATCCTATGTTGCATTAAGTATGACAGAGATCAATGGAGGTGACTGTTTTCTTCTGTTTGTGCTGTGGGTCCTTCTCTTGGGATGCTGCTGAGTTCTGGTTGACTTCAGGGGACAGCAACTACGACGGTGAAAGAACTGAACATTTGCCATGTGCAAGACCGAATAGTGAAAAGGGATATTTGTCTGTAATGGGGAGACTCAAGTGTGCTTGATAAATGTCCTCAGGAATCTAAAGGTGTCATGTGGAGAAGGGGTGACCTTATTTCTGTATCTTCATGTCTTCATGGATGGGACCTAGGGATCAGAGTTCAGGTCAATAAGAGGAAGAACTTTCTGGCAGAGAGCTGCTGGAAGTTGTAGGGAATGGACTTGGATAGGGTTGGGGTTAGGGGTCTGGTGTAGGGGCGGAGGAGAGGAGAGTCACAGACTTGTTTGTTCCCTCGTGTAAATAGATGGCCCTGGGGGCAGGTCAGGGGTTGTTTTTCACCGACAGCCTGCTAGAAGTATGAGACGATTTGAGTGTTTGTTTGGTCGCTGGTGTAAATGACCTTTCAGGGTACTTAGTTCCTTGAGGAGCTGATTCTTGGGTGTGTTGTTGTTTCTTTGCCTTTTAGAGTATTGCCACCTCCAGTATCTCAGTCTCTGAAATTGTCTTCTCTAACTACAATCTCTACTCCTTTTACTTTCCCCACTTGCTCATAACTACCATCCCTGTTCTTCAGTCTCCTAGAAAAACATATCCTGAATATGTCCATGTCTTTCTATCTCCTTCTCTACCATCCTCATTCAAGTTACCCTCATCTGTTGACTAGAGGAATGGAATATCTGCCTAATGTGGTCTCCCTGTTTCCATTCTTGCTCCTCCTACAATCTGTTCTGTATGCGGCAGGGAGAGTGTTATGTGGGATGTCACCTATATGCAGTGGTGGCCTTTGAGAATTATACATGCAGGCTGTCCCAGAGGCCACAAAACACAAGGCTTATGGATCACATTAAAATCCATGAATCACATGATACATTAAAGTAATTTAAAACACATGATGAGAAACAAGAGGGAACGAGATAGGGTAGGTTCACACACTTGGGACAGGGTACAAGTAGGCAGAAGGACCATACTGCCTGAATCCTGGCATCAGCAATGGTTCTGTCTCTGCTTCACTAACCTTCCCTGCTACTAGTATGGTTTGGAGACCAGAATTGAGGGTCAAGCAAGTAGAACCACAGACAGAAGGGGCCTCGGGCTGAGGGCACACACTTGCTCTGTTGGAGAGATGCAGGGAGAAGTGTGCCTGGCCATGGCTGTAGCTTGTCAATAAGCCTGCTGTATAGTCTTGGGTTTTGTTTGTGTTTCTTGGGCAGAGGTCACATGGGGCCAAAATGGGTGTCACCGATGAATGAGTGGCCAAATTGAGGCCTCATAAATATTGGGTGCTCATGAATATTTAGTGTCCCTTCTATATTTAACATATCATGAATATTTAGAGCCCAGGTGCCTCATGTATATTTACGACCTACTGAAGATCAGTTATCTTTTGGTTTTGCCATCCCTTTCTTTCTATGTTTAACATGCCCATGCTCTACTTAGCCTACCTTCCTATTGTTATTTAACACATCTCATGATTTCTGCCTATGTTGAACAAATTTTGCTTTCTAATTACTAATCTAGGCCTGAGGGCTCTGTATTGATGTACCACAATGAGTACAAGGGGGAGAAGCAGGGATTTGAGGGCCATGGGCTCTGAGAATAAGGTGGTCATGCAACCTCATTACATGTGCAGAAGACTTCCTTCAATGCTCATGAGATTGAGGTTTTTCTCAGAGCGTGGCTTCATCGTGTCTGGTGGTTGGAATAATGAATTTGGAGCCAGCCAGCATTGCCAAGAAGTGTTTGTTGGATGCCTACTCTGTGTCAGGCACTGTGCTGTGTTTTGGGAAAATGGACAAAAGGACTGAGTCCCATCATAGCCCTATCTCATGGAGCAATAATAGGCCACCAGATTGGAAAGGAAAGGGAGCAAGGCCACCAGTCCAAGAGTTTTGCAATTGTTCAGGCTAGAAATGCTGAGTGTCCAAACCAGGACAATGATTGTAGGAACAGAAAATTAGGGAAGGATTTGAGAGACATTTGGTTGGCAGAGTTGATAGGCATTGGCCTGTGATTAAATACAGAGAGTGAGGAGGGGGAATATCTAATGAAAAAGTGCCTACCTTATCATTATCTCATTTAATCTTCTGATGACCATCTAAAATAGTTATTGTCACTGTCAGCTTTTACAGAAAAGGAAACAGGCGTAGGGAGGTAGTTTGCTCAGTCTGTTTTGCATTGCTCTAAAGGAATACCTGGGGCTGGGTAATTTATAAAGAAAAGAGGATTATGTGGCTCACAGTTCTGCAGACTGTACAAGAAGCATGGTACCAGCTTCTGCATCTGGTGAGGCCTCAGGAAGCGTTTACTTGTGGTGGAAGGTGAAGGGAGAGCAGGCGTGTCACATGGCAAGACGGGGAGCAAGAGAGAAAGGAGGGGATGCTGGGCTCTTGTTAACAATCAGATTTTACGGTTACCAACAGAAAGAACTCACTCATTACTGCGAGGACAACACAAAGACATTCATATGGGATCCACCCCCATGACCCAAACACCTCCCAGCAGGCCCCACCTCCAACATTGGGGATCACATTTCATCATGAGATTTGGAGGGGACAAATATCCAAACTGTATCGGCCTCAGAGGTCTCTGTGGTTGAGTCATGATACCTTTATAAAGCCCAGGAGCACAGAGCAAGAAACAGGATTGGGGTTTGAAGCTGGGGTATGTTTCAGGGCATGAGGCCTTTGAAGGGGTGTTAGGACATCTGTGTGGTGATGTCCCTCCAGGCAGGTGGAAACTTGGGATGTGTTTTCAGGAAAAAAGTGAAGACTAGAAATGGAGATTGGGAATCAGAGGTGCCCAGATCATGACCAGGCTATTCTACCATGTTAGAGGAGAGCCACTGGTGAGGTGACGGAAAGAGAAAGAGAATTCAGTTTAGTGTCTCTACTTGGTTTTACTAGTGGTGGGAAAAGAGGAAGATTAGTATGAGGAGGTATTATGAGCTGTCCTCATTGTTCTTTGTGTTCCAACTGACACACTATCCACTCCCTGGCCATTTTATTTGGTGAATTTGGCTTAATGGTAAATCTTTCAGGAAATAGGGAAATACCTTAACATTTTAAAAACAGGTTTTCACAAATTTTAAGGTTAAAAGTGTAACATTTTACAAAGAGACAAGAGGTTTTAGATTCTTTAGGGTCATTTAAAACATATAAGGCAGTTTTTAAAGAGTGGCGAGAATGCATTAGAAAATGGTTGAAGATTATTTAGGAACAAAGAATTTACAATTTATAATTTCTGTGGATATCTATTTTACTTATGTGTATTTGATTATGTAATAGTATTGCTGTAGCAAAAAAAAATTCTTACAGGTTTTTATCGAAACATTTTGTTCTGATATTCTGTAACTAAGCTCTGCTTATTTTCTGATTACTTTCCCACCATGACACCTAACTTGCAAAAATGATAGACTGGAGGTCACAGGACACCGCAGGCCTGGGTTAGTGACTTGCATTATTGTTTTCATTATTACCTTTCAAGTGAAAGCTCATAATCCTATAGCTCACTGGCTCCTGTCCAGTTCATCTTAGTTTTATTAAACTATCCAAGAAGAAATATGAAATGTGACTTCTTTTAGAATCTTGGAAAGGCTTTTATTAAGACTTCAATTCTTTCAGACTCTTGATTTCAAATCTCACATAGGCAGATTCCAAAGGCAAGCCGAAGATAGTCATAATGATGTACTTGAAAATCATTCTTGTGTAAGGAGGGAGGAATGCTATCATAAAGGCTCAGGAAAAAAAGACCTGAGTAAAAGACAATTTTAAAGTCTCTGGAAATTTTCCGAATTTTTTATTGGTTCACTGTGGTCAGGACATTTCCCTGTGTGAAGACACAGCTCAAGAGTTGTGTATAGAATACACAGTAATCACGCTGCGTAATGACATTGAATTTGTTAGCAGAGTAGAGAAATTTGGAAGGCTGTAGCAAATCCTGTAGAAAGCAAACATGAATAACACTCTGTCACCAAGCTTTGTTTAGAGAGAAACCAGTCTCTCTTGAAATATTTAATATGAGAATTCTTGTTAAGGAAGGTCTATTTGGACTGCAGATAGTTTGAAAAATCATTTAAATGCCTTCTTCGAGCTTTTCTAAATTAAGTGATTGGAAAAAAGAAAACACACTTAATGAGCCAGTGGTTCAGATGTCAGTGGGACAGGGTAGGTAGTGTTTCTTGCAGTTGTGACGAGTGGCCTGGGCTTGCTTTCCATGCATCTGGGCCCTGGGAAGAGGCAAATGGTCAAGATTAGGTGCTGTGCATTGATGGTCTTCCTGTCACTTCCATAGGATTTTGATATTTTCTAAATGAATTTGGAGGTCAGATGCATTTGTTTCTTGTGTGACCATTTGAAAATTTGTGCAACTGGAGGAATTATAACCCTCCCCTGCTCCCTTTTAGTTACCTCTGTTATCATGTAACTTTTTACAGTGGGGGGAGTTTGGAATCAGCCAGAAACAAAAGAGGCATCTATTAGCATGGTACCAAAATAGGCATTCATGCAGCTTCTAATCAGAACAACATATTTTTAATATTCACAAGTTCTTGTTGGCAAGGAGATTTGTGTGTGTTATGAGTCAAGAAAGCCAGTGTTGCACTTCAAGGCTTGCTTTCATTTCTTGCCAGGACATCACTCTCTTTTCGGTTAGATGTGTTATATTTATAGAATGTGTTGCTTTTCTGCTGGAATGTAGTTAAAACAACATTATATCAAGCCAAGAATGTCAGAGGTTAACCCAGTAGTTTTACCTCTAATTGTCTAGCAGAATAATTGTCAGTTAAATACACCAAGTCCAGACTAATCTGTGCTAAAGAAAGCATAATGATTAGAAATGTGCCATGATTTTCTTTTATGGTCTATATCAGTTGTTCTCAGTTGAAAGTGATTCTCAGAATCTCCTAGCCCATCCTAGAATTTTTTCTTCTGTAGACATGGGGTCAAGAACTGGCTTCCCTGTGGTTCTTAGTTCATCTTAGTTGAGAACACTGATTTCCACTAATGACTTGTTTTGGCCCCTTAAAAAGGTAGTATTTCTTATATATATTTTTATTACTCTAAGATAATCTACTTGATCAAGCAAATGTAATCACACAAAATAGAAGTCATTCATTCATATGCCATTCACTCTTATTGGGCATATACTGTATTTAGGTATTATATCCCATAAAGTGGTGGAGGGGTGGTGGGAAAGTTGCCAGATGAAGTATAAGATACTCAGTTATATTTGAATTTCAGGTAAGCAGTGAAGTTTTTAGTATAACTATGTCCCAAATATTGCATAGGACATAGTTATATTAAAGAATTTGGCTGGACATGGTGACTTACACCTGTAATCCCAGCACTTTGGGAGGCGGAGGTGGGCTGATAACTTGAGGCCAGGAGTTTGTAGACCAGCCTGACCAACATAGCAAAACCTCGTCTCGACTAAAAATATAAAAATTAGCTGGGCGTGGTGGCACATGCCTATAATCCTAGCTACTCAGGAGGCTAAGGCAGGAGAATCACTTGAATCCAGGAGGCGGAGGTTGCACTGAGCTGAGATCACACCACTGCACTCCAGCCTGGGTGAAAAAAAAAAAAAAAAAGAATTCTTCGTTGTTTATCTGGAATTCAGATTTCACTGAGCAGCCTATATTTTAATTTGCTAAATCTGGTGACCCTAGAGGGTGAACACTGGGGAGGGAACCAGGTACCTGAGGGATCAGAGGAGGAAAAGCCAGTATCCACTAGAGAAGCTGGCATTTGAATGGTACCTCAAAAGTTTCTCTAGATAAAGATGGAAGAGAAAGGCAGAATAGTCAAAAGGAGCAACATGAGATAAAGTGGTGGGACAATAAATTGGGAAGTATTTGGGAGCAGATCATAGATTGAATAGGGAAAACTGGGCAAGAAGGTGGTCATGCAAGAGGACATTAAAGCATCTGTTATTTTGGTGCTTATTCAGTGGCTAAGGGGGAGATGCATAGGGTTACTGTTTCTTATTGTGAGCAGAAATGTGGAATTTTAAACTTCTTACTCTTGTGCTGCGAGGTGGGTGCCAGGTTATGTATATAAAAATAGTTATTCTTGTGAAACCAAAACTCTAAAGGTAACATGTTAGAATAATAAAAGTAAAAGTATACAAGTCATTTTAGTGGAGGAATATAGTAAGCACAAGAGGAAGAAAAGACTCTGGTATGTGTGATTGTGGTTAAGGCTCTTAGTATTTTTAGGGCACAAACTTGTAGATGGGATGACAAGTGGCAATTGCAGTTATATCTTCATTTACCTAAGAAATATCTGCCTCTAGACTTGGGTGTACTCTAAGTCTGCAGCATTACTAAAATGAAATTAACATACTTAAATTAAAATAGAGGTGACCTAGGTGCACTGGCTCACGCCTGTAATCCCAGCACTTTGGGAGGCCGAGGCAAAAGGATTGCTTGAGGCCAGGAGTTCAAGACCAGCCTGGGCAACAAAGCAAGACTCTGTCTCTACAAAAAATAAAAAATTAGCCAGGCGTGGTGGTACATGCCTGTAATCTCAGCTACTCGGGAGGCTGAGGTAGGGAGGGTCGCTTGAGCCTGTGAGGTTGAGGCTGCATTGATCCATGATCATGCCACTGCACTGTAGCCTAGGCAACCATGTGAGACCCTGTCTCAAAAAAATAAATAAATAAATAAAAAATAAAATAGAGGTGAGAATTTGGAGTCTTAATTCTGGAAGGTGAATTCCAGAAAAGTAAATTTAGTAGTATGAGCAAAGATCTAAGGCAAGTCCCAACTGAATAACATGAAAACACATTAAACATAAATGGATATATGGTCACTTTGATCTAAACCACAGGGAAATGTTAAAAAGTTAAAGCTTGAAAAGTATAGCCTGATAGCAGGGCTTTTACAAAGGAAGAGAGATATAAAACATGAAGATGAAGAAAAGCTGGAAAGCAGGCATCTGATCCCTGGACATGTGTCCTAATAGTCTTTATGGGGCAGTTAAGATAAACACCCGAAAATTTAAAGGGCAAATACAGTGCTTTGGTTGTTTTTCTATTTTGTAACAATATCTTTATTTATCTACCTTGATGATTTCACTTGCTCTTCAATGTGGGCCAAGGACATGATATCCTGCCCATTTCTTTGACATCTCAGAACAAATTCCTGCTGATGGAGTTTCTGCCATTTATCGTGGAAGACTAAAAACATACAAATTCTGATAATTAGAAATTTTAATTCTCAAAGGACACAGTTCAGAAACCCTATGAATATGTTATTGAAAGCTCTCATGTGCAACTGTACATTTCGAATGGCCCACATTGGTTTTCTGATTAATATGGAATTGTGACATTAGATTTTTGGTTATCAAAACTTTACTGTTAGTGTTAGACCTGCCTTTTCTTTCTAACTCATGGGTATTCAGGACTCAGGACTCTTTTTTTTTAACACCAAGAACTTCCCTAGTCTTTTCTGAGAAGTATCTCGTGAGAGAAGTGTAGCGGCTAAGAGAAGGAAGAGTTGGGGGGGCTTGAAATCTGCAGGCTCCTGCAGGCAAGTCACTTGGTGGGGCAGGCCCTGCAGGGTGCATTGCCATAGCAGTGGGTGGGCATCTCTGGAAACTTCCCCTTAGAGCAGAGAGGCTGTTCTTTCAGAAGAGCAGCTTCATCATCTCTCTTTTCTTTTCATGGTGGCTGGTAGCTCTTTTATCCATTTCCATCCTGTTATGCCTATGGCTCTTCCTCCTCAAGTCATATGTAGCTGCAGTACAGTGAGATAGAGCTCAGGGCAAACTATGGAAAGTAATGGTATTTAGTTAGAGTCTGAAAGCCCAACTTCAAGATCTTTTACTGCCATTTGTTAGGGCATGACCTTGGGCATGGCATTTAACCACTCTGAGCTTTGGTTTTCTCATCCTTAAACTGAGTATTCATATTTCATGTATTATCTGCCTTATAGAATTATTGAGGATTAAATGAGAAAATGTAAGTGGAAGTTTATCCTAGGGCTATGATGATGATTGTGATTAGTATTATTTAAAAGTCCAGTGGGTGGGCCAGTTTTTCCCATCTAGAAAAATATAGGACTCCTGTTCAAAGTCTTATGGAACAAAAATCATCACTAACTTGCTTATTTGAATTTCTATAATGAAGTAAAAATTCAAGATAGATGGAATTTTTGAAGAAGCTCCTGACTGTTGAATAATTCTTATATATTTTAAAAACTGTCACAATATAAGTATTTTTAAAGTGGTATATAATGGTTCCTGAAAATACCTGAAATGCCCATCCTTTTATACATGTTTAAGTATGCAATTTGTTCTAAATGTCTAATCGTGAATGATTAAATAATTTGCATGCTGTTTTCAGTGCTATGAATTAAAGACTAATTGAAGTATAATTTTTTTGCAGTAAAATTATATCATCTTTTATGTAGTACATTTAAAAATATTCTAGGCCGGTTCTAATTTTATAGTTTTATTATTTTAATTTAATGCACCAAGTAATTAAAAATTGCTACAAAGAAAAGAAGCCAAAAATGATTTTAGTTAATTTCCCCTCAACAGAGTGAAAAGATGATAAGTAGAATAATGGAAGAGAGCCCAACACAGTTCCTGGCACATAAAGATATTCATTAAATATTCCTTAATGAATAAGGAATGACTAATTTCTAAGTGGCTCTAGACTTTGAGAAAAGGCACCATTTTCAGTGCTGTATAAAATACAAAGAAGATAGGTTGACATCTTCATATTAAAATACCTCCATGCAGAGTTCCCACAAGCCAATTTTTATTGAATCATTAGATCCACAGTTTGCTCTGCTTTCCTTTTTCTCTTTGTTCTTGGAGTAGATTCTCAGGCCTAAGTCAGTTACAGATATTGAGAGACAATTCTCCATGGGTATCATGCATTTCTGTATCTCTTGCAAGCAGAGGCACTGACTTCTCTTTGTTCTGGACTATCTCTTCAAGGATGTTTATATAGCAAGTAGCTGTGGAAGACAAAAATAATCTCTCCCTCTGGAGCAAAGTATAGGTTTGCTTATAGCCTTGGAAGATAGAGGCTTAGTGTCTCCTTCCAGAATAAAGTCTAATAAAGATAGTAGCTCCCTCTGAGATAAAGAGCAGGGATGCTTATTGCTATTTATAGAAGATTTGGGTTCCCTAAGCTAAGGGTTCCTCTCCTGTAACGTAACCCACTGCATGTACAAATGTTACCTGGCCCTTATTGTGTCATCCTGTGGGAATTGGGGCTTAGGAAACTGGAACAAGAAATGCTGATATTCAGGCTACTCTTACTGCTGTTGATTAATAAACTGCCTTTTGTCTCTGACCAAGGCACCTTCTGTCTTCTACCAGCATCCGTGAAACTATGGAAGGCTAACTTGTCATCTTGCAAGTAGGATAAAATCTCAAACCCTAAACAATTCTTTTTTTTTTTTTTTTTGAGACAGGGTCTCGCTCTGTTGTCCAAGAGAGAGTACAGTGGTACGATCATGGCTAACTCTAGCCTCAACCTCCTGGGCTCAAGCAATCCTCCCACCTTTCAGCCTCCCGAGTAGCTAGGACCACATGTGGGCACCACCACACCCAGCTAATGTTTTTTTTAATTAATTTTTTTTTCTTTTGTAGAGACAGAATTTTGCCATGTTGCCCAGGCTGGTCTCAAACTCTTGGGCTCAAGCAATCTGCCTGTCTCGGCCTCCGAAAGTGGTGGGGTTACAGGCATGAGCCACTGTGCCTGGCCCCTAAACAATCCTGGACAACAGATTGCAGCAATATTTGGGTAACTTGGCTGGTATGGTGTGGTGTAGTTGATACACTCATATAGGCAAGGAACCCTTTTACCTCCAGTGGCTGACCACTCTTTTGGATATACGTGGGGACCCTGGGAACATATTCTTCAGCCACCATGAGGAGAAATGAATGGGCATCAGGGCTGGAAGTAGAAGATGGGATGAGACCTAGAACTTTTGGCGCAGAGCCCTGGCTAGAACTATGAAGACTCTGATAAAACTTGAGGTAGTGCTTGGGTGGAGGTGGACAGAGGCTATAGAGGAAGGAGGAGGAAAAATAGGTTGATAGAGGAAAGAAGATTCCATGAAACTTCACAGCAGCCAAAAGTCATTCATCCTTATTGAAACTTCTAAGTCAGCGTTGGCACCTATCATTCCAAAGCTTATTAGCTTTTTTTTTTCTTTTTCTTTTTTTTTTTTTTGAGCCATGAGTACACATTTTTGTGAGTACTCTGCATTGGTGCCTTAATGCCTTGTTGAGTATGCCCACATTGAGTGCTTGCTGGTGGCTGAATGTGAACAGGCTTGTTCTGGGAAAAGACATAATGGCAGCGTCTGGTATTTTTGGTCATTCTGCCTATGTCCCCTTTCCTTCATCCCCCATCCTCACCCTAGTCTTTATGGTTTATTAAAATACTTCCCAGCTACCACTTAGGCAACTCTAACCACGTGCAAGGCTGGCCACAGAGCTCTGAACCTCAGAAGTCTCAGCTCCTTCTGACTCCCTCAGAGTTGGAACGTGCTAATGCTGCTTCCTGGAATGAGCCCTTTGCCCAGTTTTCTGTTGCGGGAAAGTATTTGGCGTTGTTAGTGAATGTGCTGCATCTTCTTACTTGATAGCCACATGATAAAACAGTTGTATTTTCTTTCATGCCATAGGGACTTCTATCCGGCGTCATCGGATTACTCTCCCGCCTCCTGATGAGGATCAGTTTTATACTGTGTATCATTTTAATGTCGGCACAGAGGTTGTCTTCTATGGTCGGACATTCAAGATTTATGATTGTGATGCATTCACAAGAAACTTTTTGAGGAAAATAGGGGTCAAAGTGAATCCCCCAGTACCATGTCCGGAAGATCCTTACATGAAGATTCGGAGAGAGGTAAGGAATTGACGTGCATTGAGTTCTTGTCTTCAAAATAAAAATTCCTTTGGAAAGTCAGTAAAGGGTATTTGTACTCCTGATGCAGATGTCAAAGACCTTTTAGGGCCATAGTTATTCCAGTTGTTTTGTTATTCTTTGGGCCAGAGGGAAGGCTGAGTGTTAGCCACAGAGCAGGAATGACTTCCTCACTGCCTCACCCCAATTCTCTCTGTGGAGAGTCTCTCTTTCAGGTAGTAGGAGTCTTCAGTGAAATGCACAGGTGAGACAGTTTCTAGACACCCACAACTGGCTTTGTGGTCACTGATGGTGTATGAATTGTATCCACACTTCCTTGGCTTGTGTTTTTGCATTTTAGTTGCCTAACTGGCTAGAAAGATCTTTGCTTCTATACTAGTGATTTAGTGAACCAAGCCTTGGGTACACCTTTTTACTTCCCCTTAGGAAATTCCAGGTCCTCTTAGGGTGGCATTGGAATGCCGAGATGCTCTGGAAGAATAAGGAGGACCATGATTCTGGTGTACCCCCTTTAGGAAATGATATTTGTGTACAACGTCTGACCCCAGCTAGGGTAAGGGAGTAAAGACTCAATATTTTTAGTATTATTTTTGTCTTCCTATGTTTTAAACAGTCCCTGGGCCCAAATTCTGTTTTCTAGAAGAATTTGAACACTCACAGGGGTAGAAGGTGGCACACCCAGCTAATCTCTTTGCTGGGACTGGATCGCAAATCTCTTGACTCTTACCCTGATTTCCATCATCATCACTTGTTTCCTTTTTCCTTTTCTATTGAAGTGTGATTACACACAGTAAAATACACAGAAATTAAGTGTACAGTTGGAGTCTTAACAAATACATGTACCCGTATAACCTACCCCCAGATTGAGATGTAGAGCATTTTTCTTCCCCCAGAAAGTCCCCTCATGTGTTTTTCCTATCAATCCCACTCCCCACCACAGACAACTGCTGTCCTCATTTCGATCCCCATAGATGAGTGTTGTCTGATTTTTATTGTTTTAAAACTTACAATTCATTTCCTTGCAGAGAGGTAACAAAATTTAGAACAAAATTCTCTTTGGATTCTGTTTTGATCTCTTTTTAAAAGCCACTTGTAGGATCATTCATCTATTCCTGCCTCCCAGCCCCAGCAAAATTATTCTTTAATGTTGTTGTAGGCATACAACCCTCTGGAGAAATACATATATTGTTGATCTTGGAATATTTAAGGTGAAATGCCTGTATATTGATGTACAAAGGGATATTTTTGGTTTGGATTCATTTTTAGTTTTTCCAAATGCCCTGGATGAAAGAGTCTAGATAAATAGAAAGAATTTAGAACCAGCAGAGAGAACTTGAAGGAAATGGATCCAAATGAATTGCTACCCTTTGCATATGGCTACACTCATTCACTAACAGTTGTTGTTACATGATAGTGATTGTGAATGATGATGGATTATATGAAAATGCACAGAGCATCGTGGGATTTCATAGGTTTATGAAGAAAAAAAAATATATATATATATTTAAAATTATACTTTAAGTTCTGGGATACATGTGCAGAATGTGCAGGTTTGTTACATAGGTATACACGTGCCATGGTGGTTTTCTGCACCCATCAACCCATCATCTACATTAGGTGTTTCTCCTAATGCTATCCCTCCCCTATCCCCCCAACCCCTGATAGGCCCTGGTGTGTGATGTTCCCCTCCCTGTGTCCATGTGTTCTCATTGTTCAACTCCCATTTATGAGTGAGAACATGGAGTGTTAGGTTTTCTGTTCCTGTGTTAGTTTGCAGAGAATGATGGTTTCCAACTTCATCCATGTCCCTACAAAGGACGTGAACTCATCCTTTTTAATGACTGCATAGTATTCCATGGTGTATACATGCCACATTTTCTTTATCCAGTCTATCATTGATGAGCATTTGCATTGGTTCCAAGTCTTTGCTATTGTGAATAGTGCTGCAGTAAACATACATGTGCATGTGTCTTTATAGTAGGATGATTTATAATCCTTTGGGTATATACCCAGTAATGGGATTGCTGGGTCAAATGGTATTTCTGGTTCTAGATCCTTAAGGAATTGCCACATTGTCTTCCATAATGGTTGAACTAATTTGCACTCCCATGAGCAGTGTAAAAGCATTCCTATTTTTCCACATCCTCTCCAACATCTGTTGTTTCCTGACTTTTTAATGATTGCCATTCTTTTTTTTTTTTTCCTTCTGAAATGGAGTCTCACTCTGTTGTCCAGGCTGCAGTGCAGTGGCACGATCTTGACTCACTGCAAACTCTGCCTCCCGGGTTCAAGCAATTCTCTGCCTCAGCCTCCTGAGTAGCTGGGATTACAGGGGCCTGCCACCACATCCGGCTAACTTTTTTTTTTTTTTTTTTTTGTATTTTTAGTAGAGATGGGGTTTCACCATCTTGGCCAGGTTGGTATTGAACTCCTGACCTCGTGACCCACCTGCCTCAGCCTCCCAATGATCACCATTCTAACTGGCGTGAGATGGTATCTCATTGTGGTTTTGATTTGCATTTCTCTAATGACCAGTGATGATGAGCCTTTTTTAATATGTTTGTCGGCCATATAAATGTCTTGTTTTGAGAAGTGTCTGTTCATATCCTTTGCCCACTTTTTTATGTTTTTTTTTTTTTGTTTTGTAAATTTGTTTAAGTTCCTTGTAGATTCTGGATATTAGCCCTTTGTCAGATGGATAGGTTGCAAAAATTTTCTTCCATTCTGTAGTTTGCCTGTTCACTCTGATGATAGTTTCTTTTGCTGTGCAGAAGCTCATTAGCATAATTAGATCCCATTTGTCAATTTTGGCTTTTGTTGCCATGCTTTTGGTGTTTTAGTCATGAAGTCTTTTTCCCTGCCTATGTCCTGAATGGTATTGCCTAGGTTTTCTTTAGAGTTTTTATGGTTTTAGGTCTTATGTTTAAGTCTTTAATCCATCTTGAGTTAATTTTTGTATAAGGTGTAAGGAAGGGGTCCAGTTTCAGTTTTCTGCATATGGCTAGCCAGTTTTCCCAACACCATTTATTAAATAGGGAATCCTTTCTTCATTGCTTGTTTTTGTCAGGTTTGTCAAAGATCAGATGGTTGTAGATGTGTAGTGTTATTTCTGAGGCCTCTCTTCTGTTGCATTGGTCTATATATCTGTTTTGGTACCAGTACCATGCTGTTTTGGTTACTATAACCTTGTAGTATAGTTTGAAGTCAGGTAGTGTGATGCCTCCAGCTTTGTTCTTTTTGCTTAGGATTGTCTTGGCTATATGAGCTCTTTTTTCGTTCCATATGAAATTTAAAGTAGTTTTTTCTAATTCTGTGAAGAAAGTCAATGGTAGCTTGATGGAGATGGCATTGAATCTATAGATTACTTTGGGCAGTCTGACCATTTTTGCAATATTGATTCTTCTATCCATGAGCATGGAATGTTTTTCCATTTGTTTGTGTCCTCCCTTATTTCCTCGAGCAGTGGTTTGTAGTTCTCCTTGAAGAGATCCTTCACATCCCTTGTGAATTGTATTCCTAGGTATTTTATTCTCTTTGTAGCAGTTGTGAATGGGAGTTCACTCATGATTTGGCTCTCTGTTTGTCTGTTATTGGTGTATAGGAATGCTTGTGTTTTTTGCACATTGATTTTGTGTCCTGAGACTTTGCCAAAGTTGCTTATCAGCTTAAGGAGATTTTGGGCTGAGATGATGGGGTTTTCTAAATATACAATCATGTCATCTGCAAATAGAGACAATTTGACTTCCTCTCTTCCTATTTGAATACCCGTTATTTCTTTCTCTTGCCTGATTGCCCTGGCCAGAACTTCCAATACTATGTTGAATAGGAGTGGTGAGAGAGGGCATCCTTGTCTTGTGCCAGCTTTCAAAGGGAATGCTTCCAGCTTTTTCCCATTCAGCATGATATTGGCTGTGGGTTTGTCATAAACAGCTCTTATTATTTTGAGATACATTCCGTCAATATCTAGTTTATGGAGAGTTTTTAGCATGAAGGGGTGTTGAATTTTATTGAAGGCCTTTTCTGTATCTATTGAGATAATCATGTGGTTTTTGTCATTGGTTCTATTTATGTAATTCATTACGTTTATTGATTTGCACATGTTGAACTGGCCTTGCATCCCAGGGATGAAGCTGACTTGATCTGGATGGATAAACTTTTTCAAGTGCTACTGGATTGGGTTTGCCAGTATTTTATTCATGATTTTTGTATCGATCTTCATCAGGGATACTGGCCTGAAATTTTCTTTTTTTGTTGTTGTGTCTCTGCCAGGTTTTGGTATCAGGATGATGCTGGCCTCATAAAATGAGTTAGGGAGGAGTGCCTCTTTTTCTGTTGTTTGAAATGGTTTCAGAAGGAATGGTACCAGCTCCTCTTTGTACCTCTGGTAGAATTTGGCTGTGAATTGATCTGGTCCTGGGCTTTTTTTGGTTGGTAGGCTATTGATTACTGCCTCAATTTCAGAACTTGTTATTGGTCTATTCAGGGATTTGACTTCTTCCTGGGTTAGTCTTGGGAGGGTGTATGTGTCCAGGAATTTATTTCTTCTAGATTTTCTAGTTTATCTGCGTAGAGGTGTTTATACTATTCTCTGATGGTAGTTTGTATTTCTGTGGGATCAGTGGTGATATCCTGTTTATCGTTTTTTATTGTGTCTATTTGATTCTTCTCACTTTTTTTCTTTGTCTGGCTATCTATTTTGACTGCTATCTATATAGACTGCTATCTATTAGCAGTCTATCTTTTTTGTTGATCTTTTCAGAAAACTACCTCCTGGATTCATTGATTTTTTGAAGGATTTTTCATGTCTCTATCTCCTTCAGTTCTGCTCTGATCTTAGTTATTTCTTGCCTTCTGCTAGCTTTTGCATTTGTTTGCTCTTGCTTCTCTAGTTCTTTTAATTGTGATGTTAGTGTGTTGATTTTAGATCTTTCCCACTTTCTCCTGTGGGCATTTAGTGCTATAAATTTCCCTCTAAACAGCGCTTTAGTTGTGTCCCAGAGATTGTGGTATGTTGTGTCTTTGTTCTCATTTGTTTCAAATAACTTATATATTTCTGCCTTAACTTTGTTATTTACCCAGTAGTCATTCAGGAGCAGGTTGTTCAGTTTCCATGCAGTTGTGCGGTTTTGAGTGAATTTCTTAATCCTGAGTTCTGAGTTGATTGCTCTGTGGTCTGAGAGACTGTTTGTTATGATTTCCGCTCTTTTGCATTTGCTGAGGAATGTTTTACTTCCCATTATGTGGTCAACTTTAGAATAATTGTGGTGCTGAGAAGAATGTATATCTGTTGATTTGGGGTGGAGAGTTCTGTAGATGTCTGTTAGGTCCGCTTGGTCCAGAGCTGAGTTCAAGTCCTGAATATCCTTGTTAATTTTCTGGCTCATTGATCTGTCTAATATTGACAGTGGGTTGTTAAAGTCTCTCATTATTATTGTGTGGAAGTCTAAATCTCTTTGTAGGTCTCTAAGAACTTGCTTTATGAATCTGGGTGCCCCTGTATTGGGTGCATATATATTTAAGATAGTTAGCTCTTCTTGTTGCATTGATCTCTTTACCATTATGAAATGCCCTTCTTTGTCTTTTTTGATCTTTGCTGGCTTAAAGTCTGTTTTATCAGAGACTAGGATAGCAACCCCTGCTTTTTTTTGCTTTCCATTTGCTTGGTAAATCTTCCTCCCTCCCTTTATTTTGAGCTATGTGTGTCTTTGCATGTGAGATGAGTCTCCTGAATACAGCACACTGATGTGTCTTGACTCTTCATCCAATTTGCCAGTCTGTGTCTTTTAATTGGGGCATTTAGCCTGTTTACATTTAAGGTTAAAATTGTTATGTGTGAATTTGATCCTGTCATTATGATGCTAGCTGGTTATTTTGTCCATTAGTTGATGCAGTTTCTTCATAGCGTCGACGGTCTTTACAATTTGGTATGTTTTTGTGGTGGCTGGTACCAGTTTTTCCTTTCCACATTTAGTGCTTCCTTCAGGAGCTCCTGTAAGGCAGGCCTGGTGATGACAAAATCTTTCAGTATTTGCTTGTCTGTAAAGGATTTTATTTCCCCCTTGCTTATGAAGCCTAGTTTGGCTGGATATGAAATTCTGGGTTGAAAATTCTTTTCTTTAAGGATGTTGAATATTGGCCCCCACTTTCTTGTGGCTTGTAGGGTTTCTTCAGAGAGGCCTGCTGTTAGTCTGATGGGCTTCCCTTTGTGGGTAACCTGACCTTTCTCTCTGGCTGCCCTTAACACTTTTTCCTTCATTTCAACCTTGGTGAATCTGACAATTATATGTCTTGGGGTTTCTCTTCTTGAGGAGTATCTTTGTGGTGTCCTCTGTATTTCCTAAATTTGAAGGTTGGCCTGTCTTGCTATGTTGGGGAAGTTCTCCTGGATAATATCCTGAAGAGTGTTTTGCAACTTGGTTCCATTCTCCCTATCACTTTCAGGTACGTCAAACGTATGTTTGGTGTTTTCACATAGTCCCATATTTCTTGGAGGCTTTGTTTGTTCCTTTTCATTCTTTTTTTCTCTTATCTTGTCTTCATGCTTTATTTCATTAAGTTGATCTTCCGTCTCTGATATCCTTTCTTCTGCTTGATCGATTCGGCTATTGATACTTGTGTATGCTTCACAAAGTTCTCGTGCTGTGTTTTTCAGCTCCATCAGGTCTTTTATGTTCTTCTCTAAGCTGGTTATTCTAGTTAGCAATTCCTCTAACCTTTTTTCAAGGTTCTTAGCTTTCTTGCATTGGGTTACAATATGCTCCTTTAGCTCAGAGGAGTTTGTTATTACCCACCTTCTGAAGCCTACTTCTGTCAATTCATCAAACTCATTCTCCGTCCAGTTTTGTTCTCTTGCTGGCAAGGAGTTGTGGTCCTTTGGAGGAGAAGAAGTGTTCTGGTTTTTGGAATTTTCAGCCTTTTTGTGCTAGTTTTTCCTCATCTTTGTGGATTTATCTACCTTTGGTCTTTGATGTTGGTGACCTTTGGATGGAGTTTTCATTTGGACATCCTTTTTGTTGATGTTGATGCTATTCCTTTCTGTTCGTTAGTTTTCCTTCTAATAGTCAGGCTTCTCTGCTGCAGGTCTGCTGGAGTTTGCTGGAGCTCCACTCCAGACCTTGTTTGCCTGGGTATCACCAGTGGAGGCTGCAGAACAGCAAAGATTGCTGCCTGTTCCTTCCTCTGGAAGCTTCATCCCAGAGGTGCACCCGCCAGATGCCAGCTGGAGGTCTCCTGTAAGAGGTGTCTGTCAACCCTTGCTGGGAGGTGTCTCCTAGCAGGAGGCACAGGGGTCAGGGACCCACTTGAGGAGACAATCTGTCCCTTAGCAGAGCTCGAACGCTGTGCTAGATCTGCTGCTCTCTTCAGAGCTGGCAGGAGGAACGTTTAAGTCTGCTGAAACTGTGTCCACAGCCACCCCTTCCCCCATGTGCTGTGTCCCAGGAAGATGGAAGTTTTATCTATAAGCCTGTGACTAGGGCTGCTGCCTTTCTTTCAGTGATGCCTTACCCAGAGAGAAGGAATCTAGAGAGGTAGTCTGGCTACAAAATCTTTGCCAAGCTGTGGTGGACCCCACCCAGTTAGAACTTCCTGGAGGCTTTGTTTACACTCTGAGGGGAAAACTGCCTACACAAGCCTCAGTAATGGCGGATGCCCCTCCCCCCACCAAGCTCCAGCATCCCAGATCGACTTTAGACTGCTGTGCTGGCAGCAAGAATTTCAAGCCATTGGTCTTAGCTTGCTGGGCTCTGTGGGGTTGGGATCCACTGAGCTAGACCACTTGGCTCCCTGGCTTCCACCTCCTTTCCAGGGGAGTGAGCAGTTCTGTCTCACTGGTGTTCCAGGCGCCACTGGGGTATGAAAAAAAACTCCTGCAGCTAGCTTGGTGTCTGCCCAAAAAGCTGCCCAGTTTTGTGCTTGAAACCTAGGGCCCTGGTGGTGTAGGCACCTGAGGAAATCTCCTGGTCTGAGGGTTGCAAAGACCATGGGAAAAGCATAGTATCTGGGCTGGAGTGCACTGTTCCTCATGGCATAGTCCTTCATGGCTTCTGTTGGCTAGGGGAGGGAGTTCCCCGACCCCTTGCGCTTCCTGGGTGAGGCAACGCCCCACCCTGCTTTGGCTCGCCCTCCCTGGGCTGCACCTACTGTCTAACCAGTCCCAATGAGATGAGCCGAATACCTCAGTTGGAAATGCAGAAATCACCCCCCTTCTGCATTGATCTCGCTGGGAGCTGCAGACCGGAGCTGTTCCTATTCGGCCATCTTGCCAGCCACCCCCAGAAAAAGATCTTTTGTGCCAGGAATTGCGAATAAATACCAAGAACAGCTAAGAAATGTTTTAAATAATTTCCTTTCAGAGTGGGAACATCATTTTAGCATTTATTCCCTCAGGGAGAAAATTCTTCAATAAATATAGAAATCTTTGGGAAATTAGGAGTTTAATAAGAGGCTTCTATATTGACTTTCATACATTTACTTCTGCAGTGTTTGCTGTCTTGAACTGTAAAGTTAAAATTAAACAATTTAACTTAGACTGAAAAGAATCCCAATGGTATATTATCAATAATGGTTTTCTTAGAGGCCTCATAATGCCAAAGAAACGTTTTTCAATCAATTGAAATTGTGGTCTCATAATTTCATTTAAATATCAGGGATAAGACTGAAGAGTCTTTGGAAAGCCATCATGTCTCCCCGCTGTCTTGGGTTAAGACTGCACCTAGACTGCCCTCAACAGATAGAAATTTCAAGAATTTACAAAAAGATTGTATAACCTGATTTGGGATAACATCTCCCTTGTCAGTGTGCACTTCTTTATGTAACAGTCCTATTTGATTACATCAGATGAAATGGGGGCAGTTTAACTCCACGACAGGGCTGCAGAAGTGCAAATAGAGGGAAGAGTTACATCAAGAAGACTATGGAACTAGTGGTTCCTGGGCCAGAGGACAGCCGAGGCAGAGGCTCTGCAGACCTTAAGTTCTCCATTTGCTGTGCTCCTGTTTCTCCGGGGCATTCTTATCCTTGATACCTAAAGCTTTTTGAGCTAAAATAAAACAGTGAATATATTTCTTCCCTTTTACCTTCACAAAAATCTTTGAATGAATAAGAATTATGTACACATGTGAATTTCCCAGTGAAAAGACAAATTATGTTTTTGGTTGAGATATAATTAACATAGAGTCAATTGTATAAATCTTAAGTGTATAGGTCAACATGTTTTGTAAAATGTGTGCAGTTGAGTAACCAACACAAAAATCGAGATGTAGAATATTTTTATCACTTTAGAAAGCTCCTTTCTCCCCCTTTCTGGTCAAATTCCCTACCTGGAGGCAATTACTATTCTGATTTCTGTTACCATAGATTAGTTTTGTCTGTTCTTAAATAAGAATTTTAAATCTTTGAGAAAAGTCAGTTTTAAAAAATATTAAAGAAGTATAGTTTTTTTCATTTATTTATTTATTTATTTATTTAGATACGGAGTATTGCTCTGTTGCCCAGGCTGGAGTGCAGTGGCACAATCTTGGCTCACTGCAACCTCTGCCTCCCAGGTTCAAGGAATTCTCCTGCCTCAGCCTCCTGAGTAGCTGGGATTACTGGCACCTGCCACCACACCTGGCTAAATGTTTTTGTATTTTTAGTGGGGATGACCAGGCTGGTCTCAAACTCCTGGCCTCAAATGATCCACCTACCTTGGCCTCCCAAGGTGCTGAGATTACAGGTGTGAGTCACCCCGCCTGGCCAGAAGTATAATTTAGTGTATTACTGTTTAATATGAAAAACTTCTTCATACTTGTTTGTCTCTATTCTTAAGGTTAAAACTGGTTATAGATGCATATGTATCTATGTCATAGTTGAAATTAAAAAACAAAATCACAGAATAGTCTATAGAAAAGTAGATCTTTTTTGTTTTCTTTTTTTTTTGAGACAGGGTCATGTTCTGTTGCCTAGGCTGGAGCGCAGTGGTGTGAACATAGCTCACTGCAGCCTTGACCTCCTGAGGTCAACAATTCTCCCATCTCAGCCTCCTGAGTAGCTGGGACTATAGGGGTGTAACACCGTACCTGGCTAATGTTTTTTTTTTAAGAGTTGTGTTTTTGGCCGGGCGCGGTGGCTCAAGCCTGTAATCCCAGCACTTTGGGAGGCCGAGACGGGCAGATCACGAGGTCAGGAGATCGAGACCATCCTGGCTAACACAGTGAAACCCCGTCTCTACTAAAAAAATACAAAAAACTAGCTGGGTGAGGCGGCGGGCACCTGTAGTCCCAGCTACTCAGGAGGCTGAGGCAGGAGAATGGCGTAAACCCGGGAGGCGGAGCTTGCAGTGAGCTGAGATCCGGCCTCTGCACTCCAGCCTGGGCGACAGAGCGAGACTCCGTCTCAAAAAAAAAAAAAAAAGAGTTGTGTTTTTGCCATGTTGCCCAGGCTGATCTTGAACTCCTGAACTCAAGCAATTTTCCCACTTTGGCCTCCCAAAATGCTGGGATTACAGGCATGAGCCACTGTACCTGGCCAAAAATATATCTTTATATATTTGTCACTTGATTGTGTGTATCTTAGAAGTGATTATGCAAACCCTGCAACTATTACTGACATTTTCTCCATTTGCAGGTTCTAGAACACGTAGAGCCCTTACGTCCCTACGAATCCCTCGACACCCTGAAACAGTTCCTCCAGTATCATGGCAAGATTTTGTGTTTCTTCTGCCTGTGGGATGACTCAGTCTCAATGTTTGGAGACCGTAGAGAACTCATCCTGCATTACTTCTTGTGTGATGATACTATTGAAATCAAAGAATTGCTTCCACACAACTCAGGCCGAGATGCTATAAAAATGTTCCTCCGGAGGAGTAAGCTGCCCAAGGTGAGCAGTGGACATAACCACTTTCTGAATTTGCTTGTGAGTCAAGAGACTAGAGTCACTGTTTGGAATGTTGTGTGTTATGACTATGTGATGATAATAACCATGCACTGGTGCAGGTATTTAGAAAACTTTCATTTTGTGCTCTCTATTAATATACATCTGTGAAAGTAATACAGAGAATATGATCAATTAGAGTTGGAACATTGAAGTTAAGGCAAGTAAAGGAAAAAAGTCAAATGTAAGAGAAAGTACCTATTCATCATTGAGTTCATATCCAGTTTTATGAAACTAAATGACTCCTTAGTAAAAGAATTGCTTGTGGCTTTGGACGGGGCACTACAGACTACTGAGGAGAGCCCATGGTTTGGTCTAGGTTGTGAATACAAACACACACTATACACATGCACCTACATGTGCATGTACACATGCACTCACAAACATACACATGCAAATTTACAAACCAAAGTGCCTTTTCTGAGTGTAGCAACTGGTCACCAACTAGCCACTAGCTAGTGGCAGTGATGACTTTTGCATTTTATTTGATATTAAAAAGAGTTGTCAGATTGATTTCTATAAATATTTATGGCCATTTGAGAGCTCATGTAATTTGGGGGCAGCAGAAACTTCCCAGACCTGGATTAGAGTTGTGAGTCTGCCCCTTAATAGTTGTGCTACCTTGGGCAAATCGCATAACCTCTTTGAGCTTATTTCCCTGTCTTTAAAATGTGGTAACATAGTAAAAAAACAAAAAAACAAAAAAACACCATCAAAGGACCTGTAAACACCTATAAGGACACTTAAAAACATAAAGGCTTTTTCAAAAGCTCTGTTATATTTTCTTTCTTATTTGGGTAAAGTATCTTCTTAGTGCACATGGAAAGGTTACCATAACACTGATTTCCGAGGCAAATAACTGCTGACCATTCAGTCCTCACGGGAGGTTTTTCCAGATTCTCTGAGCCCACTGCCAGAAGCCCTACTGCGTGTGCTTGGAGGCAGGGGAGGCACAGTTTGTCCCAGAGTGAGCCCTGGGATACGCATAGCAGGCAACCAGGAGGTGCCAGAAAAACCTGTTTTTAGAATGACTTTGAAAAATAGGCTAAATATAAAATAATAATGACATACCTGACATTTACAGTGTGCCAACATCAGTTAATTCATTTTATTCATTCATTCAACAAATATTCATTGAGTGCCACCTGTATGCCAGCCCTGGAGTTATAGTAAGAAAGGGAATGGATTAAATCCTACCACACCTTGTTTTGATTTTGTCTTCCAGAATTGCCCACCTAGAGTCTATCAACCAGGCCAGATAACAGATCGAGCGGTTCTCAATTTGTATGGTGACTTTATAAAGAACCAAGCGGATGGCTTCCTGATGGATAGATATAAGGGAAGGAACCTCACATTTTATTACCTGTTTCTAGGGTGACTTCTTTGGAACCTGAATAGTGGGGCGAGTTACATACTCTTTTCTTGTGAGATTGTGAATGAAATCGATGATTACATAAATATGCATTGTACTGCTGTTTATTAGTAATAAGCATGCTGAAATGTCTATATAAATATATGCATTGCATTGCAGTTTGTAAGTATAATACTACAGTGCTAAAATAATACTTTAGAACATTAACATCAACTGGTTGCTTTTTTATTTGATTTTTAAAATTTAGTTATTAAAGACTGAAGTTTTATTTTTAATTTCCTTTTTTTCTCTGGGAAGGGGTTCCTGGTTCTTTGGAGGGTCCATGGTGCCAATGCTATGTTCCTTTGTCTTTATTAGCTAGGAGAAGTAGACCAAGAGTTTTACAAAGATAGTGACCTGTCCCTCGGAGTCACCATCAATGTGTGGGGAAGAAAAGTGCTCCTTTATGACTGTGATGAATTTACAAAGTCTTATTATAAGTCTAAATATGGAATTGGTAAGTGATACGTATGTCAATTAAAATATTTTTAAAATTAAACTCTTTGTTCCCCAGTTAAGATTTTACTTTGGAGTTTCAAATGCTAGGCTCATAATAGCTACCACTTATTGTGCATTTGCTATCTTCCAGCTGTTTGTTGTCTTATATATTCCTAACAATTCTCTATGGGTAGGCTCATGATCCCCGTTTTAGAGGTGAAAAAAACTGAGACTTAAAGGGGGCTCATTTGTCCAAGGTTATGCAGTGAGCAAAGAGTGAGCCAAGATTTGAACTTGTCTGCCTGATGCCAGGGACTTCCATTTTCCTTTATAGTCCTCTGCCCCACTCCGGTATGGGGTAAATGTTTTGGCTGAGCAATCAAAATGGAAAATGAATGCTTTTCTTTTCACTTAATTCTTACCACAATGGGTATACCTAATTGAGTTATCAAGGGAATTCTCTTCTGCTAGTTTTGCTCTCCCTTTCCTGGTGAGGCTCAGCCAGGTCTTAAGCTTCTCTCTTCTCAGACATTAACTCCGTTCCAATAAGGTTAGTTCAGTTCAGAATGAAAATGAGCTATTGATTGAGCACCTACTATATGTAGGTCATTGTAGTAGACTTAGGAGATACAGAATTGCATAAGAGGTTTCTAGGCTGGAAGGGGAACTGAGACCTGCAGCGTGTGACACCGTGTTACGAGTGTCTTGGAAGCTGGTGGAGGATGTGACGTGAAACCTAAAACATAAACCCTCATTTGTTAAACTCCCCTCTACCTGAGTCTCCAGGTACCTGCTGCTGCTAGAAATTGATGAGACTTGCTGACGTCCCAGTTTGGGACTGGAGTTGGGATAGGGGGTACTTAGTCCTGTACTTCTCTCTGGACCTTGGAGTATTCATATGAACACACTTCCCCGAGGGGTGAGATGGAAGCCAAGTGCAACCGCAGCTTCTTAAAAGACAAGGAGCTTTGTCTCTAGAATGAGATGAAGCCATACTATGTGTCTTGTTGTCTGCATTGTGTAGTATTCCTGGCCTTCTGGGAGTCTCTATATTGTGAGAGAAGGCACATCAAGCACACAAAGGGGTTAGAGTAAAAAAGGCTTTCAGTTTTACTCTTAGGTTCATTAGGGGAATTTGTTGCACTGCATCTGCATGCCAGATTAGTCAAAATGTATGGGCCCTACTGGGGCCAAATTGGTGACCTCTTTTTATTTTATTTTCTAAAATTAGTCCCCTTCAGTGGACACAGTTGGGCATATTTGCCTTGGGGACTGTGGACAAGAAGCAGCCAGGAATGTGTAGGTGGCAGCTGCTCTGGAGAAGCTGCTGGTGGCCCTTAGACTATGGGAAAAGAATTTGGCCTTTAATAAATGTAGATGCCTGTTTGGAATCCATAAGTCTTTAGTATAGAATGAAAATTTAAATGTATATATCAAGATGAGTCACCAAAAACCATAACTTACACCTGATGATTACCTTAATATAAAGGACGTGGTAAATGTTCCAAAGCATTGTATGATTCCTTAAACATAAAGTCCAACTTTTGGTTGATGTTTGTCTGTCAGCTTGGTGAGAATATGAAAGTTGAATTTGGGAAAATGAATGTCCTAGTGGTGAGACTTAGTATGTTGTTAGGGTCTTAACGGCTTCTCTAGAAAATTTTTGGAGGCAATGTGAATTCCTTGTTGTGCTCCAAATCGAGTCATCCTGGGTAAATGTACCAGCTTCAAATGTCCTATGGTCCATTTCAGTTGAGTCCTTGTGCTTAATTTCTTTCTGTTCACTTCTTTTGTTCACTCTGTGGACTAATTGTATTATGTAAAAAAAAGTACTCTGTGCCTCTAAAGCTAATATAACATGAGCATTATGCATTTAAACAGAAAATTATGCAAATGCAAAATTATGATGCATTTCATAGTCGCACTGACTTTTTATATTTCTCATAACATATGTTAAAATATCCCATTTAACAGACACTATTATTACACAACATTTCTTAAGTTACAACAGTGTACTTAATGTAAGTAAAGACTAGAAATTATATCTATGATGAGGTGGAGGGGAGAATGAATCAGTATTCTCTGATAATCTTTGCGTTTGTTTTTCCTGATTTTTTGGTAAGGTGAAATTAATATCCTTAATGTTACTTAGATACAGTTATTTCTGCCATTTTAATTTTATTTATAGTTCATCCGGTCCCAGCAATTTTTTAAACTGACCAAATTACATGTGTTATGTTTCGGTATCCTTAAAACCCAAACCAGGACAAAGTCCCATCAATCATTGTGGTTCTGTCAATAATCGTGGTCACATTTCCTCCCTTGTCAATTATTGCGTTCAGTAGAAAACCTGGGTGTCTCCACTGTGCAGCACGCAGGAAGGATCTGACAAGTACCAGCAACACAGCTAGGGGCCTCTCTAGCAGGAAGTCGGGGAAGACTTCTAACGCAGAATGCAGCCTTGGTGCTTTAGTACCTTCTCCTGTGTGATGATACCCCAACATATTTTGGGGGGAGAAAAAATGGCAGACAAAGACAAGGAGTTGGCCACAGTCCCAAGAAAGGTACATGGATAACCTTTCTATTTATGTAGAAGTGGAGGGCTTGCTAGAATTCCAAGAGACATTTGAGCTCCTGTGTAAAACTCAATCTCTTAAGATGATTCCTTCATGCTTTTAAGGATTCTAAGGAGAAGGTGATTCCATAGATTTCTTCTCTTTAATAGTGCAGTGTGACCCCCTCCATCAGGCAGTTTGGCCATCCCTCTGGCCCTGGCTTGCCTGCTGGGCTGTAGCATGTCACTCCCTCATTATTTTATGTGAATGAACACCGACCGGCAGATGGAGGTCTGTTGATCTTTCCTATAGCATGAAGGTTGAAAAAGGCTCTAGGGGTTCCAGCAGGTGTTTCTTTCACTAAAAGGACAGGGATCAAATGTAAACTGTTCATACGTAGGAATTTCTGCTTTAGGTTGTTATTTGTCTATCAGTGGACTTTCTTATTTTTTCTTAGTGGCTGGGACAATGAAACTAGTAACAAGACTGTTCATTCTCATTGCTTTTGAACACTTATTAGGCTATACTTAGATTGAACAAAAATCTTAAAGACCTTTAATTTTGTGGAGTCATTTCTGGCCATCTCTGAATTTTTAGGAACAGCAGAACATTTAAGATGAGTGTTTAATGATTATTTGAGGGAACTGGACACTTAAAATTGCATCAATAGGATAGAATTGGCTTCTGGTCTCATCACATGGTCCTGATGGACCTAACAATTTTGTTTTTTTTTGCTTCCCATATAAAATGAAGATGATTGAGATGGGAGGATTCTTAAAGATTTTATAGCTCTAACATGATGTGATTCACGAATATAGGTTTCATTGAAATCATTTGATGTGGGTATTGAATACAAGTACAAGTGGATTTACCTTGAAGCTAATGAATCATAATCTTTAGAGGTCTTCCTTTCCAGGGGTCCCAATCCAAGGCCCTGGCCTAATTTTGTCTTAGTAGTTTGACATTCTTCGTCTAGAAGAGCTTCGCCCAAATTATTTAAGCTTCTAGCCTCCCAAAACCTGTATTCATCTCTAGGCTACTAGAACATAAGCAATGAAATTGAAGGCTTTTCCCAGTAGTCTTTCCCACTGAGATGGGGAATAGAAAATCACCACGAAGAAACATTAAGACTCCTTTGTAATATGTATCATCTCTCTGCCAATTTGTTGGAATCTCGTCAACCATGGATGGACATTCGAGATATATATATGTTTTGACAAGTCACTTGGAATTAGAGAAATCAGATAATTAAAAGATATATCTGTCTCAGGATCTAGCAGAATGCCAACTTAAGACATTGGGGAAGATGCTTTGTACAAAAATGTATACTTTTTCATTTATTCAATGAATATTTTTGAACACCTAAAACATGCGGGATGCTGGGATGATGGAAAACCAAAGTGAAGAAACTTGTCATTCAGCTGTGAGTTCAGAGCTTTGTGAATGTATGCAAATTACCCAGAGAAATGGAATTTAAAGTTGGATCTTGAGCCAGAGTTTCCAAAAAGATGTATGTGGTGGTATAAAAGTCAGGCATGATGGAGTGGAAAAGTTCTCAGCTTTTATACACTAGATGGCACTGTGGGTGCAGAGGAAAGCTCTAAATTGGTTCTTTTGTTACTTAAATCCGTTGCAAAAATTATATGGTTGAGAAAACAACAGTGTGTTATAAGCCCTGTAATTCTGGGGGGAAGTGTAGAATGCAGTCCTAATTACTTTGAGATTCAATATGTGTCCTCTTTTGGTTAGACTGCTTAGATTGGTACGTAGAGTTGTATGTATATGTCTCCTGTTGTAAGAAACTGCTCAGGCCCAGATTTTTTAGTAATCACATAGAGCTCTCCTGCCATGGTTATGATGCTCTTCCTGAAATGAAAGACCAAACAGTGGTGCGTTAGATGTAATGGTTAGCAATGATAGAATCTACTGCAATTCTGCCCAATTCCAAGATTTGAACTCTCCTCTTTATTTCCAAGACTTTTCTTTAATCACCACAAAAATAGTAATAGTTGAAGCTCACAAGTCACTTCTGTACAGGCAGACTGGCTCCCCCCTTTCACTGAGTCACCTTTATAAACCTGTCTGCTGTAAGCAGTCTCTGTTAGGATGTAACAAGACTCTTTTGGGGATTGTGTTTGGGGAAATTTCACACAAAGGCTGCTAGGAAGTCTAAGGAAATATGAAAGCCGAAAATGTTTTCAACAAGAGTTAGAAATGGCCTCAAGCTCTTAGCCTTTTGATCATCAGTTAAAACACAAAACAAAAACAAAAAAACCACCTTAATATTAAGAGTTAGGTTGTCTTGGATGAAAAATTGATCTCCATTTTCTCTTCTAGAGGTGTACACTAAAATTTGTACTCTTCCTCTATGAGAACTTCGACAGTGGAAAAGGAAATATTTGCTTATGTAGAACTCCTTTCATTCATGATTGAAAACACCTATGTCATACTGAAGCTTAGAGAAGAAGTAGAAAATAGATTCTGTGGGAGTTTGTTTTGTTTCATTTTAGGAAAGATCTGGCATCTTTTTTGCCATTTATGTTGGAGACAAACACAGTGACTTGGATAGATCGGGTCAATATGTTCCTTGCTCTGGAGAGCACGGTTGCTTCTGAGATTGTACAGCCTCGCAAATGAGTACCTGAAAGCTCCTAGGCTATTACATATATCTTACCAGCTCTCTCTCCATCTCTCTTTCCTCACAGATGATAAGTATATAAATAAAATCAACAGTATTTACCGCATAGCACTCCCTTGGAGAGAGTAGGCAGTTGGCTATTTTAAAAGTTTTTTCTCTTTCTGTTTTGTTTGTTCACTTCATTGCATTTGAGTGCAATTGTAGTCTTTTCTCGGGCTTAACAAAAGCTACCTGGGGCTGTGGCTGGTGAGAGGAAAGTTTTATTTTGGTGTTTGTTTTTGAACTTCATAGGGAAATACTATGACCTGGAGTTGATTTGGAGGCAATGGAGGGTACTCAAATAGAGGGTGCAGTAGGAGATGGTGGATGGGGAAGGATAAAGGTGAATAGTGAGGAATAAGTCCTGTTTGGAAAAGAATTTTATTAGTGAGTGTTGACTGAGATAGGAGAGGGCTAAATTACAGGTTAAAATATGGAATGAGTGGCATAAAGTTTCAAGTATGAATTTTCATATTATTGGAAAAATCAGAGGAGAACAAAAATTATTCAGAAATGGGAATGTGATGACAAAATATAAACATTTACTTATTTGACATAGATTCTTTTTTTTTTTTTTTAACTTTTGAACCAATGGTGATTATTGAGTTCCATGGTTTTTGTAAACATGATTGAAACGTACTCTCACAGGATTTTGCTGTGTTTTGTTTGAAAGAGTTTAAAATAGTCTACAAAGATCTCCATGTTGATCTTGAAAACATAACAAACCTTTCAAAACAGCCATAATCAGGGCAATAAAAATATTGATGTTTTGTTTGCCTTTGTTTTGTTCTAGAGAACTTTACCTCAGTTTCATGCAAGCCTCCTTCTCCTCCTCCAAAAATAGAAAGGAAATTTCCACCTTACAACGGTTTTGGTTCTGAAGAGGATTCTCTCCGTACCTGCATAGGCCTCAAGCCCACACCTCATCGGAGGAACTTCAAGAAGTTTATGGAAAAAGACAGGTGCTTGAGGGAACCATGATTTTAGTCTGATCTTTCCCAAATGTGTTTGGGGTTTATAACATAGTTCTCATGACAAAACAGATGTCACGCAGCTCATCTAATTGCAAGTCCGGGGAGACATTATTATAGGCTTTTAATGAGGTTGATTAACATGCACGTATTAACAGGTTCTTACTTGAGTGCTTATTTTAGTAAGTATCATCTGGAGGCCCCTAAAGTAATATTATCTCCAATCTATGTTGCCTTTCCATATCTATCTATATGTCTGTCTCCCGAAGATGGGAAAGATGTAGAGTAGGAGTTAGCAAGCTCTTTCTTAAAGGGTCAGATAGGAAATATTTTTGGTTTTGTGGGCCATACGGTGTCTGTCACAACCACTCAGATCTGCCTTTGTAGCGTGAAAGCAACCACAGACAGAATGTAAATGGTCGTGTGTGACTGTGTTCCAATAAGACTTTTTTTATGGACACTGACATTCAAGTTTGATATAATTTTTACATATCACAAAATATTACTCTTATTTTGATTTTGCCAACCATTTCAAAATGTAAAAACCATTCTTATCTCAAAAGTCATATAAAAACAGGTGGCCTGGTGGATTTGGCTCACTGACTGTGGTTTGCCAACCCCTGCTATAGAGATTTCAAGGATTTATACGTGTTTTTAAAAATGTTACTTGGTGATTAATGTTGTTGTTTTCACTTGAGAGGTTGGTTGAGTTCAGTAACCATAGATTTCTCACTTGGCTGAATATAATTTTAAATGATGGACTTCCAGAAGTATTCCTAATAGACATGGAGAAAAACCTGCCTGTAAATCATGCAGATAGAATGTAGACACTGCCCTTGGCTACTTTTTGCTTCTGCAGGGAGAGCAAGCCCTGGAGAAGGAAGTCAGGGGAAAAGTGGTGGGGAAACATTGTAGGTGCTTGAATAGGATGTGGGCTAAGGGTTGCAGTCCTGTGTGAGGCAAATAATGGATCAGGAGATCCTGGGGGAGAAACATTGATAAAGGGAATGTGGTAAGTCTAGGAGAAGGAGAAGAAAAAGACATCCTGAATTTCATAAAATTGATTGGGGTCAGGTGTTGTTGTAGAACATTCGAAGGAGAGAGAACAGTAGTTGTGTTATAGTTGTAAAAGTGGTAAAAATCAATTAAGAATTATATAGAATGTCTAAAAGTCTGCCTTTGCTATGACATGATGTCCTTCGTCTTTCTAGAAATAATCTTTTATTTTTAAAGACTTTAGGGTTCTATTTTTGAGTTTTAGATTTGATGCTTCTCAGGAATGGTCCCTGTACTTTTTAGAAATGCTAATTATTGTGCCTCCCCCCACCCAGATCGACTGAGATAGAAGCTCTGGGGAAGGGGCTCAACATTCTGAGTTTTCTCAAGTCTTCCGGGGGATTCTAAGACACACCAGTGTTTGAGAACCACTGATTTTCATCACATAAGAGGGTTGCCAGCTTATACTCTGTCCTCCCTTATCGAGAACAGTGTTTAGGTGAGGTTCCAGGGTAGGACTTTTGATGACTAACTTCTGTTTTTAAGGACAGCCACCCGAAGGAGGTGGGCAGAAAGAATGTCCCTATTGTAAAAGGAGAGGGAATTTTTCTTATAAGTAAACAAGATGAAATATTATCCAGGGTGTTGCTTCTGGAACCCAGGGGAAAACCGTTCTTTGTGAGTAGTTGATTTAGTCCCTCTTTCTGTCTACATTGGGTCAACTTGCCCACAGAACACCGACTGTAGATGGTATTCTATGTTCTTGTCATGTTTTCATGGCTGAAGGGTGGTAGTGTAGGCACAAATGTCTCTCATTTTGTTCTTTCTGTCCACTGCTCAATCTGTGCCAGGAATACACTTTCCTCAAGCTCTTCTCACACAGGGACCATGTTTCCATAGTAACTAGCACATTCAGCTGGAGACTTATACATGAGTTTGAATAACCCAAGGTTTTAAAACTGTAAGAACCTAAGGAAGATGATTTCACAAAGCATACAAAGAATAGTTTTTTAAAATACAAATAAACTGTGAATTGAGACATGAAATTGTACATGACACTTTGATTATATATATATTGCTATTAAAAATGTACTTGGTGCTATTGTTGTGAGGTTAACGCTGATCTATGAGTCATTGGAGGGAATAGTTTCAGATTAAAGCATATGAGCTTTTGATGGATATAAAGATCTTCTTTATTATCTGGGTAGATATCACTGTGGTAGCCTGCTGGGCAGATTGTCTAGTCTGAGGAGGGAGAGCCAGGATAATATCTTTCTTGCTGCACCAGGCTGGATTAGTTACTCTGTTCTTTGTGTGCCCACAGTACTCTGTTGATTATATCTCTAATAATAATGTTATTACTATTGCTGATTACTCATAATAAGCCATTAGTGGTTACTATGTGCTATGTTACAATACTTAATCTAATTTAATCATCAAATCTTTGGAAAGTAGATAATGTTATTGTAAAACCCATTTTTTACATGAGAAAACTGAGGCTCAGAGAGGCCATGCAACTTCCTCAAGGTCACACAGCTAATTTTTAGTTGAACTAGGAACTGAACCCAGGGAAATCTGACTTCTGGAATTTACCTGTCTTTCGACAGAATCTATGCATATAACAGTGCATGTTAAGGACTTGTTTATGTAATTTGTGGGCTCCTTTTAGACCAAGAGCTCCTTGAGGGCAGGGGCCAGCTTTATTGCTTCCATAAGAGCTGGTGCTGACTATATATTTGGGGATCAATAGTTTGTCTAAGAAGAGAAGGAATGGATGAAGAAGTGAGCAAATAGAATAAATGTTCACTCATCCAATTCTTAATCATGGATAGAAGAGACAGATGACTTCTCACTGGGAGGGTTATTATCCCAGACTTGTGCCAGTCATAGCCATATAGCATCCAAAAATTCGTGGTTTAATCTTCATCTCTGTCTTGTTACAGATATTGTCCATCTGCTTTCCCCACCAGTCATTTTTTTCCTTCTTTTAAAAATGTTTCCCCATTAATAAAAATAAGCCTTCATGTGTCTTCCAACCATAAGATTCTATAGCTGTAGCTATATTTGAGGTTTTTAGTAGGTGTATAGCCCTGGATGAGCCATTCATTATCTTAGTGAACAACTATTTCTTGAATCCCTGCTGTGTGCCAAGCAATGTTCTGAGTGTTTGGGATACATCAGCGAACAAAATAGACACCAAGGCCTGCCATCGTGGAACTTATATTCTAGTTCTGGGAGGTGGACCATCAATTAATACATAAGTAAATTACGAAATATTTACAAGATGTTAAGTACCATTAAAAAAATAAAGAAGGTATTAAGTTGCTGTGGAAAGAATAAAGGCAGATTGGGAGTATGGGGCTGAGGAACGTTCTTGGTTGCAATTTTAAATAGTGTGGTCTTGAGGGACTTTACTGAGGAGAGGAAATGTGCTCCAGGCAAAAGGAACAGTCGGTGTAAAGGCCCTGAGCAAGAAGTGTGCTTGGGATATTCAAGGAGCATCCGGGAGGCCGACATGGATGGAGTAGATGAGTAAAGGGCAGAGCACATGGAGAGGAGATAAGAGTGTATGGGGAACTGGGTACACAGGGCTTTACGGACTGTTTAAGGACGCTTTGACTTTTAGTGATAAGGGGGCCATTAGAAAATTTGAGCAGAGAAGTGACTTGAGCTGATTTTCTTTTTAAAAGAATCATTCCAGTGTAATGTTGAGAGCAGACTATAGATGGCAATGGTGGAAATTAAGACCGGGTAAGAAGCTACTGCAGTAATCCAAGAGAAAAGTTTTGGTGGCTCAGATCTGGGTGAGTGCAGTGAAATTGATGAAATTAAATAGTGGATCCTGGAAATATTTTGAGGGTAGGGCCAGTGGGATTCCCTGACAAACTGGTTATGAAGTATGAAAGAAGTGAGGAGTTAAGATGACTCAAAATTTGGGCTTGAGCAACTAGAAGGGTGGAGTTGCCATCCACTGAGATGAGAAAGACTGGAGATGGGATAGGTTTAGGGACAAGAGTAGAAGTTCAGTTTTAGAATGAGTTAAGTTTGGGATGTCTATTAGATATCAAGTGGCAATACCAAGTAGGCAATTGAATACATGTGTGAGTATAGGGTTCAGAAGATAGGTGGACATGGATACCATCAGCATGTAGATGGTATTTAAAGCCATGATACCAAATGGTATTAAAGCCTTGAGATTGCATGAGATCACCAAGGGAGTGAATATACATAGAGCGGAGCATGACCAAGGAATAAACTCTGAAACATCCCCAATTAGGAACTTGGGGAAAAAAGGAGGAACCAACAAAGGAGACTAAAAAGGAGCAAACAAGGAGGTAGGAGCAAAACCAAGAGAATGCTGGATCCCGGAAGCCAGTGAAGCAAGAGTAACACTGAAGGAGTGATCATTTGTGCCGGTTGCTGCTGATTGGTTAAGTTAGATAGGCACAAAAAATTAAGCATTGGAATTGGCATTGTGGAGATCATTGTTGACCTCTACAAGAGCAGTTTAGGTAGAGCAAACCTAATGGAAATGGATTCGAGAGAAAATGGGAGAAGAATTTGACATAATGATTTTAGATAACTCCGAGCTGTACGTAGAAAAAGTTAAGCCATGGCTTCTGGACCTAGGAATTTATAATTTGTTTGGGGACAACGGGAACAAACACATTTTTAAAACAACCATCCAAGAGTACAAGTCTATATAGAGCTAATTTGGGTGTGATCTTACAATTGATGCAGGAGGTATAAGTAGGTGGTCAGCTGGAGTATTGTGATAAAAAAGAATATTCTGGGAAGTTTGAGAAGTAGTTATTAGGGAAATATCTGAAGACACTTGCAGTGCTTCTCAAAGTATGCCCAGGTGACCACCTTATCAGAATCTTCTGGGGTGCTTATTAATAATGCAGGTTTCTGGAGATGTGAGCTAGCTACTGAATCCCCCCATATCTCTGGGGATGGGACTCTGGATTCTGTATATTTAACAAGCTCCCCAGGTGATTTTTATATACAATAAACTTTGTGAACTGCTAGTCTGAAAATTTTATTGAGTAGATTATATTCTTGATTGATGAGATCTCCAGAACACTAGATTTAGGTAAAAAAAAAAAAAAAAGGCATATTGAATGTGTGAAGAACCCACACTTAACATATACACTTATAAATTATAAGAAGTTAAATTTACAGTAATATTTCTTTTCCTGAAGTTAGACCTATCCTGTTTCAGTGATATTTCGGGTATCTGAAATGTTATGGCTTTTTTGTGTGAGAGGGGCTACCAAATCTATTTGTTACTTACAAACCCAATTATGTACCAGCGAAGATGGTTGACAAGGCATAGCTTCTCCCCGCGCCCCACGCACTATATGAGGTCTGTCTGAAGCCTGGGAACTCGGTACTGAGAAAACAGCCATGCAGACCTGGCTGCTTTGCTCAGGCTGTTTTGGGGTGAGCTTTCCAAACTGCTGCATACCATCTCACATGGGGCCTCAAGCCTAGGAATCTTGGTGCCATCCTTTCTTAGCCATCATTCTTGTACAGCCCGAGAAAGGGGCAGAGAAAAGCACTTTTGCCTCTGCAAGTCAGAAATACTTGTTTTATTTTTCTAATCACTGTGGACACAAGGAAAGAATGATCTTCAGCCTAGGAGACCCTGCAAGGGAAGACTTCTGTGCATAGAGTTGTGACAGAGGACATGGTTTATTATCCTGTGTATCTCCCTGGGGTAATGATTTTAGTTATCAAAGACCTCTCCAAGGGTTTACTGTTTGTTACAAAGTCCACCTTTCACTAGCTGATATCCGCAGACATGCTTCTGCTGACAGATCAGAAATCAGTTTCTTCAGTGACCAGGCAATCAACTTTGGTAACTTTTAATTCTGTAATTTCATCCTATCTTTATCTATGCATAAAATTCTGAGTGCAAATTCCAATCAATACAGATCTCATAACAATTTTCCATAAACATTTATTGAATACTTATAATGTAAAAAGTATTATATTAGATAATGGTTAATAAGACAGTCTTTGTCCTTGGAAAACAGACTTGTAATGGCTTACAATATGAGTGATAAGCGCTATTAAAAAAAAAAAAAAAAGGTGGGTCCATCCTATGTGTTATAGCATTTGAAAAGGAAAAGTTAATTTGTCTCTTGAAGAAAGTTGGGGGGATGCTGGGGAGCTGGAGGAGTGAGTCAGAGAGGGGAGGATGTGGGCTGGAAAACAGAAAAGCAAAGGGCATGAGACAGTGAGTGGTGAATGGGGGAGGTAGCCTCAGATACTGGCAGAGCCCAGGATTGCCCACGCAGTAGGGCTAGGTGCTTGCTCTTCTTTCCAGCATGATTATTGTGATTGGTGACTAGCCTCGTCATTAGAGAACAGCCAGTTAGCGCAGCTGGTTTGAGCAGTGTGTTTATGACGTTTGTTTTGGGTTCATTTTCCCAATGTGTTACCCAGGACATGTGAAGAATGAGAGATATCTTAATATACTGAGAAAATTCCTCTGCATTTAGATTTAGAACCTTAATTAGAAGACGGTTGAACTCTTTCACTTTGGACAGTTTATGCCTACTCTATTAAAGCCATATTATACCTTTTGCAGACTTTTAAAGACATAATATGTGGAAGATTACCTGTATAATGCTGTAACTCTCATTTCTGTTCCATTTAGCTATGGCTTCAAAAGCAATATACTCCGTTTTTTTGCAAAACTAGTCACAGACAAATGTGTTGACTTGGACAGGATGTTTGTTATTTCATATTATCTCAGTGATGACACCATTTCAGTGTTTGAACCTATAGAGAGGAATTCAGGTAAGAGATATCCTTCTCACAGTATTTTCTTGAGAATGTTTTAAGTGTCTCTTCATGTTGAAAATTAGGGAACATGATCTGGTTTTGTAGCCTAGATTATCTACAATAGAGGCTTTATTTAAAAAAAAAAAAAAAAACCCGAACAATAGAGTTCTTTTTACAAATCTCTTAAATGGGAACCTAAACATTTAAAATGATAGAAGTGAAACAGTTTTGGTTGGCTTAGGGCCAGGGGACCTGGAGTTACTTCCTTTTTGCCACTATCCCCACTTCCACTGTGACTTCTGAGGCACCTCTGTGGAACCCAAGGGCTTCAAATTCATGGTCTGGGTACCACTAGTTTTACTTGTAGCCAGCAAGCCAAGAGGAAGTCTGCATTCTTGATAGTCCTACTTACAAAATTTTTGTTTGGCTGTAAGACAAGAATCCCAGATACACAAATTCAATCGTCAGGGTCCATCTTTATCTGGTCCTTCTGTCTGTTGAGGTTGTTGCCAAGGTTCCCGCACTCAGACCCATAGAATGCCTCTCTGCAATATGCTGGTACCACCGTCACTGCTGAGGAGAGCCATTGACTTACCCAATCATGGCACTGTAGGACCCTGTTCTTTGTCTCAACACGTTTAGAACTTTTATCTGTGCTGAAGACATGCATTTGGGAAGAATAATCAGTGATGTGCTGGTTAAGTGGCTCTTTGAAAAGATTTTAAAAGCCCTGATTTGTACTGTTTGCCAGTTTCCATGGTGTGAATACCCCAACCATGGCCAATTTCAAGCAGCCAAGAGTTTAAAAACTGGCTTGCAAAATCTCTGAAAATTCGACTCTCAGCTCCTATGAGCTGATATGAGCTACTTAGCACAGCGATGAGTAATGAATAACTTGTATAACTAAGGCTCCACAGTGATTTGAATAATGGATCAAATCTTAAAATATGAAATTGCATAGGGATGAATATAAGTCATGCTCTTACAGGTCAAAAATCAACTCTGTACACTTAGAATGGGGGAGATGTGGCCAAACAAGTTGCAGCATGTGTGAAACAGAAAGCAGTGATGATAGTCAGCAGCAAGCTTACTAGTAATCACAGTGGCCATGATGGAGAACTTACTATTATCCTTACAAGGACTTTATGAGGTTAGATTTTGTGTTAGTCCAGCTCCTCCGAGAAGCAACTACCAAGACAGGATTAAATGTGCAAGAGATTTAATAGGGGGAATGCTGGTGAGGGAAAATGTGGAAGGAGCCAGAAGAGGCTGGGAGAGCTGTCAGACTATAGTGCAGTTCTGACACCTGTGAAGCTCAGAGGGAAGGAAGAAAGAGGGAGTCTTAGACTGCAGTGAAATTCTAAGAAAATTTCGACAAGGTCGACAGGGAGTCCTTGAGGCAAAGTTGCTAGTTGGAGGAGTCCTTGTTTTGTAGGAGTGAGCCTGTCTTACTATCCCTGCCTTGGTCACTCATCTATTGGTAGCAGCCCGTGGGAAGAGTGACCTCAACACACACCTGAAGATTGATTTAAGAACACAACAGCTGGGGCCTTCCATCAGTTATGTTCTTCGCTATAGGCGACCTGAGAAGTACATTTTCTGGACCTCCACACATCTGATTCCCATTGTACCAATAAGAATTCAGAGAGATTAAATAACTCCTAAAGATCACCCAGCAAGTAAGTGACAGAACTCGGAAGCCTGTGTCTTTTTACCACCTATCATTTCTGAATGTGGTAGGAGAAGGGGGATGAAGTGGCCCAAAAGCTTATCTGGTCTCAGGCTATATTTATAGGTCTGTAGATTTCAGTTCAGTATCAGAAGATGCTGGAGTTCCCTGTTCAACTCTACTGGCTACTTTCCAAGAGGTCACAACAAATAATGTCTAGAAGAGAACAGATGAAATGGTGACAGCTCTGGAAACTAATATGAAGCGTTACTAAAAGAAGCAAAGGGATTTTACCTGTAGGAAAAAATGACTTAAGGGGACTCCCATAGTTACCTTTAAACACTTAAGTAATCTCCTTTACAGAAGTAGGGCATTTGCTACTTAATCTGCATGTCAGATTAAATATAAGACATCATCTGGGACAAATAGGTGGAAATATGCACAAGTGAGGAATTTTCTAACTGGTACTGTTCAAACATGCTCTAAAGATGAGTATCTTCCTGATGTTCCACACTCCCAGTATGCTGCTGGGCATATATAGGAGGTCCCTGCCAAGTGCTTATTGGACTGGGAAGAGAGTAGAGAGAGAGAAAAAAAGGCTAGAATTACACATCATTTTCTCTCTCTCTCTCTTTTTTTTTTTTTTTTGAGATGGAATCTTGCTATGCTGCTCAGGCTGGTCTTGTACTCCTGGCCTCAAGCGATCCTCGTGCCTCAGCGTCTTGCGTTGCTGGGACTGCAGGCACATGCCACCATGCCCGGCTTTGCTTTTTGTCTTGAACACCCTTGCCTAGGAATTCTTACTCCTTCACTCACTGCCTCATTCTTCCCTTAAGTCCAAAACAATAGGCAATATTAGTTCACAGGTAACTTATATGGTGGTCTGTGCTTGAAGATAAAGTAACTCTGAAGGCAAGTCAGATGGTTCTTTTAAGAATAAAGGCTGCTCATGAACTTTTCTATTTTTCTATAGGAATTACCGGTGGGATGTTCTTGAAAAGAAGTCGCGTTAAGAAGCCTGGACAAGAAGTCTTTAAAAGTGAACTATCTGAATATATCAAGGCTGAGGACCTGTACATTGGAGTCACAGTGAATGTGAATGGTTACCTATTTCGTTTGCTCAATGCTGATGAGTATACCTTAAACTACATGGAGCAGAATACAGATAAGGTGAATTTACTTTGTGTAATTCTTCACTTGCCTCTCAGCCCTCCGCAGTCTGTGTTTTTCTTTCTCTAGGGCCTTTTCTTCTTCATCTTGCCACCAGTTTTACATTGTGCATTCATACATGTGGGCATGAATAATGGATTCGTGTGACTTGGCCACATGTCCCATCACAGAGGCCAGGTTCTTGTCTACTCTGTTTACATGCTGGGTTCTCCTCTGCCCAGCATCACAGATTCCAGGCACAGGCAGGAGGCAGGGCCAGCGTTGAATCAAGTTTCCTGGGTTTTTTGCTGACACTAACAATGTTTTCAGAAAGAAATTCAACTACTATAGGAAAGGAAGAAAAATCTGGTGCCACACACTGTGCCGTCCCAGTTAATTGGCACAGGCCAACAGAGAAGGCCAAGACCTGAACAAACAGAAACCTCAAGGGAACTGAATAGTTGCTGGAGTTGCAACTTCCCATAACAGTGGCCACCTGAGGCCTAAATAAGGATTTCAGGATAAACTGGCGACAGTGAGCTCAAAGAGTTTTTTTTTTTTTTTTTCAAATAAGATGGCAGATGGGTACTGTTACTGCAGGTGCCATTATGGCAATGCTGTTCAGTAAAAATAACATATTGATAAAATCTGGATTTTAAATGTGGGCTAGTTCAGTGTACAAACATGTTTATTTGGGAATCATTGCCTAATATGGAAAAATCTATCTGGAAAATTTTATTTTAAAAGTTTACCTATAAGTGATAATATTTATGTAGCATTTATATACATACAGTGCCAATTTTGTCTCATTTATATATAAAATGCCTGGGGTTAAGTTGCTAAGATCAGTGTCTCTGGGTACATCACATCATTCATATCAGTTTGGGTCCTCTGAGAAGCAGACGCCAAGACAGAATGAGAAGTGTGAGAGATGTCGTGGGGGAAATTTCTGAGAAGGATAAAGGGGGAGGGGGACAGGAGCGGGCAGGGGGGCCTTCAGACCAGGAGACAGGTTGAACCCCTGTGGAAGGAGAGAGAAAGGAAGGAGGGGTGGGTAGGGAAAGCCTCAGCTGACAGCGCAGCTCTGAGAATGTCTCACTTTCTCAGTGAAGGGGAGCCCCAGAGCACAGACTGCCCATCAGAGAGGTCCCCTGTCAGGCAGGAATGGCCTGGCTCTAGTTCCCCTGCTGTGCTGTGTCATTGGGTGGGAACAGCCTGGGGAGAGGGTGGCCCCAGCAGCGACATTGCCTGTGAACTCTGTGTGAATCTGGAAGATATGGCAGCTGGAGTCTGTCAGGCAATGATGCTCTTCTCCACAGGGTCTCTCTTGACAGGAGGCCTGCAAAGCGCCCTCCATGGCTGCCACACCATCTCTCCATTTATAGTCTTAGGGATGCAGGTTATCATAAAACCATGAACCAGGAGCTATTCGAAAACACTGAATCTAGACAAGAAGCTCAGTAATCGGGAGTTTAGATTTCTGGAAACCAGCAGGCCTGGCTTGGGAACCTGACTCCACGTTAATAGCTGAGGGACCTTAGATACGTATTTTTCCTGAGCTTCAGTTTCTTCATCTTTGGAATGGAAGGAACAACAGTGCCTATTTGATAGAATTGCTATGAAGATTAGATGTGATAATGTGTGTGAAGCTCTGAGCTAACCATGAGGCCCATGGTAAGCTCAATCAGTGTTACTATTGTAAATTAGAATTCTATTTCCAATCAGAGGGTGAACCTATACCGTAATATAAAATATATATAGTATAAATATAAGATATAAAGGTTTTTTTTTTTCCTTTGGGGACAATAAAAGCAGGGTAGGACATTATCTGGAATCAGCATCCCAAGTGAAAACTGCATTATTTTAAAACTGCCCTTAACAAAGACATTCTAAGCAGAGAAAGTTTGCTATACTGTTTAATATCAGCCTGAGGAATCTTTTCAAAAGAGCTAATAGATCCTGTCATGGAAATAGATGAAAGGAAATGCAAAAAAGTGGGAGGAGTAGGGGTCTGCGATAGGTGCCAAACCACCTGGGTCATTTTCTGGTGGGAGAGAGGGATCTTTAGACTAAATTGCCATCAACGTTTTTATTTTAAAATTTCATCTTCTCATTTTTGATCTCTTAGCTATAATTATTTACGACCTTATGTTTCACTGGGATGCAAGAAGTATTCTTAACAAGTCAAAAAGCTAGTCACAGGATAAGAGACAGGAACAGTAGACAGCCCAGAGAATGACTGTGCGAGGGGTTAGGGTGCCTGTGTGGATCTTCCATACCCAGCCTTGCTCTCATTAGTGCATTGCCTAATGGATAACAGTTCCAGGGGGACCCCATTCTAAAGATCTAGAGAAAATGGAGGGCTACTTACCCAGTTTTGAATCCCCATTTTCTCCGTCAGGATATCCGAACATATTGGGCCGATATCCAAGGGTTATAGGGAGGAGGCTGAGATGGAAGCAGGGGTTGTTTTCTGATCTCTGTGGCCTCGTGTTCCTTAAGCTCGTTTCCCTCAGAGCTGGGGCCTATGCTGATGTCAGCTGTTGTCCAGAAGCTTTAACTGAGGAGATTCAAAGCTAGTCATGCCTTCTCGGTGTTGGTTTCTTTGCAAAGACAAACCTGCTAGCTTCATGTGCACAGTGTGAAGTCCCTTTACTGGCCATGAGCAAGATTGGGCTCCTGAACTGTTAGGAATATTTAAATATGTTTTTCCTTTCATTTCCCCCTTACAGTATCCTTTCAGTAACCTCAAACTTGCCCTACAAAAGCTGAAGCAAGAAGAGGCAAAATCCAGAGAGCTCAAGCAGATATTCAGAGCTGCTGACCGTAAGCACACAAAGAAGGTGGATTATAATACATTCAGGTAAGCCATATTCCGCTAACAGTCATCTGTTTTCCCCTCAAGGCTGTCCAAAGAACAGAAAGAACTGTTTCTTTCCTAATCAGTTAACTATTTTTTATTAGGAATTGGCATTTCTTTGAGTTTGTATTATTTTGTAGTCAAGTTTTGGCCACGAATACTCTAGTAAATGTTATGAATTTACATATAAAAGGAGTTTATACATGGGAACAGAGGGACAAGAGCATAGAAAGTCAGTTGGTGACATTGTCTTATGAATCAGGGAGTTGAAGGATCAGCAGAATGCCAGGAATGGTGCATCTGAGTGAGAAAGACAGAAAAAAGCACTGCTAAGAGCACCTCCCCACCCCACCACCGAAATCTGGGGGACAAAGGAGGGACATCTCCAGGAATGTGATGAAGTTGGAAAATAGTAAAAACTTCACCGATTATCAGAGCAAAGGTGATATGTATGCATCTGTGTATACGTGTGCTTGTACACATATGTGTATTCTGAAAGACATGAAAATACAGGAATCGAGGGAAAAATATGTGACAGTAGTGGGAAATATTATAACAAATCTTGATCAAGGTTTTCTCTAAGGTGAAGCTGAATTCTGGGACTATCCAGTGGCTGACCGAGGCAAATTTTCAAACAGCGGAAACACAGGGAAATTCAAATTCAGGGTCTAGTACAATTGTGAGACTTCTTAGGCTGAAAACAAAGTGAATGGAGCGTTTAGGAGAATAAATTAAATCATGGATGGAGGACAAAGGGGACTTTCTCTTTAGGCTGAGAATTCTGGCTCCTGACAAGGATAGTGGCTGAAAGCTATATAGTAAACTCTGCTTGATGCAGTCAAGATGTGGGCTGAGAAATGAGGAAGTGAGCCCAGGAGAGGGTAGCAGGGAGGTCTTTCCAACTTTGTGTCTGCAGTCGCCTATTGCATCACTACCTGGTGGCCTGGAGCCCACCATTAGGCCCGGAGTGTCCCAAGAGCTCATTTGTTGTTTTAACAAAGCTCTTTTGTGTCTCCAAAATGTTCTTTGGAGAGAAGCAGTCAGAGGACATATTTTTATTGTTTAGAATTCCCAACCTTCTGGGATCAATAAGAATTTATAGTTCTTCGTTATTGTTCATAGTCACATACACATGTTCATAGTGTTTTGGAAAATAAATGGAGACAGTAAAGAGCAGAGACAATTACTCAGGCCATGGGCTAATGGAAAGCAGTGGAGGAGAAAGCAAGAAATTTCCATCAGAAATGAGGGAGTGGTTTTGTTTTATTATTTGTGTCCTTTTACAAAAGCATCCATTTTTCCAACACTTGCAAAGTCTATTGGAAACACTTTAGTGAGTTTATAGGGCTTTTTGGGAAGCACTTAAGCCAGGCAGGCGATCCAAGGAGGAAAAGTTGCTTTGCAGATGGGGGCCTGACCCTAATTGTGGGTGGGATAAAGGACCACTATGCTGTGATTGGAGGGGTAGCCTCAAGGAGCTGCATGCTCAAAAAGAAGGACCTCCCCGTCCCAGAAATTCCTTAAAATGAAACTCAGATCAGGTTCAGGTTTCGCCTGGCTTGAAAAATCCTTCAGTGGCTTGCCATTGTCCTCACAATAAGATCCAAACATTTGACTGCAGCCAGCAAGGCCTTGAGTGATGTGAGTCTGTTTGTATTTCCAGTGTCATCACCTCTTTTTCTGCAGCCCTGTCTTTTGGCCTCACTGACTGTCTTTCGGTTTCTCAAACACATCAAGCTCTTTCCTGACTCTTGGCCTATGCACACCCAGTTCCCTCTGCCTGGAGTGCAGTCACCACCACCCTCTGCGTAGCAAACTCTAGGACTCATCTCAAATGCCGGCTCCCAGAGGGGCTTTCATTCAGAGGGGCTTTCTAGATCCTATCTAGAGTAGATCACCTGCTGTTATTCTTAGCCACTTGTTTATATATTTTTCCCAGCACTTAGCACAACTTACAGTTATTTTATTTAGAGATCTGTTTACTTGGGGGTAGTGCGTCTATGTGTGTGTGCTGTGTGTGTCTTCTCCTATTCGCATGTGAGCTTTCTGAGGGCAGGGAGCTCAATGGTGGTGTTCCCTGCAGCATCCCCTACTGCTGGGCGCGCTCTCTCTCTCTCTCTCTCTCTCTATACACACACACACACACACACACACACACACACATTTATATATATATTTATATATATTTATTTATTTATATATTTATATATATTTATATATTTTTTTATATAAATTTATATATTTTTTAAATATATATTTATTTATATATATAGCTACCAAATGAAATAATGAACCACTAGAGTTGTTCCTGGGGGTTCTAGTTTGGAGGTGATGGCATGACCTCCAAATAAGAGCATAGACCAAAAGTCTAGATGTCTCGATCCATATGACATGCTTGGTGCCGGGTGCTGAGCCCTCTGTGCTTGAGGCTGCTCGTTTGTGCTCGGCCCACAAATGTGGGTCCCTGCACCTTGTCTTCAGCCCCATCTTATGCTTCTCAAACTCTTTCCTGAGCAAACAAAAAGGAACTACGTAGCCCGTGTCTATCACATCATATCCTAATTCAATTCTTTGCTCAGTGCTTTTACTAGCTAATATTTTCCTTTCATTATGTGTGTGTATGTGTGTGTGTGTGTGCGTGTGTGTGTGTGTGTGTATTCTGACTCTCCTCATCAGAATATAACCTCTTTGAGGGCAGGGGCCTTCTCTTTCTTATTTTCTGCTTTAGCCTTATGACTTGTTTCAGTGTTTGGCAAATAATAGGGTGTTAATAAATACTAGTTGAGTGGGTACATTTTTTGTTTAGTGTTTAATATGCCTCAGATGAAATCTACTGAGATAATTCTCTGCTTTTGTGTCTTTTGTGTTCCACTTTCCCTTTTCTTTTCCTTTTTTTTTCTTCTTTTCTTTTCTTTTCCCCTCCCTCCCTCCCTCCCTTCCTTTCTGTTTCTTTTTTTTTTTTTTTTTTTTATACTTTAAGTTCTGGGATACATGTGCAGAACCTGCAGGTTTGTTACATAGGCATACACGTGCCATGGTAGTTTGCTGCACCCATCAACCCGTCATCTACATTAGGTATTTCTCCTGATGCTATCCCTCCCCTAGGCCCGCACCCCCTGACAGCCCCTGGTGTGTGATGTTCCCCTCCCTGTGTCTATGTGTTCTGAATGTGTACATTTTATCTAGCCTTCACTGCTTTGGCTCTGACCTGTAGGGTGATTGTGTACATGCTAGTTCCTCAAGCTCAGACCTTTCTCCTGAACTATAAACCTGGAAATATGCATACCTCTGGGACATATGCCCCTCACATGTCTTTTAGGCATCCCCCAAAATAACTTTCCCTAACTTGACCTCATTTTCTTCTTTCGTAAAGTAGCAGCTAGGGGACTGTATCCTGATAAAGGCCATCATGGGCATCCCTAAGAGTCCAGACCAGGGGTTGGCTTTGTGTCTCCCCTCTCTCGACCTCTCCCACTCACCCTTTGGAAGTATATGTCTTGAACTACCTCTGGAAACTTTCCCTTCTTTCCATCTGCAGCTTCACAGTTGTAGTTCAGTTTTTCATCACTGTTTACTTGAACCCTCTGGAGAGCAGTGTAACTGATCTCTTTCTCTTAACTCTCATCCTCCAAAGTTTTGCCAGAGTGACCTTCCTAAACTCTGATAGGATCATTCCTCTGCTCCTAATCCTGCATCAGTGTATCACGTGAGTTTGCCTACCTTTCTCTCCATATTTCCATCTCACTAGAAGAATAATACTTTTGTAGAAGCCACCATGTATTGAGCACTTACTGGGGGCCAAGCATCGTGCTAAATGCTTTCCACCTACTATTTACTGGTAGCCTTCTGTCAAGTTGTTGCTTATTTGCTTCCCTGCCTCCACATCAGCTCCTGCCAAGTGCAATAGATGTTTGCTGAATAATTTAATGAACGATCCTATTTCTCAAGGAACGTTCAGTCTAAAGCTTGCAGCAATCAAGTAAATAATTGATTTCTTTGCACCAGGGAAGGGCCATCTGGCTCTCACTTAGGGAAGTAAGGAGAAGCTAGGCCTGATCTTCACCAGCCAAGTAACTTGGGCAATTTACTTCACCTACCTGTGTCTCACTCTTTTGTTCATATATTGGTCTCTGAGGTCCCTTCTAGGCTCTGACAACTGGAAACTCTGAAAATGTAAGTTTATAATATTCTTGTAAAATGTTCTCTTTTCAAATTTGTACATTGAGATAGTGGAGAAGAGCAGAGGCAAGCAAAGGCAGGATTGCAGCATAGGTCTATGGGCTTGGCCTCTGTGGCCCTGACTGTCTCCTGCTTAGATACCTGGCGCTCTCAGCATACACCTGGGGCTTCAGGGCCCAGACCTGCTGCTCTGGGCAGTGGTCCAAGCCCCCAGCATTACCCTTCTTCTCAGAGATGTGCATCTCCTCTCAGGAAAACCTTGAGGGTAGGAACTGACAAACTACCTCTGCATAAGGTGCCTTGGTCAATAATGGATTAATGTGTGGGCCTCCCAGAGATATTTGACTCAGAATAGACCTGATGGAATGCAGGGACAGGCAGCTATCAGGAAATGGAAGTAAGGAATGTTTGGTTTTTGTTTTTTTGTGTTTTTTTGATTTTTTAATCTGAGCAGGGAACATTTCTCTTTTGCCTTGTGGGAATTCACCACTTCTGCTTCTATTTCATTGATCCTCTCTAGAATCTTTTTGGCATGGTCTGTCAAATTCGCTTGTGAGAGCTGCTGATCGTTATCCAAGAGAGTGCAGATAACCTTTCTCAGAGCCTTGGGATAGATACCTGGTGGCAGTGGTGGGCAGATTTCAGCAGGGAGCAGGGCAGGGACTAAGCTTGGCAGGGCTAGTATTTCATGCAGCTGGGAACATGGGCAGAGTGGAGCTTCCCAGTGAGGGCCCTGGACTCTGAACCACAGGCAGCAGCAGCAGCAGCACAGAGAGCCCAATGCCAAGGAAGATGTGGTCAGTCCATCTCTCTGGCCACCTCCCTGAGCCTTGATCTACCCATCAGAGATGACACCTGGCCCCATGTAGCCTATGTGTATTTTGGTTAGCTGAGTGCTTATCTCTTCTCCCCACCTAGGGAAGGTCTCAGAGGGCAGGGCCCGTGCCTGGTTCACTCTTGTGTTTTTCCCAGATACCTCCAGAACCCAGTGTATCAGACTTCAATGAACATAGTGAATTATTATAGATTTTTTCTTCAGGCTCCCATTATCAATTGTAGGGTCAGTAGCTCTCCTGTGAACATCCATGTAATAAATTCCTTCTAAGATTTAGAACCTCGAAGAAATTTTCTCTCTTGTAAAACTAAAATTATTCCTAAAAGGGATAATATAATAGAAATAGTTCTTATTACTGGTTTTGGAGTTGGCAAACCCAGATCCAGCTCTTGGCTCTCTTGTTTACCAGCTTAGTGGCCTTGGAGAGGCTGCTGAATAATTTTTTCATCTGTAAGATGGGGATAGTAATACATAGGACACAGCTGTTGTGATGAATACATTTGATACTGATATTAAAATTCTTACTGTAGCTGACTAGTGCATGGTAGATACTTAGAAAATGAAAATGCTTTATCCCAATAGTTATAAACTGGTGTCACCAACAACAGTAATAGGAATGTACATCCTGTTTTCAGTATTTCTATAAGCTTTATATTTACTCATGGTGGGGGTCATTCAAAACATTCTTTAATAAATGAGGTTGAAAGAGAAACTCTAAAAACTTGTCAGCCTTGAAGATGGAAAATAATAAACATCATTGTTGGTGGACCAAGGCTAGGAAACATTAATATAATCCACCGTATTGGTGTCCTTTACTTCACAGAAGCAGATTGTAAATTTAGTGCTTAGAACATGGTAATGATCTCATCCTGATTTATCTAGGGCAATTACCTCTCCCTTTGTATGGTTTTGCTCTATTTTTATTTGGACTACTCTGTGTACATTGCTATTGGTGTTTTTTTATTGTAAGCAATCTAGCATCTTTTAAGGAAGCCACTAGTCTGTGAATCTATATGAACAAAAGCAAAAACAAAGATAATAAAATCCCAAAGCACTCAAACATAGGTTCTTATCATGAACCGAATAGATTCTTTGACAGTATTCATAGCCTGTTTCAAAATGGAAATTTCAATATACATTTTTGAAAACAGCATTTTGAACTTTCCTAAAATATAAATATAAATAATATGTTGTTGTAGAAAGAATGCTAGCCTGGGAGTCAAAAAGATGGAGATCTTTGATTTGATTCTGTCACTGCCTGGTGGTGGTGTTTGTATTGGTGAGGGCTTCGTTTTAAAAAGGAATATCCTCTCTGGCTGGTTAAGCAAAAAAAGGAATTTATTAAAAGGAACCTGGGTGGTTCACAGTGTCTTTGGAAGGACTGCAGAAATAAGCTTAAGGCTGAACTATAGGAACAGTGCCCAAAACAGGGCTGTAGAGCTTGTCTGATGAGAAAATGAACTCTGTTACCACCACCACCACCACCCATGACTCATTGCTGCACTTGCATTGCTGCCAAGAACTTGATTTTACCACAGCCATAACTACCACTATTTCTGGCAATCGTCCTTTACCACCCCTGAAGGCTGGGCTCCTTTGACTCCAAATGTGGCCCACCCTGAGCTGCTTTTCTTCTGTTAATGCCTTCTGAGGCACAGTCTTACTTCCCTGATTGGTAGAGAGCCTGGGTCACCTGCATATTTCTAACTGTAAGGAAGTCTGGGAAACTGAGCTCTGACCTCTGTTTTGGGGTGGTAGGAAACTTATGTGGGATTCCCCAAATATAGAAAGGCTATTTAAGAGATAGCCTTTGTAGAAAGTTTCAGTTAGACAGGATGAATAAGTTCTGGAGATGTGGAGATTTATTGTACAACATGGTGACTATAGTGAATAATGATGTATTATATACTTGGATTGCTAAGAGAGTGGCTCTTAAATGTTCTCACCACAAAAAAATAAACGTGTGAGGTGATAGATATGTGAGTTAGCTTGAGTTAGTTATTTCTAAATGTATACGTATATCAAAACATCACATGTGCTGTAAATATATACGATTTTATTTGTCAATTATACTTTCATAAAGCTGGGGGGAAACAAAATAAATAAAAGGTACCCTTTTCGTTTGCCATGAATATTGCAGGGATAGTAAATCCAAACCAACATGAGCCAAACAGGGAACAACGAATGTATGTTGACAGCAGAGACTAAAGTCTTTGTTTGTAACCAAACCAAGCAAAGCACCTACATAGTTTTAGTACTTTGAAAATATTGTTTTGACTCGCCAAGCAACTAAACAAGAAGCAAAGCGCTCCCCTACGCTTGGCTACTTTTGCAATCTCTGATGAACCTTTCTGAGTTTCCATTGCCTTAAACAAAGGTATTGAATTAAATACAGGTTTATAGGTTGAAAGCTGGCAGTTATATTTTGTTTGGCTTTTGTTTAATGTTTTTAAAATTAGGAGTTTAAACCTAAGAATATATGTATCTGGTGCCTCTTGGAAAATAGAAATTGGACCCACATTTCTCCATGGCAACGATCTTTTGGGGGTGAATGGCACTTGCCCTCCTAAGATAGAGATTGTTCTCTGCATTTCTTCTCAGCTTCTACAAGTCCTTATTGTCTCACACCAAGGCACTTTCTCCTATTTATCTTACATACCTACCCCAGTAGGTACTAGACTAGGTAATTCTTGGATTAGATCATTATAAGGTACCTCCCAGGCATAAAATTCCATTATTTTGTTACTCTAGGTATTGTGGAAATAGGCATTTAGGAATCACTGTATAAATAGTTCAAAATAGAACTGAAGACTAATTTTTAAAAGTTAGAATCCAAATATGATTGTATACTTGGAAAATCCAAAGGAATCAATTTTAAAATGGTTGGAACTATTAAGAGCATTCAGGAAAGTAGCTAAATATAAGTAAGCTATATACAGAACAATAGCTTTACTTTATATCAGCAATAACTAGTTAGGAAGTGTTCTGAAAAGGGGAATACTATTTGCTGTAGCAACAAAAATGAAATATCTGGTAATAAATTGGACGAGAAACGTAAGACTAAAATGAATGCAATTTTTAAACTTGATATCTCTGAATAGGAAGGCAATATTGTGAAAATTCGAATTTTCCAAATTTATAGATTTGAAGCAATTTCAATCAGAATTACACAGTAGGTTTTTGCTGTTGCTGTTGTTAGATTTGGTTTTGTTTAACAGGGTTAGGGGAGATAAATTGACTGATTATGAAGGTTCATCAAGAATAAGGGGTTGAGAATATCCAATAAAATGTTGAAAAGAATATTAAAATGTAGATACTAGAAAGGTATATGATTTACATACATTTGAAAACATTTTCTAGCAGAGAAACAAAAATATCAGTGAAATACAGTGTAGAGTCCATAAAAGACCCATTTTTATGAACTTTCGTATAAGTATGGAGAACATTTCAAATCAGTAGAGAAAGAATGGATTATTAATAAAGACTTTGGTGACAATCAACTAGAAAATGCCTTTATACACTTATTTTGTGGTGAAGCACAGTTTCCAAAAGCCATAAAGGAAAGATTATATTGACTACAGAAAAATTTTATATCTCTCTATAGAAAAAGATATCACAAACTTAAAAGACAAGGGACAGACTAAGAGAAAATATTTATAACCAGTGTAAGAGCCAGGGGATTAACCTTAAGTACTTAAGAACTCCTATAAAATCAACAGACAAAAATGGATCAAAGGCAGGAATAGTTCACAGAAGAAATACAAATGGTCTTTAAACCTGTTGAAAAGATGCCCAATAATGACACAAACTGAAACAATGATGAAATATTATTTCCAGTTACTCTATTGGCAACATTTAAAAAGAATGATATAACTGACTCCAGGTGAACATGTGGGGTAACAGGTACTCTCATTTTCCACTGATAGGAGTTTAAATTGGTTCAGCATTTTGGAGGGCTATCGGCAGAATGTGTCTGATGTTTAGACTCTTTTACCTGGTAATTGCACTTGTAGAAATTTTTTATTTGGAAAAATTTGGACAGGTGGATTGATAAATATGTGTATGTGCATGCACAATATTTATTGCAGCAAACTTTGTAATAGTAAACATTTGGAAAAATAAAATGCCCAACAATAGGGAAATAGTTGGATATATTCTATTGCATTAATTTCAGACAATATTTTTTAGCCATTAGAAAGAGGTAGACCACATATGCATACCAGAAAAAATGTTTAATGTATCAGTTAGGATTGGCTAAGTAATGCTGCAGTAACAACAACCCCTGAATCTCAGGGAATTAAATCAACCAAGGTTTATTGTTTGCTGACTTTATGTATCCGTTGTGGTTGTCAGGGGAATTTTGTTCATAGTAGCCACTCAGGGACTGAGGCTGACAGAATAGCCACTACCTTGAATGTTCCCAGTCACAATGCCATAAAGGAAAGAGAATTTTAGAGGGTCAAGTACAACAAATTCTTATTTGGAAAGAAATACATATCATTTACACTCTCAATTTATTGGCTAGCACTAGTCACAGGACCCCACTCATGTGCTTAGAAGAAGGAGGGAAACCAGATCTTGGTGAACAGCTATGGGTGGCTACCACATATGTGTTGTGCTGTTTTGTAGATAAAGCAAAATCCAGAAGTATGTTAATATCCTACTTATGCCAAAAATGTAAAAGTTGTGTGCGCATGTGTGTGTGTGTATATATATATATATATATATATATATATATATATATATATATATATATTTCAAGGAATGTATATCCTTTGAAGAAATGCTAGCGGGCTACACACTAAGCTGTTAGTGGAGCATGCTTCATTCCTTGATTTTTCAGTTTTTTTTTTTTGCAATGAGCAATTATTTAAAAAAAATTCAATTTAAATAAAATAAAACCCAAACAAATAAAACCAAAAAGCCTGGGCAAAGAGCTTATGGAACATTTTTTCAGAAAGAACATTTTTTATTTCTTGCTTCAGTTTCCAGAAACAGCTAATGGCAGATGCTGGCAGGATGTTCTGAGCAAAAGTCAAGAGGCTTGGAATTGTACAGTAGGGCACAGGTTGTTGTAGTTGATACTCTACTTACTCTGATTATTGACTACAGTCAAATAATTGTAATGTGCTTACATAAAGTTCTTATTTTAGGGGCCACAATATTTTATGTTTATGCAATTACAAAGTTTCAGAGGTTTAAAGTTAAGTTTTGAGATGAAATAGTTTTTATAATTTTCAAATTCCTATCAAATTAGCATGTTTTACCCATTCATTTTCTCCAGCATTCTATGAGAATTTTAAAACATCCAGAAAATTTGGCAAGATTAAACAGTGGACACCCCATATATTTACCATTGTACCATTGTACCATTAACCTCTTACTTTATTTGCTTTATGACACATCTCTCCATTTATACATCCTTATATCCATCTATTAACCCATCTTAATTTTGGTGCATTTCAAAGAAAATCACAGACATCAGTTACTTCCCTCTAAATATTTTAGCATGCTTACTATTTATTTATAGTTTTTCTTTTGATGTAAAATTTATGTTCAATAAAATGCACAAACTTTATACATTTGCTGAGTTTTGACAAATATATGTTTGTGCAACCCAAATCCCTACTAACACATAGAACATTACCATCACTCCAGAAAGTTCCCTCATGCTCCATCCCAGTGAATTCATGTGCACATCCACCATTCAAGAGGTAACTACTGTTCTGATAGGGTTTTTTTTCCACTTGAGGTGCTTTTTTTTTTTTTTTTTTTTTTTTTCAAACTATTGGTGATTTTTCTCTGTTCTAGAATTTCATATAAATGGAATTATACAGTGTGTACTCTTTTGTGACTTCTTTCATTCAGTGTGATTTTGAGATTCATTCATATTATAGAGTGTATCAGTAATTCCTTTATATTACTGAGTAGGATTCCATTGTATGAATATACCACCATTTGCTGATTCATTCCCCTGCCAATGGATACCTCGGTTGTTTTCGATTTGGGGCTAATATGAATAAACCTGGTCTGAATATTCCTGGCACAAATATTTTTATAAGCATGTATTTCATTTCACTTGGTTATATACCTAGGAATAGAATTGCTGGGTCACACATAAAGTAAGTGTGTGTTTAGTTTTTTGAGAAACTACCAGACCTTTTACCAAAGTGGTTGTATCAGTTTACATTTCCAAGTCCACATTGTCAGTTTTTTATGGTTGTTGCTTTCTGTGATCTGTTTAAGATGCCTTTGGCTGGCTCAAAGTTGCCTAGATAGTCTCCTATGTTTCCCTCGAATAGCTTTATGGTTTTAGCTTTCGCTTTTAAGTCTATGAGTTATCTCAAATTAAATTTTGTATATGGTGTGAAGTAGGGATCAAGGTTCATCTTAAATTCTTAAAATTATTTGAAATTCTAATATTATGGGCCAGCATATTTTATATTAAAGTAAAGAAAAAATAACTCTAGAGCTTTAGAATATAATTTTGAAATGAAAGAGTTTTCATAATTTTCAAATTCTTATTCAATTACAGACATCTTACCCATACTTTTTTTTTCTTATTCTATGGTATAGTTTTGACTGTTAAAATATCAAAATCTCCTTTGCAAAGGAAGCTAAAATACTGGCCTTTTATATTTTCTCAATTCTTACAGTTTTCAATATTTCCTTATGTAATACATTCGTATTTCTTGAAAATTGAAGTATTCTCACTGAAATAATATCCCAACTAACTGAGGAATGCTGGATACCAATGATCTTATTAACTGAAAGAAACTGTATACCACACATACAGTGGATTCTATTTTCCAAAGATTGCTTCAACAGTATCTCCTATCCAACATGCTCCCCTATAATGTGAACTTGACCCTTCTTCTTCTGAGGGATAGGGCTATGTCATTTCCCCTTGAATCTTTTTTAATTTACAATTTCTTATTTTTGTGGGTACATAGTAGGTGTATATATTTATGGAGTACCTGAAATGTTTTGATACAGGCATGCAATGCATAATAATCACATCATGGAAAATGGAGCATTTATCCTTTGTGTTACAAACAATCTAATGACACTCTAAGTTATTTTAAAGTATGCAGTTAAATTATTATTGACTATAGTCACCCTGCTCTGCTATCAAATACTAAGTCTTATTCATTCATTCTATTTTTTTGTACCCATTAACCATCCCCACCTGCTGCCCTCCCCACTCCCCCACTACCCTTTCTAGCCTCTAATAAGCATCCTTCTACTCTCTATCTCCATGGGTTTGATTGTTTTGACTTTTAGATCCAACAAATAAATGAGAACATGTGATGTTTGTCTTTCTGTGCTGGGCTTATTTTACTTAACATAATGAGCAAATCTCATACTTTTCTTTGACTGAATACTACTCCATTGTGTATGAGTACTACATTTTCTTTCTTTACTTACCTGTTGGTGGACACTTAGGTTGCTTCCAAATCTTGGCTATTGTGAACAGAGCTGCAACAAACACGAAAGTGCAGATATCTCTTCGATATACTGATTTCTTTTCTTCTGGATATATACCCAGCAGTGGGATTGCTGGATCATATGGTAGCTCTGTTTTTAGTTTTTTGAGAAACCTCCAAACTGTTCTCCACAGTGGTTGTACTAATTTACACTCCCACCAACAGTGTACAAGGGTTCCCTTTTCTCCACATCCTCTCCAGCATTTGTTATTGCCTGTCTCTTGGGATATAAACCATTTTAACTGGGATGAGATGATATCTCATTGTAGTTTTGATTTGCATTTATCTGATGATCAGTGATGTTGAGTATCTTTTCATATGCCTGTTTGCCATTTGTATGTCTTCTTTTGAGCAATGTGTATTCAAATTTTTTGCCCATTTATAAATCATATCATTAAATTTTTTTCCTATAGAGCTGTTTGAGCTCCTTATGTATTCTGGTCATTAATCCTTTGTCAGACGGGTAGTTTATAGATATTTTCTCCCATTCTGTGGGTTGTCTGTTCACTTTGTTGATTGTTTCCTTTGTTGTGCAGAAGCTTTTTAACTTGATGTGATCCCGTTTGCCCATTTTTGCTTTAGTTGCCTGTGCTTGTGGGGTACTACCCGAGAAATCTTTGCCCAGACTGATGTCCTGGAGAGCTTCTCAATGTTTTCTTGTAGTAGTTTCATGGTTTGAGGTCTTAGATTTAAGTCTTTAATCCATTTTGATTTGATTTTTGATTTGATATGGTGAGACATAGGGGTCTCATTTCATTCTTTTGTATATGGATTTCCAGTTTTTCCAGCACCATTTATTGATAAGACTGTCTTTTCCCCAGTGTTTATGATCCTGGCACCTCCCTTGAATCTCGAGTGGGCTTGTGACTCACATGTAACCAATAGAATATGACAGAAGTAATGCTGCGTGACTTCCGAGGCCAAGTTAGAAAAGGTGCGGGTTGTGCATTGTCTGCTATGACACTTCCCTTTGGAGCCTGAGCTACTGCGTGTGTAAGAGGTCCTGCCACCTTGAGGCTACTATGCTATGAAGAAGCCCAGGCTACACTGAGAAACCAACCACTTGTGGGTGGTAATTCGATTGAGAGCCCCAGCTGATATCTCAGTTAATGGCCCTTGTCATGCATAATTCAAGTCTCCAGTTATAGAATCTTTCTAGTTAAAGCCCCAGACATTCTTCTGTGCTCTGTCTGAATTGCTGACTCTCAGAAACCATGAAAATAGCAAAATGGGTTTGATATCCTTTAGTGCCTCAAAGTCATGGCTTTCCAGTTTTTTAAATGCAGGGGTAGAGAAATCTCGTGCCACAACTCGGAAGAATCTCTTGTTAAAAGACCTTCCCTTGTCATATATATAATTAAAATGCAGAAATATGTATGTGTGTGGATATGTATAGATACACACACACACGTGTGTGTGTGTGTGCATGTGTGCATGTCAAGATTCTTTGTACTTGTATCTTCAATCTGCAAGAACAGTAGGGAATATCTTCCTTTCACCTGAATTCAGCCAGGTGAGGTGGAGGCTTTTGTGACTTTAGATGTGTTTTCCATCCAAAGAAGATGTGGTCTCCTTTTCTAAGACCACATTTGATTTTTAAAATTTTAATTTAAATTAAATTCATATACAATAAGATTCACTTTTCTTGGTGTACAATTCTGATTGTGATGCATTCCTGGAGTTGTGTAACTGCCATCACAATAAAGATACAAAACAATTCTATCACCCTGCCTTCCCCCTTCCAATACCCACCCCCCCCCACCCCCCTGGAAGTATGCTTTCTCTTGAGTAAACGCATAGGAGTTGAATGTCTTGATCATATGGTAGGTGTATGTTTAAACTTTGTAAGAAACTATCAGTTTTTTGTTTTGTTTTAGAGGTTTTCTACCTCTTTCATTAGATTTTTCCCTATATATTTGATATTTTTGATGCTATCGAGTGGCATAATTTTTAGTGGTTGCCCTAGAGTTTGCAATATACATTTACAACTAATCCAGATTGTACCAGTCAGTTCTCACACTGCTATGAATAACTACCTGAGACTGGGTCATTTATGAAGAAAAGAGGTTTAATCGACTTACAGTTTTGCAGGCTCTACAGGAAACATGACTGGGAGGCCTTAGGAAATTTACAGTCATGGCGGAAGGTGAAGGAGAAGCAAGAACCTTCTTCACAGGGTGGCAGGAAAGAGAGAGACAGCAAGGGGGGAAGTGCCACATGCTTTTAGACCATCAGATCTCTTGAGAACTCACTATCACGAGAACGGCATGAGGGAAATCTGCCCCCATGGTGTAATTAGCTCCCACCAGTTCCCTCTCCCAACACTGGGGATTATAATTCAACACAAGATTTGGGTGGGGACACAGAACCAAACTAACTAAGTTCAGTTTCAGATAACACTATACTAGCTTCACCAGTAGGCCAGTACTCCTTCCCCCTTCTCTTGTACCGTTGCTGTCATTCATTTCACTTACATATAAGCATACATAAGTTTAAAACCATACATAATCACATACATTGTTGCTATTATTTTGAACAAACTTTTATGTTAGATCACTTAAGAACAAGATAAATAAACGTTTTTACTTACCGTCACTTACTCCTTTTCTAATGCACTATCTTTCGTTATGTAGATCTAAGATTTTTACCTAGATAATTCCTTTCTCTTCAAAGAGCTTCTTTTAACATTTCTTGCAAGGCAGGTCTGCTGGCAACAAACTCCCTCCATGTTTGCTGAGAAAGTCTTTATTTCTTCTTTACTTTTGAAGGAAAAATTTCACAGGATACAGAATTTTAGATTGGTGGTCTTTTTCTCTCCACACTTTAAATATTTCAGCGTACTCTCTTCTTGCTTGCATGGTGTCTGAGAAGTCAGAAGTAATTCTTACCTTTGCTCCTCTTTGGGTAAGATTTTTTTCCCTGTAGCTTCTTTCAAGATATTTTCTTTAACTTTCATTGCCAACAGTTTGAATGTGAAATGCCTAGGTGCAGTATTTTTGTTTTGTTTTGGTTTTGGTTTGTTTTGTTTGGGGCATTTATATGTCTGTTCTCTGAGTTTCCTGGATCTGTGATTTGGTGTCTGACATTAATTTAGGGAGCTTCTCAATCATTACTTATTCAAATATTTCTGCTGTTCTTTTCTTTCTTCTCCTTCTAGTATTCCCATTACCTGTTTGTTATGCTTTTTGTAGTTGTCCCACAGTTCTTGGATGTTCTGTTCCATTTTCTTTTTCAGTCTTTTCTCTCTTTGCATTTTGGTTTTGGAAGTTTCTATTGACATATCCTCAAGGTCTGAGATTCTCATCCTTGTCAGTTTACTACCCCATTGAAAGTATTCTTCATTTCTGTTATAGTTGTAAACCAAAAATAAAATTCAAAGCCCCCCACCTCATCTGGATGGACCCCTCCTCTCAGCAAGGGTATCCCTGAGGGACTAACCTGAGGGACTAGTTCAGGTCATGATGAGGGGCGGGGGTCAGACATACCTCATTATACCCTCCTCCTTTTTGGAATTACTAACAGAACATACTCTTTAAGTCTGATGAGAAACGTGTACAATCTATTCTCTCTGAAGTCTGCTACTTGGAGGCTTCATCTGCATGATAAACCTTTGGTCTACAATATGCTATCATTGTAACCCAGACATCCCTTTCTATTGATTCAAGATCTTGAGATAATAACTTAACTCTTTCAACCAATTGCCAATCAGAAAATTTAAAAATCTACCTGTAACCTAGAAGCCCTCGCCCTTTGAGTTGTCCTGCCTTTTCAGACCGAACAAGTATATCTTGCATGTATTTGATTGATGTCTTATGTCTCCTTAAAGTGCATAAAACTAGGCTGTGCCTCAACCATCTTGGGCATATGTTCTCAAGATCTCCTGAGGGCTGTGTCACGGGCCACTGGTCACTCATATTTGACTCAGATAAATCTCTTCAAATATTATAGAGTTTGACGCTTTTTATCGACATAGTGTTTTTGATTGCTAGCATTTCTTTTTGAGTTTTTCTTAGAATGTCCGTCTCTCTGCATACATTATTCATCTATTCTTGCATATTGTCTAATTTTTCCATTATAACTCATAGCATATTAATTATGGTTATTTGTTTTAAATTCCTGGTCTGATAATTCCAACTTCTCTGCCATATCTGAGTCTGATTTTGATGCTTTGTATTTTCAAACTGTGTTTTTTGCCTTTTAGCATACCTTGTAATATTTTGTTGAAAGCCAGACATGATGTACTGGGTAAAAGGAACTGTGGGCCAGGCACAGTGGCTCACGTCTGTAATCCCAGCACTTTGGGAAACCATGGTGGGCGGATCTCTTGAGGTTAGGAGTTTGAGACCAGCCTGGCCAACATGGTAAAACCGCATCTCTACTAAAAGCACAAAAAAATTAGCCTGGCATGGTGGCTCGTGCCTCTAATCCCAGCTATTTGGGAGGCTGAGGTGGGAGAATCACTGGAACCCAGGAGGCAGAGGTTGCAGTGAGCCTAGATCGTGCCACTGCCCTCCAGCCTGGGTGACAGAGTGAGACCCTGTCTCAAAAAAATAAATTAAAAAAATAAATAATGTGGCAAGTAGGCCTTTAGTGATGTGATGGTAAGGTATGGGGGCAGGGAAATATTCTCTGGTCCTCTGATTAGGTCTCAGTCTTTTAGCGAGCCTATGTCCCTGGACTGTGAAGTACCCTCAGTTCCTCCCCTCCCCTCCCCCTACTCTAGATGGGACTGGATATCTGGAGGGGACTGGAGTCAGGTATTTCCCTTCCCCCATGTGGATGGCTAGAGCAGGCTGCAGTTGAGTATTACCCTTCCCCTAGATTGTTAGGCTCTGATAAAACCCCAGTAGGTCAGGCTCATGGTTACTTTGCTACTCTCCCTGCCAGAAGTCTGAGGGCATATTTTTTGATAGTCACTGTGAGAACCTGGTGGAGATCATGGAGGTAAAGTTCATATTAAGTGTAGGCTGTCTTCCCCACCCCCCTCATCCACTTTGACTGGGACATCTAGAGTTTTAAAGGGCATTAAAAAAAGTTTTGCTCTTTTTTAGAAGCGGGATCTTGTTACATTGCCCAGGCCGGATTCAAACTCCTGGGCTTAAGCAGTCCTCCCACTTCAGCCTCTCAAGTGGCTGGCATTACTGTGTCCTGAGACCTCAAGAGTTTTTATCCCTCAGGCATATCCACATTGAGTCTCCAGCATTCCAATTACAGTTCAGAGTTTTCTACCTTGGTACTGGTTCCCACAGAGGTTTCTGCTCCAATATATTGTGATTCTCTGTATGTTCCTGCCTGTCTCTCTAATTTTGGGGACAATGATTTGCTCTGTGACTTCACTTCTCTGACAGATCTAAGAAGAGTTCTTGATTTTCCAGTTTGTTCGTTTTTTTATTTTTTACTTCCCAAACTGTTTTTTGTTTGTTTGTTTGAGATGGAGTCTCACTCTGTCGCCCAGGCTGGAGTGCAATGGTGCGATCTCAGCTCATTGCAACCTCTGCCTCCCAGATTCAAGTGATTCTCCTGTCTCAGCCTCCCGAGTAGACGGAACTACAGGTGCACGCCACCACGCCTGGCTAATTTTTGTATTTTTAGTAAAGACGGGGTTTCACTATATCAGTCAGGCTGGTCTTGAACTCCTGACCTCAGGTTATCCACCCACCTCAGCCTCCCAAAGTGCTGAGATTACAGGCGCGAGCCACTGCCCCTGGCCTCCAAACTGTTTTTTAAAGTAGTTGTATATTTTTCTTTTTTATCAGGAGTCTTGGAGAATTCTAGTACCTTTACATGCTTGTCACCCTTGATATGGTCTGTCTTTTAAATTTTAGCTATCCTAATAGCTGTGTAGTAGTATCTCACTGTAATTTTGATTTGCGTTTCCCTAATGATTAATAATGTTGAATATGTTTTCTTCGTTTATTTGCCATCCATATATCTGGTGAACTACCTATTCAAGCCTTTTGTCCATTTTTAGTTTCTCTTATTCCTGAATTTTGAGAATTTTAAAAATATATGCTGGACCCCAGACCTTTATCAGATATGAGATTGCCAAATATTTTCTGTTTCTCTGTGGATTTTATTTTTTTTAAAGTGTCTTTCAAAGAGCAAAAGTTTTAAATTCTGATTAAATCCTATTTATCAGTTTTTGCTTCTATGGATTATGCATTGGTATTGTATCTAAGAAGTCTTGGCCTAATCCAATGCCACACAGGTTTTTTTTCTACTGTATATTCCTCTAGAAACATTAACATTTCAGATTTTATATTTAGGTCTATGATCCACTTTGAGTTAATTTTTGTATGGGTGTGAAGTATTTGTTAAAAAGTTTTGCTGTTGGGAGGCCGAGATGGGCGGATCACGAGGTCAGGAGATCGAGACCATCCTGGCTGACACAGTGAAACCCTGTCTGTACTAAAAAATACAAAAAACTAGCCGGGCGAGGTGGCGGGCGCCTGTAATCCCAGCTACTCGGGAGGCTGAGGCAGGAGAATGGCGTAAACTCGGGAGGCGGAGCTTGCAGTGAGCTGAGATCCGGCCACTGCACTCCAGCCTGGGCAACAGAGCGAGACTCCGTCTCAAAAAAAAAAAAAAAAAAAGTTTTGCTGGTTTGCATGTGGATATGCAATTTTTTTTTTAGCATCATTTGTTGAAAAGATTATCCTTTCTCCACTGAATTGCCTTGTTGAAAATCAATTGTCCATGTAGGAATGGGCCTATTTCTGGACTCTATTCTATCCAATTGACCTATTTGTCCATTTTGATACCAATACCACATTTTCTTGATTACTGTAGCTTTATAAGTCTTGAAATCTGGTAGTGTTAGTCCTCCAACTTTGTTCTTCTTTTTCAAAGTTATTTTGGCTCTATACTGGATCTTTGTAGTTTCTTATGAACTTTGTATCAGCTTGACAATTTCTATAGCAAACCCTGTTGGGATTTTGATTGAGATTGCATTGACTCTATAGATAAATTTGGAGACAATATTGAGCCTTTTGACTAATGAACATGGTATGTCTCTCCATTTATTTTGGATTTCCTTTATCTCAGAAATGCTTCATAGCAGTGATCCTCAACCTTTTTGGCACCAGGGACCGGTTTCATGAAAGACAATTTTTCCACAGACCCAGGTGTCAGGGCTGGGAGATGGTTTCAGGATGATTCAAGCACGTTACATTCATTGTGCAATTTATTTCTATTATTATTACATTATAATGAAATATATACAACTCACCATAACGTAGAATCAGTAGGAGCCCTGAGCTTGTTTTCCTGCAACTAGAGGGTGCCATCTGGGAGTGATGGGAGTCAGTGACAAATCATCAGGCATTGGATTCTCGTAAGTAGCGTGCAACCTAGATCCCTCGCATGCACAGTTCACAAAAAGGTTTGCACTCCTATGATAATCTAATGCTGCTGCTCATCTGATAGGAGGCAGAGCTTCGGCAGTAATGCGAACAATGGGGAGTGGCTGTAAATACAGATGAAGATTCACTTGCTCTCTTGCCCACCCACTGCTCATCTCCTGCTGTGCAGCCCAGTTCCTAACAGGCCACAGACTGGTACTGGCCCGTGGATTGGGGGTTAGGGACCCCTACTTTATAGTTTTTAGGGTATAGGTCTTGCACATCTCGTGTCAGACTTGTCACTAAATATGTTATTTTTAATATTTTCATAAATGTTTTAAAATTTAATTTCTTATTGTATATTGCTAATATATAGAAATAAGATTGATATTTGTATATTGATCTTATATTCTGCAACATTGCTAAACTCATTTATTAGTTCTGGTAGTTTTCCTTTTTATTCTATCAGTTTTTCTACACTGATGGTCTTGTCATCTGTGAATAAAGACGTTTTTACTTCTTTATTTTCAATCTGGATTCCTTTGATTTCTTTTTGCTTGCTTTATTGCACTGGCTAAAAGTGCCAATATGGTGTGTTTTGTCACATGAAAGCTTCAAATTTTTAATTATACTTGAATTTGTCCATCTTTTCCTTTATGGGTTTGTGAATTTTGCATTCTGTTTAAGAAATTATGTATGCCCCACATATATGAAGATATTCTTCTCTGTTTTCTTCTAAAAGTTACAACATTTGCCTTCCACATTTGGGTCTTAAATTAATCTAAGATTAATTTTTGTGTCTAGGTTAACATACACACACACACACACACACACACAGATTGCCAATCAACCCAGTATCATGTATTGTCTGTCCTTTCCCCAGTGGTTTGTACTGATACATCTGACATATGTCACGGACCCATATCCATATGAATTGATTTCTAAGCCTTCCAATTTTATTAAATTTGTTTGCTTGTCTATTCTTAAGTCAGTATTATCTGTTTTCATTTATTACTATAGCATCATGATATGTCATGATGAAATATAAGGAGGGTAAGTTCTAATTTTTCTTCTTCAGATTCATCCTATTTGCAGACTTTTAATTTTCCATACGAACTTTATGACCACTTTTTCTAGCTCTCTAAAAAGGTTGATTGTATTTTGATTGGAATTGTGTTGAATTTATACATTAATTTGATGACAGAAATTTTTCAAAAAATTTTGGATTCAGGAGGTACGTGTGCAGGTTTGTTACTGTGTATTTTGCATAATGCTGGGGTCTGGGCTTCTATTGACCTTGTCACCCAAATAGTGAACATCGTACTCAATAGGTAGCTTTTCAACCCTCGCCTTCCTCCCTGTCTCCCCCTTTTTGGAGTCCTCAGTGTCTATAATTTCCATCTTTATGTCTATGTGTCCCTTTTGTTTAGTTCCCACTTATAAGTGACAATATGTGGTATTTGATTTTTCTCTTTCTACATCAATTCACTTAAGATAATGGCCTCTAGCTGCATCCATGTTGCTGCAAAGGACATGATTTCACTCTTTTATTTATGGCTGCAGAGTATTCCATGGTGTATATGTACCACATTTTCTTGCACTGATATGTTTATAAAAGTGGTATTCACAATAACAACCTCATAGAATCAACATAGGTGCCCATCAACAGTGGACTGGATAAAGAAAATGTAGATTTCTTTTCCTTTGGGTAGATACCCAATAACGGGATTGCTGGGTTAAATGGTAGTTCTATTTTTAGTTATTTGAGAAATCTCCAAACTGCTTTCCACAGGGGCTGAACTAATTTACATTCCCACTAACCACGTATAAGCATTCCCTTTTCTCTGCATCTTCGCCAACATCTGTTATTTTTTGACTTTTTAATAGCCATTCTGACTGGCATGAGATGATATCTTATTTGATTTTAATTTGCATTCCTCTGATGATTAGTGACGCTGAGCATTTTTTTCATATTTGTTGGCTGCTTTTATGTCTGTCTTCTTTTGAGAAGTCTCTGTTCATGTTCTTTGCCCACTTTTGAATGTTTGTTGTTGTTGTTGATTTAAGTTTAGATTTGGTATATCAGTCCTTTAGTCAGGTTCATAGTTTGCAAATATTATCTCCCATTCTGTGGGTTGTCTGTTTACTCCATTGACAGTTTCTTTTGCTGTGCAGAAGCTCTTTAGTTTGATTAAGTCCCATTTGTCAAATTTTGGATTTGTTACATTTGCTTTTGAGGTCTTCAGTATAAATTCTTTGTCTAGGCAAATGTCCAGAAGAATTTTTCCTAGGTTTTCATAGTTTTAGGTCTTACACTTAAGTCTTTCTTTCTTTCTTTATTTTTTTAGAGATGGAGTCTCACTCTGTTACCCAGGCTGGAATACAGTGGCGTGATCTCAGCTCACCACAACCTCTGCCTCTTGGGCTCAAGCGGTTCTCCTGCCTCAGCCTCCCGAGTAGCTGGGATTAAAGGCACATGCCACCACACCCAGCTAAGTTTTCTAGTTTTGTGGAGACGGGGTTTCACCATTTGGCCAGGCTGGTTTTGAACTCCTGGCCTCAGGTGATCCACCCACCTCAGCCTCCCACAGTGCTGGGATTATAGATGTGAGCCACCGTACCCAGCCACATTTAAGTCTTTAATCCATTTTTAGTTCATTTTTGTATATAATGAGAGTTAGGGATCCAATTCATGTCTAGCCGGTTTTCCCAGCATCATTTATTGAAGAGGGTGTCCTTTCTCTTTTGTTTATTTTTGTCAACTTTGTCAAAGATCGGTTGGTTGTAGGTGTGTGGCTTTGTTTCTGAGTTCTCTATTCTGCTCCACTGATCTATTAATACTTGCCTATTTTTGTACAAGTACCATGCTGTTTTGGTTTCTATAGCCTTGTAATATTGTTTGAAGTTGGGTAATGTGATGGCTCTGGCTTTGTTATTTTTGCTTAGGTTTACTTTGGTTATTCAGGCTCTTTTTTAGTTCCATATGAATTTTAGAGATATGTTTTTTCTAATTCTGTGAAAAAATGACATTGGTAATTTGATAGGAATTGCATTGAATCTGTAGATTGCTTTGGGCAGTATGGATATTTTAATGATGTTGATTCTTACAATCCATGAACATGGGATGTTTTTCCATTTGCTTGTGTCATCTATGATTTCTTTCAGCAGTGTTTCATAGTTCTACTTGTGGGGTCTTTCACCCTTTGATTAGATGTATTCCTAGGTATTTTATTTTTTGTGGCTATTGTAAATGGGATTTCATTCTTCATTGGTTCTCAGCTTGAATGTTATTGGTGTATAGAAATGCTACTAATATTTGTGCATTGATTTTGTATCCTGAAACTTTACTGAAGTCATTTTTCATGTCTCGGAGTCTATTGGAGGAACCTTTGGGGTTTTTTAGGTATAGAATCACATTATTGGCAAACAGATGATTTGACTTCCATTTTTTCCTATTTGGATGCCTTTTATTTCTTTCTCTTGCTTGATTGCTCTGGCTAGGACTTCCAATACTATATTGAATAGGAGTGGAGAGAGGGGACATACTTGTCTTGTTGCAGTTATTAGGGGAAATGCTGCCAACTTTTGTCTTCCTGATGTAAGCCTTTAGCACTGTAAACTTTCTTCTTAACACTGCTTTTACTGTATCCTAGAGGTTTTGGTATGTTGTGTCTCTGTTTTCATTTGTTTCAAATAATTTTTTGCTTTAATTTCATTGTTTACCTAAAAGTCATTCAGGAGCAAGTTGTTTAGTTTCCATGTATTTGTGTGGTTTTGTGAGTTCCTCTTGGTTTCTAGTTTTATTCCACTGTTGTCCAAGAAGATGCTTAGTAGAATTTTGATATTTTTGAATTTATTGAGACTTATGACTGAGCACGTGGTCAATCTTAGAGAATATCCCGTGTGCAGATGAGAAGGATGTATATTCTGTGGTTATTGGGTGGAGTATTCTGTAGATGTCTATTAGGTCCATTTGGTCAGAAGTCCAACTTAAGTGCAGAGTTTCTTTGTTAGTTTTCTGCCTCTGTGATCTGTCTAGTCCCGTCAATGGGATGTTGAAGTCCTCCACTATTATTGTATGCCTGTCTATGTCTTTTCTTAGGTCTAGTAGTAATTGTTTTATAAATCTGAGTGCTCTGATGTTGAGTGCATATATATTTAGGATAGTTAAATCTTCTTGTTGAATTGAACGCCTTATCATTATGTAGTGCCCTTCTTTGTCCTTTTTTAATGTTGTTGGTTTAAAGTCTGTTTTATCTGATACAAAAATAGCTACCTCTGTTCTGTTTTGTTTTCCATTTGCATGATAGATCTTTCTCCATCCCTTTACTTTGGGCCTATCAATGTCATTACATGTGAAATGGGCCTCTTGAAAACAGGAGAAGGTTGGGTCTTGTTTTTTGTTTTTTTTTTTTAATCTAATTTGCCATTTTATGTCTTCTATGTAGAGCGTTAAGGCCATTTATATTCAAGGTTAATATTGATATGTGAGGTTTTGTTCCTATTTTAGTGTTGTTTTAGCAAGTTGCTTTGTAGTATCAATTGTGTAGTTGCTTTATAAGGTCTCTGGGCTTTGTACTTACGTGTGCTTTTGTGGTAGCAAGTATTGTTCTTTCATGTCCATGTTTAGAACTCCTTTAAATATTTCTTTTGACTGGTCTGGTGGTGATTAATTCTCTTAGCATTTGCTTGTCTGGTAAAGACTCACCTTTGTTTATGAAGCTTAGTTTGGTGGGATATGAAATTCTTTGCTGGAATTTATTTTCTTTAAGAAGGCTAAAAATAGGTCTCTAATCTAAGAGGTCCACTGTTAGTCTGATGGGATTCCCTTTATAGGTAATTTGGCCCTTTTTTCTAGCTGCTTTGAAAATTTTTCATTATGTTTTGACCTCAGATAGTCTGATGACTGTTTGCCATGGGAGTGGTTGTCTTATGTAGTATCCTGCAGTTGTTCTCTGAATTTCTTGTATCTACATGTTGACCTCTCTAGTGAGATTGGGGACATTTTTCTGAATTATAGCCTGCTTTTTCTCCTTCTCTCTCTCGAATGCCAGTAAGTCATAGGTTGGGTCACTTTATATAATCCCATATTTCTCAAAAGTTTTATTCATTTTAAAATTATTTTTTCCTTATTTTTTGTGTGACTGGGTTAACTTGGAAGACCAGTCTTTGACCTCTGAAATTCTTTCTTCTACTTGATCTAGTCTATTGTCAAGGCTTCAAACTGTATTTTGAAATTCCTGTAGTGAACTTTTCAGTTCCAAAAGTTCTGTTTGGTTCTTTCTTAATATATCTATTTCATCTGTCATTTCCTGGATCATTTTTCTGTTTTATTTGTGCTGGATTTCAACTTTCTCTTGGATATTGTTGAGTTTCCGTGCAATCCATATTTTGAATTCTTTATCTGTCATTTCAGACATTTCAATCTGGTTAGGATCCATTGCTAGGGAGCTAGTGTGATCTTTTACAGGTGAGAAAACACTGGTTTTCTGTACTGCCAGAGTTCTTGTGCTGATTCCTTCTCATCTGAGGCTGTTGCTGCCTTTTTTTTTTTTTTTTGGATTTGCTACCATTTCAGAGGGCTTTCTAAAAATTTGTTATTCTTTTTTCCCTTGAGGGTATGACTGTGGTGTATGTTGTGTGTGATTGGTTGGCTTCTTTTCTGGATGCTTTCAGGGGGCCAAGGCTCTGTACAAGTTCCTTGGTTGCAAATAGGTTCTGTGCTATGACTTTCTCAGATGCTGCTTATTGTAGCAATGCATTTTTGTTTGGTGGCGCAGTTCAGGCTGCAGTACAGTGGATGGTGCTGAAGAGTAGCAGCCAGTAGGTAGGTTGGTGTCCAGGTGGATGCACCTGCCCTGATGGTGGTGGCAGGAAGAGATGATAATGGGGTGTGCTAAAGTCTTGAGGGACCAGGCTTGGTGGCTCACACCTGTAATCTCATATTTTAGGAGGCCAAGGCAGGAGAATTACTTGAGGCCAGGAGTTCAAAGCCAGCCTAGTTAACATAGTGAGACTGAATCTCTACGAAAGAAAAATTTAAAAATTAGCTGAGTGTAGTAGTGTGTACCTGTAGTTCCAGATACTGGGGAGGCTGAGGTGGGAGGATTGCTTCAGCCCAGGAGTTCAAGACTGCAGTGAACCATGACCATGTGACTGCATTCCAGTCTGGGCAACAGATCAAGACTCTGTCTCAAATAAATAAATAAAGTCTCAGAGGTGGATTTAGGGAGTGCACCAACTTCTTGTCGTAGACCAGCAGGAATCCATCTGTTTTCTTATCACTTCACTCTCACAGGGCTCACAAGCTGTTTATAAAGGTTTCGTCCTTTGGTTCTATGCCATGGTGTGGCTGTGGGCCGTGAATCCACCTTTCTGATGGCTACCATTAGAGTGGGGGTCAGGGCAGAGCCTCTTCCCACAGTCCAGGGAGGGTAACTCTGAGGTCTGTCCTCTATTGCTAGGGTACTGCCATTCTGTTTAGGGAGGGGGAGTTGGGCCTTGCACTCCGTGCAAGCACAAGCAGACACGGGCTTGCTTTCAGTGGGGGTGGAGCTGTGGGAAAAGTGTGACAAGCATTTTCAGTGTGAGCTCACTTTCAGCAGGGGTAGAGCTGCTAGAAAAGCATGAAGAGTGCTTTCTTTCAGTGCACTCTGACTTTCATTGGAGGTAGAACTTCCAGAAAAGTGTGAAAATTGCTTTCTTTCAGTGCACATTCACTTTGAGGGGGGATGGAGCCCCTGGAAAAGTGTGAACAGTGCTTTCTTACAGTGCATGCTCATGGGGCCCTGGTGGGGAGATCTGCTGCTGCATCTCCAACAGTTACTGGGAGAGGGGTGAGAGATGACCCGTCTCTCCATATCTGTTCCCAGGCATCAGTAATATCCCCTTTAGCAGTTAGTACCACACCCATCATTCCTTTGTCCCAAAGACTGCTTTGGTGGGTTGTGCTCCCCTCTCCCTTAGGGGTAGCCCACACTGAAATTAGATCTCCTGGGGACCTACTGAGCCCCTGTGCTTGCCAAAATTATAGTGGGTTCTGGGGTATGTTTGTGGGCCGTCTGGTGGTACAGTGGCTCTAGGGCAGAGGATCCCTGGGCGCGACCGTGGCACCACACATGCACAGCTGGTATGGTACCCTCCATCTCAGTTTCAGTCTGAGAGTTGTGTGGCATGGCTGCATAAACTGGCCACCAGATTCTGGGGACACAATTTCTGTCACTTTGAAATAGAAACTTCTCATCCATAAATATAATGTATCTTGTTTTATAATACTTTATAGTTTTGTTGTTATTGTAGATGGTATATTTACTTCAAAATTATATTTTCTAGTTGATGGTATGTATGAATGCTATTGTTTTTTGTTTGTTTGTTTGTTTGTTTGTTTGATGGAATCTTGCTCTGTCGCCCAAGCTGGGGTGCAATGGAGCGATCTCCGCTCACTACAACCTCTGCCACCCGGGTTCAAGCAATTCTCTGCCTCAGCCTCCCGAGTAGCTGGGATTACAGGGGCCCACCACCACGCCCGGCTAATTTTTGCATTTTTAGTAGATACGGGGTTTCACCATCTTGCCAGGCTGGTCTTAAACTCCTGACCTCGTGATCTACCCGGTTATGTTTTATATATTGATCTCATTTTAATTTTTGAATTCTCAGAGTCTGTAGATTCTTTGGATTTTAATTTTGGACCATATTATATAAACTATAAATAATGACAGATTTGCTTCTTCCTTTCTAATCTTTATGATTTTTTTTCTATTTTTATTATATTGGCTAGGGCCTACAATGCAACATGTGAGTAGTAATAGCAGATCTCCTTATCTTTTTCCTTACCTTACAAGAGATATTTTTACTAAGTACTTAACTTATTATGAGTTTTTGGTAGATGCAAATATTTTATTTAGGATTTTTACATCTTTGTTCATAAAGGAGATAGGTCTATACTTTTTCTTTCTCATACTACCTTTGTCCATATCAAATGTGTGTTTTATAATTGCTTCATAAGATGAGTTTCAGAACATTCACTGTTTCTTAAAGCAGCTTGTAAAATGTAGGTATTGTCAGTTTTTTTAAGGTTTTGTGTAAGTTGTCTGTAAAACCATATGGCCCTTCCTTTTTTCAGTGGGTAGATTTTTAATGATTCACTTCCTCTAAGGGTAATACATTTTATTCTGGATTTCTCTTGAGTTGGTTTTGAAAATTATGTAGCTTCTAGAAACTTTTTCATTTCACCTAATTTTAAATTTTTTATCACCTTTTTAGTCCTGTTACTGTTGATTTGTACCTTTGTAAAAATTCAATTTTACTGGAGTTGTGTTTTAGATTTTTGTAAACAACCAAATTTTAACTTGTTAACCCTCTTTTTAAACTTTGTTTTTTATTTCATTAATTCATCAATTTGTATTCTTATTTTTATCATGTTGTTCTTTGTACTTTCTCTGTGTTTATTTTCTAACTTCTTGACTTGGGTATCTGTTTCACTGATTTTCAGTGTTTCTTTTCTTTTCTTTTTTTAAAATTTTTTATATACTTTAAGTTCTAGGGTACATGTGCACAACGTGCAGGTTTGTTACATCAGTGTTTCTTTTCTAAGAAATGCACTTAAGGCTTTAATTTGCCTTCTGAGTATTACTTTAGCTGTGGTGTGTTTAGTGTTTATTATCCTCCATATATAAATATTTTCTAGTATTATTTCTTTTTTGGCCAATTAATTATTTAAAAGTTTGTTTTGACATTTCCATATGTGTATGAAGTTACTCTCTTTTGGTTCTTAATTTCTCTTTTTATTACATTTAGTTAGAGAACATTGTCTGCATCTTCTTGGTTCTTTGATATTTAATGAGACTTGCTTCATAACCCTGGGAATTAAGTCTTAATTTCTGAAATGCATGTATTTTTCTCTTACTTTTGAAGTTTAAATGGGTACATAATTCTAGATTTAACTATTTTCCTTTGATCTTTTGAAGATACTCTATTGTCTTCTGTCTCCATTGTTGGTACGTCTCTTGTTAATATAATTGTTCCTTTGTAGTCATAAGCCTTTATTCCCTCTGGCTGTCTTTCTTTGTTTTTGGTGTTCTGCAGTTTTATTACAATGCATCTTGGGACTATTTATAATTCTTCAGTTTGAGAATTATTCTGAGCCATTATCTCTTCAAATAACTTCTCTTGTTCATTTTGCCTGTTTTCCTTCTCAAACTCAACCTGTTCTTGTTATCTCTTAATATCTCTGTCAAACTCCTCTTTTTTCTCCATGTCTTTTGATCTTTCATTCTTTTCATTTATTTTTCATTCTGTGCTGCTCCATTTCTGGAATTTGCCTTAAATTTCATCTAGTTCATTGATTCAGTGACTCTGCCTTCTTATTCTTTAAGTACTATTTAATTGTTGTGTTTCATGTTTCCGTTCTTTTTTGTAGAATCTTATTCTTTTCTTATGGCTTCTCTATGTTTTATCTGTTTAATAATTTTAAATATAATAATTTCATGGTTCATTACTGATTTTTGTTCTATTGTCCCAAATTCATGGAATGCCAATTCTTCTGTTATATCTGCTGACTTAGGGTGGGTTGTTTGCTTTTGTTTTCTGAGCTCATCTTAAATTGGACTTTCTTCCTCCACTTCATTGTTCCTTTGTTGCTTGGGTTGACCATTTAGAGTAGTTTTTAAAAAATCTTTTATTTTGAACTAATTGTAGACTTACAGAAAAGTTACCAAACTAGTACAGAGAGTTCCCATATTTCCCTTACCCAGCTTTTTCTGTGTTAACATCTTACCATAGTGTAATTATTAAACCCAAACAATTAACATTGGGACAATTCTACAGACTAAAAATTTCATTTGAATTTTACCAGTTTTTCACTAATGTCATTTTTCTGTCCCATGATCCTATCCAGGATCCCACATTGCATTTAGTAGTTGTTTCTTGTTAGTCTTCTGTGGTCTGTAACAATTCCTCAACCTTTCTTTGTCTTTTATGAGCTTGATACTTTTTAAGAATAGTGGTCAGTTATTTTGTAGAATGTTGTTCAATTTGGAGTTGTCTGATGTTTTCTCATAGTTGCACTGAGATTATACACTTTTGTAAAGAATACCACAGAAATGATGTTGTCTTCTTAGAACATCATATCAAGTGGTTCATGATGTCAGCATGTCTTACTATTGGTGATGTTGGCCTTGATCACTTGAGTCAGGTAATGTCTGCCAGGTTTCTCCATTGGAAAGTTACTATCTTTCCTTTTGCATTTAATAAATACCTTGAAAGAGATACTTTGAGACTATGCAAACCCTACTTTTTCTCAAACTCACCTGCTAATTTTAGCATCCAGCAATAGAACTCTTTGAGTAGTTTGGATTTTACCTTTCTGGGCTGGCTTACAAACTGGTCTAATTTCATGTTATTTTTGATGTTAATTAATTGCCTTGGAACATGGGTTAGTCAATTTTTTTTTTTGTTATAAAGGAATGCCTGAGGCTGGGTAATTTATAAAGAAAAAATGTTAATTTTGGCTTATGGATCTTCAGACTGTACAGGAAGTGTGGTGCTAGCATCTGCCTCTGGTAAGAGCTCAGGAAGCTTACCATCAGGGCAGAAAGCAAAGAGGGGAGCTGGCATATTACATGGTAAGAGGGAGCAAGAGAGAGAGTAAGGAGGTGTCAGGTTCTTTTAAACAAACATCTCATGTGAACTCAAAACGAGAGCTCACTCATCACTGAGGGGACGGTGCTGAGCCATTCATGAGGGATCTGCCTCCATGATCCAAATACCTCCCACCAGGCCCCACCTCCAACACTGGGGATTACCTTTCAATGTCAGATTTGGAGGGGACAAACATGTGAACTATATCAGAGCTTTATATAGTAAGTGGGCAAAATAAATTTATACTCTAAATTCTTATTAGGTGGAATATTGGCTTTGATTTGTATCAGATAACTTTTTTTTTAATACCCTAGAGACTCAGCAGAGAAAGGCCTCATTGTCATCTCTCTTGTTCAATGGGTAGAGTTTATTAATTCTTTCACTTCACTTGCAGCCTTTTTACAGTTCTAGCTTTATGCATAGGTTTAATGTGTAGGAGTTCCCAGTTGCCACTGTCCTGGACTGGAGGTCTTGTCTTCTGTGCCCCGGTGAATGTTAAAAATCTAAGCTCTTACCTGCTAAAGGGTTTGATCCCACTTCCTCCCCACCCCAACTACCTCTCATCCTGCTGCCACCTATTCACTTGCTCACCTTTCTCTCTGGCTGTCAGCTACCTCTTCGCGTTGGTACCTGGAGACATTTCTCTCTGTTTTCGCAAGCTCAGCCAGGAGTGTGAGTTTTAATTGCTGCCTAGTCTACCATTTTGCCATGCACAATCTCTCTCCCATGCCATAAGACTCTCTAAAATTACACTGGGGAAAATACTGACTAGACACGTTATTATTAGGGAATGTCACATTATTATTAATACCTGTGCTAAACTGGATTTGGCTGTGATCGTATAGGCCTAGTTAAAATCAGTTCCACTATTTAAAAATCTTAATCATGCTTAAGTTTTTCTCTTTCTATTTTTTGAAGCACATCCATTCTTATAACCTTGAATTTTATGGGACGCTAGAAAAAATTATTGGCATTTTAGAATAAATAAACCATATAATGTTGTGCCAAAACAGATAGAGTGTTTCTTATGTTTCTAAAGAGTGGAAAAAGGGCCAACTCTTTTTCTGGAGTTTTATATATACATATATTTTTATATTGTGTTTATTTTATTTCTTTTTCCATGATTATATTCCTGTGGAAATGAGGAAATCATTAACAGTGAAACTACTGTTTCGTCCAAAATACAATGTTCTAATGGTCTGTTTTCTAAATGAAGCTTCTATGAATAAAAGCAAGGCCGCTATATAGCCATTTAGTTGCTAACAAATGACCCAGTTAGTGCCACCCATGATTTCTTCTTTAATTAGATTGCAAATTTTGTGTTTAAAAATGGGAGCAGTAAGTAAATGCTAATTTGTAGTTCCTCAAAGGGAGAATTATGATGTAAAAATTAGGATATAAAATGAGAGGATACTGCAGGGCAGGAGGGTAATGGCACTTGGGCCACCATAGGGCAGGCCCTGCCAGGCTGCTTTTCATTCAAGTACATTTTGCAACTCAAAGTACTGGATTTGGAAGGCGTGCCACATAGTACAGTGTTTAATCATGTAAGTTTATTATTTCTTCATTCATTCAATAAAATATATATTGTGCATGTACTCTGTGTCAGGTCCCATGGTGGATGATAGAGGCTCAGAGATGAATGAGCTGCCCTTTGGGAGTGCCAGCCTCATCTGTGGCCTTGTACTGCTGGTTCTGTGCTGCCCAATCTGGGTCACTCTCTTCCCACACCATTTTGGAGGGGTCTCTCCTTTGCTGTCCAGTTTCTCCTGCCTGCTCCTGAAGACATGGACTAAATTATATTTCTTCTCTTAAGATGTTCCTTACCACCACAGCTCACAGTAATCCTTGCCTCTTTGAACTCATTTTATTTATGGCTGGTGTTACCCAGCATATCTTTTTATTCCCACATGTATGTTAGTTGGAGAATAGATAAATGAATGAATGAATGAATGAATGAATGAATGAATTAACAAAGGTGGTGCCTTTTGTTTGGATTCAATTTTCACTCACTTAATAGGATCATATTGACAGGGCATTCCTAGACTTATTTTGACCTTTCTTGAAGGATGATTCATTCTACCACTTACTAATAATTATCATAGTAGCTAACATTTATATGCTTGCTGCTTACCGTGTGACAAATGTTGCCCTAAATGCTTTCTACATATTAACTCATTTACTCCTCACAGCAATCCCACAAAGTGGGCACTATTATTATTCCCATCTTGCAGATGAGGAAACTAAAAAGCAGAGAGGTTAAGGAATGTACCCAGAATTACATATTAAGTTGCAAAGCTGGGATTTGCACCAGGCAGTCTAGCAATTTCATCATGAGTTAAGATTTAGAATCAAACTAGCTAAGGTTGACAATTCATTCTGCCTCTCTAATGCTTCAGGTTCATCATCTGTGAAATGAGAATCATTCAGGAGCTTACTTGGGGCATTAGATGAATTAACATATGCTAAACACTAAGCCAGCAAATATCCATGGCATTAGTTCCATCTGCTTCTTACCACTGGCCACATGGAACTTACACTCTGTGTCTAGAAAGCACGTATGTGCCCCTGCATGGCTCAGCAGCTGTCTCTACCAACTTTGAGATCTTGGCTCTGATTAAAATCTTTTTCCTTGACTCTGCCTTTCCTGGAAGACTGTCTTTTGGAATAGGGGCAGTTGGGGTAGGATTTAAAAAAAACTTTCTGGGTAAATACCCCTTCAGTTCTTCTCGCTACTGTATGTATTTTTATATTTATCTATTTTGCCTTGTTTCAGAAATGGATTTAAGGTAAGCTAGAAAGATGTAGACAGTTCTATAGCATAAAATGAATATGCAAATACTAAAAAGAAAAAAAATAAGTAGGAAAGAACAAGGGAGCCAGGAGTGGGGTTGGCATACAGAGTATATTTACAGGCTCTGAAGTTAGGGGCATTTACTAGCAGTCAGCCACAGGCTTCCTAGAGGTCAGTGCAAAATAGGAGACCATGATCAGTTCATGGTGTTCATAAAGCAACTATAAGCTGGGTGTGGTGGCTCATGCCTGTAATCTCAGCACTGTGGCAGGCCAAGGCTGGTGGACCACTTGAGCCCAGGAGTTTCCAACCAACCTGGGCAACATGGTAAAACCCCATCTCTACTAGAAATATAAAAATTAGCTGGACATGGTGGTACACACCTGTGGTCCCCAGCTACTAGGGAGGCTGAGGTGGGAGGATCACCTGAACCTGGGGAGGTCGAGGCTGCAGGGAGCTGTGATCACACCACTATACTCTTAACTTGAACAACAGAGTGAGACACTGTCTCAAAAAACAAACAAACAAAAAAACCAAACCCCAAACAAAAAAAAACATAAAGCAACAATAAGCCAGTTGCTTAGGAAAAGGGATCCTAATGCAGAGTGCAAGAAAGACATTCTCCACTGGCCACTCACAGAAAGGACTCTCTGGTAGGTGAGTGGTGGTCTCAGTAGCATGCCCCAGGATACCCAGGGATGAAGGACAGGTGGCTGTTTCTGACAGTATTCCTTAGAAGAAAATAATATCATTCCGTCAGAATACTGTTCAGTCAAATTAATTCTGCCAGAGGCATCATGTGCCATAGCCCAGGTGTCCACATTCTTGAGGTCCAGCTTAACACTGGGGTTTGAAGCTGCCTCTTAGCACTGGGGTGTGAAGGAGAAGAAAGTGCAAGAAGGCAGGACTTAGGAGAGTACATCTATCATCATTGCCAGAATTTTGATGTGTAATAAATGACCTGAAAATCTCTGTCACACAAACACACACACACATACACGCACACACACATTTATTTAGCTTACAGGTCTGTGGGCTGGCTGAGCTGGGCTTACAGGTCTGTTCGTTGATCTGAGCTGGGCCCAGCTGGGGTGGCTCTGTTCCACATGTCTGTCATTCTCCTTCAAGGAGCAGCGGGCTAACCCAAGTATGTCGTTCTCTTGGCGATGGCAGAAGTGCAGTTGGAGTGGGAAACAAGAAGACCTCTTGAGGGCTAGGCTCAGAACTGGCACACTTTGACTTCCACATCATTCTCTTGGCAAACAAGTCCTGTAGCTGACCCCATTGTTAAAGATCAGGAAAATTGTGCCGCTTTAGAGAGTGCAACAGCAGAACGACACGGGAAAGGGCGCAGATAGCGAGAGGGAAGTATTGAAGGCAATGGTGCAATATCCCACAGAGGGAATGGAAATGACTTTGAGAAAAGCTCACTGCCCCTTGAGGCACAGAGGCCCCTGCACTGTTTGTATCTGCTGCCACCATGCAGGTTTAATTACCCGCTGCAGGAGGCTTGGGCATGAAGTGGCTCTGGTTGTGGCTAGTTACCATTGCAACAAATGAGCTCAGTACAAATTGGACCCCGTGAGTGACCATTCTGTAACCTGGGTAGAACTTTGTGCCAGTGCCTGCTAAAGTTGCACACTCCCTCCCTAAGCTGGAATATGGCTGGGTCCCTGAAGTGGCAGGGAAGTTACGGTTGTAACTGACAACCAGCTTCCCCATTTTGTTTGATCTTAATTAATTCACGCTCATTTTCCCTTATATTTTATAAGTAGAAATGTGAAACACTTACTAGGTGAGCCTATTTACTTTATTTTTGATTTAGAGCCACCTAAGTTTTAGAGATGAAGCTATCAGCATATGGATTTCTTCCATTACTTTGAAAACTGCTATATTTAGGACTGATGTTCTGTGGTTACATGCTGGGATCCATTACACAGAATTTAAGCACAGAGTGTTTAAAACAAGGAGCCAAGAACAAGTTCTCATTACATTATCTGGATTGAAAATGATTTCTTACTGACATTGCAAAGTTTCAAAGTTCCAGTCACTGTCAAAATGTAGCCGGATAACTTGCCTAGATCGTGTCTATGACTTCTAATTCAGATAAGTGATTTGATTTTCAGCCCAGTACTACCCTCTCCCAAGCTCAGAATTCTTCATAGAAGACCCAAAACAAATAAAAAAATAGGCCACAACAATAAAATGTAAGAAATTCTCCTATTTCATGTTCTGGTAAGGAAGTAAATCATTTTATTCATTGATGGACTTATATTTCTGCCTTTTTGATTTATTTCCTGGCATGAGAGACCTAGTTGCCTTAGTGACAATTTGTCAATTGAGCACAAGCCCAAAAGTCTACCCTAGGGCTTCCATGTGAGTCAGTGGTCCCAGGGAAGAGCCACTGCTAAGGGTTGTGCTGGTTGTGAACTACACAACTCTGGAACACTGCATGGAGAGCCTCTCTTGGAATTCGTTTGTCAGTGGTTGGGGTATTGGGACAAGGCTCCCAGCTTTTACTCTGCCCCTCATCCTCTTCTTTTCCTACCAAACACCTATCCCAAATTTGGCTTCTTGGTCTCTAAATCAAAAGCTGGTCTTTCTTCCTCCCTCCCACCCTCCTTCCCTAAATAAATGTGCCCTCTTTTCATAGTGATTTGGCACATTTATTTATGACGGATACAACTAGGTCCCTCCTTTCCTTGGCCACTCTCCCTCTGTCTACACACACGGACACATACACATGCATGCGCCATCTGTGACAGAGCCTGTGGAATTTGTGAACCGTAGCCACACACCAATGCCCAGGACTGTTCTAGAGACCTCTTTGTAAAGTTGCATGAGCAGAAAAAAACTAAATCATGCACTACAGGAGAATCCATACAGATTCTGAAAGTGATTTGTTGTATGAAAAGTTAGTTTTTGTTTGTTTGTTCTAAGAAACTAGTTATGTTATTGTAAACCAAAAGTATCTGAGAAACGTCTCAATCAATTTAGAAAGTTTATTTTGCCAAGGTTAGGGACATGCCCGTGACAGAGCCTGAGGAGGTCCTGAGACATATGCCCAAGGTAGGTCAGGGCACAGCTTGGTTTATGCATTTTAGGGGGACTTCAGACTTCAATAAATACATGTAAGATATACATTGGTTTGGTCCGGGAAGGTGGGACAATTTGAAGGGGTGGAGGGTAGAGCAGGCTTTTGGGTCATAGGTAGATTTAAAGATTTCTGATTGGCAATGGGTTGAAAGAGTTATTATCAATAGAAAGGAATGTCTGCATTACTATAAGGGGTTGTGAAGACCAAGGTTTTACCATGCAGATGAAGGCTCCAGGTAGCAGGCTTCAGAGAGAATAGATTGTACATGTTTCTAATCAGACTTAAAAAGTCTGTTCTATCAATAATTCCAAAAGGGAGGAGGGTATAATGAAGCATGTCTGGCTCCCACTTCCCATCATGGCCTGAACTAGTTTTTCAGGTTAACTTTGGAATGCCCTTGGTTGAGAGGAGGCGTCCATTCAGATGGTTGGGGGGCCTTAAAATTTTCATTATGGTCACAACAAAATATATCAGAGTCTCAGCAGGAGCAAGCCGTTTTGAGAAGCAAGCAGAGAAGAATAAAGAAAGATGTGTTAAAACTTACAAAACACATTTTATGAATTAAAAATTAAATTAGAGGCACTGATAGAAAACTGGACACTGCAGAAACTTGGTAATAAACCAGAGAACTATCTTCGGAAACACCACCAAAAGAAGGATTGAAACAGTGACAAAGAAGAGAGCAGAAAGGAAGGCAGAGAGAACTAAATAAATGCAGCTAAAGTGATCATCAAAGATCTTTTCTAAGCTCAATGAAGTATTTGTAAATTGAGAGAATTCACTCTGATCCATGTAAAATATATGAAAAGGGATCATTAAATATACCTTGGTAAAAATGTGAAAGGTCACATAAAAGAAAAGACTCTTATAAGCATCAAAGCAAACTTATCCAAAACAACGCTTAAAAATGCCACCATCACCAGCAGAACCAATGCTCTAAAACCCAAAAAGATATTACCTCAGGCAATACACAGAGGCAGTGGTTAAATCTTCAGTGCTTTGAGGGTAAACAAGTTGTTTTTTATGCATGGAACAATAGAAATGTTTTTTAAATCTTTAAGAAAACCAAAAATATCTAGTTTCTTTAGTAAATTGTTCAAAGTAATAGATTACTTTAATAACTTAATCCAGAACATGATGAAAAAAATCAAAATTAAGAACTCAAAGAGGACATCTTATCTTTAAAAACTGGAGCAGCATTGGACATTAAAACAGATTTTATACACACACACACACACACACACACACACACACACACACACGCTTACATAGTGAATTCAAAGCAAAAACATGATTTCAAAGAGGTGAATGACATGATTAGAAAAATTAAAAAGGTAGATGATATGGGTTATGCCACAGATAAAATAACCGAAACTCAGAAAGAGAGAATAAGGAGACTAAGGGCAAGATTCCTCATATTGTATCTGAATGTGAAATCATATTTCACCTATTTCTTTGATAATTAGGTATATATAGGTTTAAGATATTTTAGGGCAATTTCAAGTTAATCAAGAATAGGATTCTAAATGGAATTGCAGAACCTAAGAGCAAACCAAATACGGTAAATCCTTAATGCTGTCAATAGGTTTTCAGAAACTGTGACTTTAGGTGAATGACATATAATGAAACCAATTTTCCCTTAGGCTAATTGAGGTAAACAAAAGTGAAGTTCCTGCAGCATAGTTCTGTTCACAAAAAAATCACCAAACTTCTAAATAAAGACCCAAACACTTACAATATCAAGCATTGAAATAAATGTGAGCCATACATACATTTAAGAAAGATGAATAGACCGGGCGCAGTGACAAATGCCTGTAATCCCAGCACGTTGGGAGGCCGAAGCAGGTGGATCACCTAAGTTCAGGAGCTTGAGACCAGCCTGGCCAACATGGTGAAACCCTGTCTCTACTAAAAATACAAAAAATTAGCCGGGTATGGTGGCGGGCGCCTGTAATCCCAGCTACTCGGGAGACTGAGGCAGGAGAATCGCTTAAACCACGGAGGCAGAGGTTACAGTGAGCCGAGATCACCCTATTGCACTCCAGCCTAGGCAACAAGAGTGAAACTCTGTCTCAAAAAAAAAAAATTAATAAAAACAAGACAATGATTTACCCAATTTTGGTGAATCAGTGAGTGGCAGTGGCCGTGGTAGTGATGGGTGAAATCAGGGAATAAATGTTTGCAGAGCAAACACCGTAAGGAGCATCTTTTCCCACCTTGCAGTTAAAAACCAAAAAATCAGAAGTAGAGCAGGCTTGCTGAGCGTTTTTGTCCCATGTCCTTTATCATCATAGACTTGATGAGTTTTTATTTTATCCTAATTTGTATTCATTTGTTCATTCATTTTCCAACCCACTTATTCCAGTTCAAGGTCATGAGTGGCTGGAGCCTGTCCCAGCAGCTCAGGGTACAAGATGGGAACCAGCCCTGGACAGGACACCATCCCATCGCAGGGTGCACTCACACATCCACACTCAGTCACACTGGGACCATATGGACATGCCAGCTCACCTCATGTGCACAGCTTCGGGACGTGAGAAGAAACCAGAGAAAACCCGTGCAGACATGGAGAGAAAGTACAAACTTCATGCAGACAGTGGCTCCAGCCTGGAGCCATTTTTTTTCCCAATCAGCATTATCATAAAATGATGTTGAATGAGGTGATGTTATTCAAGAACCTGCCACATTTAGGCTGTATTGCAAAAGACAAGTAGCAATCAATATAAGGTAATAGCAACAATACATGAAAAACTGAAAACACAAAATAAGATGACAGGAGGAAAAGAAATCAAGAGAAATCTTCACCATAAATGTGAACTCCTTGATTGCCCTTGAACCATCATGACACATGCCACCTGCTCCAGATTGGCATGTGGTCACCTCTCTTTTACTTTCTCATTTAATTCCCATTTGCCATATTATCTGGAATTCCTCTTGGAGATTTGTCAGTCTATTCTTGAGACCTCTTCTCTTTTCCTTTGCCCTTTGTTGTCCAGGAACCCCAGGGATGCTTATTTTGTCTGGGGATGGCCAGACCACTGCCAAACGCCGCTGCTGTGGCTTCTTCTTGTCACCAGGCTGCTGTGGAAGACAGGTTCTGCCAGGCTGGTGGACACTACCAGGATGACTTTACTGGGCAGAAGGTCATGGACTGGGTTTTGCTGTTGTTTTAAGTTGAGAGAGACATGAACATTCTATATGCTGAAAGGAAAGGACCAATAGAAATCAAAGGCACAGATGACAAGCTGATGGATCAGTGAGTAGCTGAGGATGAAGAAGCAGTTAAGGAGGGAATCAAGGCCTAGTACCTGTTTCCACTCTCCACAATGGATATTTCAAACTTTCTCACTCTTAAGCTCCTAACTTCACCATTTTCCTCCGATTTATAACAGAAAACCTCATCTCCAGGTTAATAGAGCATATAGAGATCCTGAGATGTAAACCACACCCATGCCCCCACATCCACAACTTGGCATTCCTTTTTCATCTCAGTAGAAAAGGTGTCCCTCCTGCTGTCCAAAGCTAGCTTCCATGATGGCCCTGTCTCCCAGACACTCAACAAGAGGCTTAGAGTCCATCCGAGGTCCAGCACATTCAATTCTAGTTTTGCCTCTGAGCTGCAACCTCAGCCCATTCTCTTCATCCCAGAAGCACTCCCGTGCCTACCTCTGCATTGCTTCCTGAGTACTTGGGCTTCTAACTCTCTGCTCATATTGCTGTCTTGCTCAACACCCTTCAAGAGATTCCCTTCACCAACAGAAGAAAACCTGGGTATCCTAACATGGCACACACATGCACCTCTCGTGATTGGGCCCCACCTGCCAGCTCTCTAATTTATCTTTTGCTTTGTTTTCACTATATTCTAATCATTCTATGAACCCTGAACATCGTGGTTCAATTCTTGGCTCCACTTCTTACTATTAATAGTATTGTGCCCTTGGGCAATCTGTTAAAGCTGTCTGGGCCTTAGTTCCTCATCAGTATAATGGGAACCAAGTTCCTACTGAAAGGATTGTCATGAGGGTTAAATGAGTCTATGCATGTGAAGCAGATCAATGTTTGACATACACTGAGCTCTTGATAATGTCTGTGCCTGTTATTAACACTTTGTACAGCTTTTCAGATGTATTATACCGTCTTCTTGCCCTCTTTTTTCTTTTTTCGAGATAGAGTGTTGCTTCATCATCGCCCAGGCTAGAGTGCAGTGGCACAATCTCGGCTTACTGCAACCTCCGCCTCCTGGGTTCAAGCAATTCTCCTGCCTCAGCCTCCCAAGTATCTGGGGCTACAGGTGTGCACCATCATGCCCAGTAATTTTTTTTTTTTTTTTGTATTTTCAGTAGAGATGGGGTTTCACCATGTTGGTCAGGCTGATCTCAAACTCCTGACATCAAGTGACCCACCTGCCTCAGCATCCCAAAGTGCTGGGATTACAGGTGTGATCCACCGCACCTGGCTCTTCTTGCCCTCTTTGAATCTTTGAGGATATGATTCTTTCTCCCATTTCTCTCAGCCTCCTTCCGTTACTCAGCTCCCACTTCTCTGGTTGGCAGATTGCCTTTCATCTTCAAGATCTGCTCTGCTACCATCTCTGCTGTGAAGCTTTCCTGATTTTCTCCCTACATGTATACACATGTCAGACTGGATGAGGGGTACTTTCTCTGAGCTTTTGGACATATCTTTATTGTAGCACTCTTTCTACTTCACTGACTTGGCTTTTCCTCTAGTCTGTGGTTAATTCTAGGATGTAGATATTGAGGATTGGGAGTCAAATCTGGTCCATTCCTCTATTATTTTCCATCATTCAACATAAAGTTAATGTTCAATCAGTGTTTATTGAATGAATGAATGAACGAATGAATGAATGGATTCATGGACAAGGGATGTGTGCAGACAGAACACAATAGAAGAATATTTCTTAAATAAGGGGAAGAGATGTTGAAGTTTATTAGCAATCAAATTATTATTGATTAAAATGAGGCATCATTTTTACTTGTTGAATTAGGAAACGCTTTTATGGCCAGGCATGGTGGTTCATGCCTATAATCCCAGTGTTGGGGAGGCTGAGACAGGCAGATGGCTTGAGCCCAGGAGTTTGAAACCAGCCTGGGCAAAACAAAAAGCCAACCCCGTCTCTACCAAAAAAAAAAAAAAAAAATTGCTGGGCGTGGTGGCACATACCTGCAGCCCCCACATACTCAGGAGGCTGAGGTGGGAGGCTCACTTGATCCCAGGAGGGAGAGGTTGCAATGATCTGAGATCGCACCACTCCACTCCAGCCTGAGTGACAGAGCGAGACTCTGTTAAAGAAAGAAAGAAAAAAAAAACCACACACACACTTTTTTTTTTCTTTTACTTCCGTCTCCATATTTGACAGGAAACACCTTTTGAAAGGATATTCCATTGCTGAGGACTCTTCCTCATTGCTGATGGGAGGGTAAAAGCAACTTAGTACTGTGTGTCAAGACCTTTTTAAGTGTTACTTTCTTTTTATTTTTATTTTATTTTTTTTTTTTTTTTTGAGATGGAGTCTCGCTCTGTTGCCCAGGCTGGAGCGCAGTGGCGCGATCTCGGCTCACTGCAAGCTCCGCCTCCTGGGTTCGTGCCATTCTCCTGCCACAGCCTCCTGGGTAGCTGGGACTACAGGCGCCCGCCACCACGCCCGGCTAATTTTTTGTATTTTTAGTAGAGATGGGGTTTCACCGTGTTAGCCGGGATGGTCTCGATCTCCTGGCCTTGTGATCCGCCTGCCTCGGCCTCCCAAAGTGCTGGGATTACAGTCTTTTTAATTGTTATTTTACTTTTCTTTTTTGAGACACTTTCTCACTCTGTCACTCAGGCTGGAGTGCAGTGATACCATCATAGCTCACTGAAGCCTCAAACTCCTGGACTCAAGCTATCCTCCTGGCCTCTCAGTCTCCCAAGTAGCTGGGACCCTAGGCACACACCACAATGCCAAGCTAATTTTTTAAAATTTCTGTAGAGATGGGGTCTTGCTATGTTGCCTAGCTGGTCAAATGTTCCTTTGTTTTGCCTGACTAATTGTACTTCTGGAACACCATCCGAAGGGAATAATTGTAAATACAGACAAATGTTTATGCATATAGATGCTCATTATGGCATTATTTGTATAAAAATTTGGAAAAAAAAAAACATGTAATATCCAGTAACAGAAGTATGGTTTAGCATTTTGGTTTCAGAATAGTCTGTAATAACATGGAAATGTATTAGTTAAGTGAAAAAGATGAAAATATGTTCACACCTATTAAGAAAAAGACAAATGCCCATGCATAGTAAAGAGACTGCAGAGGAGTGTACCAGGATGTTTACTTGGTTATATTTGGGTGGCAGGGGTGTGTATGGTTTTTCTTTTCTTTTTATCCTTGCTTTTACATATTATCCAAATTCTCTATAATTGGAAATGTATTACTTTTATAATGGAGTAAAGCCTGTATATATATATACACATTTTGTTTTCCTTTGAGACATGGTCTTGCTCTGTCAGCCAGGCTGGTGTACAGCAGAATGATCATAGCTCACTGCAACTTTGACCTCCTTGGCTCAAATGATCCTCCCACCTCAGCCTCCCAAGTAGCTGGGATTACAGGCACGTGCTACCATGCCTGGTTAATTTTTTAATTTTTTTGGTAGAAATGGAGTCTCATTAGGTTTCCCAGGCTGGCCTTGAACTCTTGGCTTCAAGTCACCTTCCCACTTTGGCCTCCCGAGTTGCTAGAATTATAGTTAAGAAGCTCCGTGCCTGGCCCAAATTTTATATTTTAAAGTGTGTGTTCAAAAAGATTTAAGAATCTGATTATATTACCGATAATTATTTGATGTGAGTAAATCTTGAATTACTAAATTGATTATAAGCACCAATAGAGCACAGACCGTGTTTTGTATTCACCTGTTGTATGATCAGCTAACCTGTGGGTTTAGCTGGGGGCACCCTTCATCACACAAGGCCCTCCGATTGTCACAGAGCTCACCATGATCTTGTAGGCCTCTAAACCATCTGGTAGCCAAGTGAGAGACAGTGAAAAACAAAAAACCAAAGAAGTGGGGTTTGCTTGGAGACAAATAATCCCTGAACGTAAAGTGGGTGTTAATGCAAAGGCAGTGGTAGAAAACGAAGAACTCTGCTTGTAAATGAAATTAATATTCACTCCTTCTGCTTACCTTGCATGGTAAGCACCGGTATTGAGACTTCATTTGCTGTTACCAGTTACCAAAAATGTTGACACAATTTAAAAAACAAAACTAAAAAGCCCACTGTTGCTTTAGCTTGTTTAAATGCATATTGTACCAAATCATGGAAGAATTATAGATGAATATTTTAAAGGATTTCTAAAATTATACTTCTGTGAAGAATAGACTGTTAATGGTATACAGCAATTACTCTTAACTGCATGAAAATATCTCATTTTGTTTGGCTACACTTAAATAGGCCTGAAGTCGAGTGTACCAAGACATACTGAATTTCAAACTAAATAAATTAAAATTACCATGTACATTCCACTACATGTCAAAACAGGAAAAATCATAGTATTATAGTTGATGTGAAATGAAGATTAGAACAGTAATACAGAGAAAACATGAAGCTGCTTATATTTATTTGGAATAAGACAACAGGGTCAATGATTTTCACTGCAGATGTACTTACTTCTCTTTGAGAAAATATATCAAAAACTCAATTTACAAGGCAGATGAATTTGGCTGTTATTATTTATAGTATGTAAATGTTATTTAGTTTCAAAAGGATTTCTTTAAACTGGGCACAGTGGCTCACACCTGTAACCCCAGCACTTTGGGAGGCCAAAGTGAGAGGATCACTTGAGCCTAGGAGACCAACCTGGGCAACATAGCAAGACCCCATCTCTACAAGAAAGTTTAAAAATTAGCCAAGCGTGGTAGTGCACACCTGTGAAGCTAGCTACTTGGGAGGCTAAGATGGGAGGATTGCTTGAGTCCAGGAGTCCGTGGTTGCAGTGAGCCATGATCACACCACTGCACTCCAGCCTGGGTGCAGAGTAAGACCCTGCCTCTTAAAAAAAAAAGGATTTATTATTTCTTTCAGGGTTCATTGTGCTTGCTTGTCATTAAGAACTTGACAGAAATTAGAGGAATTTAAAGCTAAGATGTTAGATGCCATTGCCAATTTAAAATGACCAAGATAAAGATAGCATATCTTTATATGTAATAGAGAGTGAAAGAGGGCATCTAATTCAATTTCTAAAAATTAAGTATTTATGGAGCATTTCAGATCTATTCATTGTATAAAAGGAGGCATACCTGGAGTTTATTTTTTAGTACTTTAGACTTACTCCTGAATATGACTGTTTAAAACAAGCATGCCATTTTCATTTTATATCCTGCAGATAGATTGTAAGGTTTCAGAATCATCAAAAGCATTTCACATTTCTCCAAGATAAACTTACTTAAGAGAAGTAGTGCTTTCAGTTTAACACAACTTGAAATTATCTCCATTGTGAGATGATGAGAATAATAAAAATTGCTATCATTTATTGAGCATTCATAGTTCAAGGTACTATGCGGAATGCTTTTTATATCTTGCTAACTTAATCCTCATTTTTCATTTCTTCATCAGACTATTTGTTATAGAGAGCTTACTATGTGCCAGGGGCTATTTAAGGTGTCACAGATTCAACAATGAACAAAATAGACAAAAACCACTGCTCTCTGTGGATCTTACACTCCAGTGGGGGTGGGAGGGAGATAAAGACTATCTTCAAAATAAGTAATTATATACCGTTAGAGTGTGATGAATGACACTGAGGAAAAGAAAGCAGGAAACGGATTAGGAAGTGCCAGAGTTGTGGAGGAAGGGGTCACACTTTTTATTGTTTTTATTATTATTTTTTTGAGATGGGGTTTCGCTCTTATTGCCCAGGCTGGAGGGCAATGGTGCAATCTCAGCTCACTGCAACCTCTGCCTTCCAGGTTCAAGCAATTCTTCTGCCTCAGTCTCCCGAGTAGCTGGGGTACAGGCGTGCACCACCACGCCTGGCTAATTTTTGTAGAGACAGGGTTTCACCATGTTGGCCAGACTGATCTTGAACCCCTGACCTCAGGTGATCTGCCCACCTTGGCCTCCCAAAGTGCTGGGATTACAGGCATGAGCCACCATGCCCCGCCAGGGGTCACACTTTTAAGAAGGTTGGCCAGAGAGGGCCTCACAGAGAAACTGACATCTAACAAGATAAGATGCCCTACAGGAGGTGAAGGAATAGCCTGTGTGACTGTCTTGGGGAAGAACATTCCATTCCAGGTAGAGAGAACAGCAAGTACAAAGGCTCTGAAGTTGAAATGTGCCTGGCTTGTTTTAGGCAGGTGTAGAGGGAAGGATGGGAAGAGTTGTAGAGGATGAGTTCCTAGCGACAGCAGAGGAGGGGCCAATCATGTCAGGCCTTGTAAGCCATCATGAGGCCTTTGAGTTCTACTTTGAGAGAGATGGCCAGCCCTCACAGGGTTTTGAATAGGCAAAGAACATGGTCTGACTTCTGTTTTAACATATCATCCTGGCTTCTATAGGAAAATAAAATTCTGTTTCACAAGTGGTCTTGTCCCATTTCACAGGTAAGGAACTGAGGTTCAGAGAAGTTGAGTAGTTTACCACAGTTCCCATTTACTGGTGAATTAGTGGGACTGGAATTTTAATACAGGTCAATATAATTTGAAAGCTCACACTTTTTCCACTAAAGCACACTGCCTCCTGGTTGAAAACAAGCTTGTGACCTCAGCTGGAGTAGATAGTTTTCTGATAGTCTGCAGTGACCCCTTTTTTTCTCCTTTTCTGTGGAATTCCTTGGTCTGTCTTGTGAGGTCACCATGTTGCATAGCTCCAGAAGAAACCACTTATACCACAAGTCTATAACTGCACTCTCTGGAGGTGAAGTGGCCATCTGTAATGGCCTTGTTCTCCAGTGGAGTTGAAGAGCTTTGTACATGGCATTAGACTCTGGTTAGGCCTGTAGCAAAACCTGTTTGGTCAGACATTTGTATTGGACTCTCTGTGATGTATTTTCCCATCTCTCCTTCCTCTGACACATATTCTACCAGCTATCTCTACCACCCTCTACTGTCTGGCAATCCTCTAGCCACAGATTCAACAATGAACAAAACCACAGTATGACATGCTGGAATATAAGTGACAATACAGCAAGGGTTTCTGTTTTGTATGGGCAGCTTAGGCCCACAAGTGTAAGGGAAAGCCTGAGGGAGGGTAGAATATGAGCAGGTGTGCACAGCTTCTGATTACAGGAAGCAAAACACATTTTATTTGATGAATATCAAATTGAAAGTAATGAGAAAGGGTGCTACCTAATTGTCGCCAAAACTGCTGCTTGGTTTAATTTAGGCTCAACTAGATTTTGCTGTATGCCTTAGGGTCTGAAGGCTTAGGCTCTTGAGCCCTTGTTTATGCTAAAACTATTTTTTTTTAGTTTATTTGAAAGACATTGCTTAAACTTTAATGATTCAACAAGTAAGAAAATACCCTGAGATTCAGAGCTTTAAAAGGAAGTTTTGATTCACCATTTTACTGGATGACTTTAATGGAATTATGTCTTATAAAGCTGTTTAGCGTTTCATGTTTCAGAATTCTGCATAGAATTCTCAATACCCTAGAGCATCTTGGCATTTTTTTGAGTCTTATGACTTTAGTTACAAAAGCCAAGAGAAAATCATGGCAGCATCCCTTATAAGATTAACTAAATAATACTGTGATATTATACTATTATACTGTATTAAAATATTAGTTCCAGGAATGTAGTACAGTGTTGGTTAAAGGCAAAGGTAACTTGCTATCTAAATCTTCAAGATTAGTAATAATAATCACAGGACACAAGATCAATACAATCACAACTGCCTTTTAAAATACATTTTTATTTCCCTGAAATGATTGGTCAAGAAGTACTGAGATCAGATTTTGCTATCAGATCTTATTTCAAGTTCAGTATGACGTTTTTAGGTGAGGAATGGCTATGCTTGATGGAAGTTGGACCTATGTTTTTGTGGCTGCTGCTAAGCAAAAATAGAGTGTGCAGAAAGCAGTTTGACAGTGCCACAATAGGTTAAACAGACTTACCTGTGACTCAGGAGTTTCACTCCTTGGTATATGTAACCCAAAGAATTGAAAACAGGTGTTTACACAAAAACTTGTACACAGATGTTCATAGCAGCACTATTCACAACAGCCGAAGGTGGCAACAACCCACATGTCCATGTACGTATGAGTGGATAAACAAAGTGTGGCACATTCATACAATGAACAATAGTATGATAGTACAATGAATAAGAATTCAGCAGTGAAAAACGATGAAGTCCTGATACATGCTACAACATGGATGAACTTTGAAAATGTGCTGAGAGAACCCAATCACAAAAGAATACATATTACATAATTCCATTTATATAAAATATCCAGAATCTGGCAAATCTGTAGAGATAGCAGATTAGTGGTTTCTGGATAGGGAGGAGGATTAGGAAGGAGGGAAGAAAGAGGTGTGGTTGCTCAATGGGTATGAGGTTTATTTGGGGTGATGGAAATGTTTCAGAACTAGATAGAGGTGGTGGTTGTACAACATTGTGAATATACTAAATGTCACAAATGGGAAATTTTATGCTATGTGTATTTTACTACAATAAAAAATGGAATGTGTGACTTTTGATTTTTAATTCTTTGTGAATCCTACTAAAGTTTAACAGGGCGGGGTGAATCCTGAAAAACACACATGTGTCAAATGCGGGGCAGAGTGGCGACAGCCATCTGAGGTCTGCAAGGTGAGGCTTGTACATCCTGATTGAGATCCCTGGTGCAGGAACCTGCCTCACGTGGGCACAGCAGCCACACAGGCAGCCGCTCCAGGAGCCCCTGATGCCCTGCAGGGCTGTCAGCAGTTTCAAGTATAGCGCAGCTTGTTTGAAACTCTCATGTAACGCCATGTAAAACTGGAATACTGAGCTGTTTAAAACCCAAGCATACAGAAACCCAGCAGATATAAATTTTAACTGCAGTGAAGCCAGGATAATTTCAGTTTATCCAATGAAAAGGAAAATAAACTTTTATGTTCTGGTGGTGCTATAATAAGTTTAGTGAAAGATGTATGGAAAGTTTCTAGTTATTGCTTCACATGTCCTTTTTCCTTGTCCTTGGGAGCATGCCACTTTCTCTTCTTCACGCCATATTCTACTCTCAAAAGGAAATGCTTTCAAATGTTTTTTTTTTCATTTAGACAATGAAAATAATATTTGATTATTACAAAAATTCAGAAAAAAATGGAAATACGTTTTGTTTTAAAAAGACATCTCAGCCATTCAGGATAATACTATTGATGTTTTGGCATGCATCCTTCTGGTCTTATTTCTATGACCATATGTGCACCTGTATTTTGATTTTTCACTGGGATCATACTACATTTATCAACATAGCATGGACATCTATCATACCAATAAATATCAATCAATACCATACTTTTCTTTTTTTAGAGGTGGGGTCTTGGTCTGTCACTCATGCTGGAGTGCAGCAGTATGATCATAGCTCACTGCAGCCTCAAACTCCTAATTTCAAGTGATCCTCCTGCCTCAGCTTCCCAAGTAGCTGGGATTATAGGTGCATGCCACCATGCCCAGCTTTTTTTTTTTTTTTTTTTGGTAGAGATGGGTTCTCACTATGTTGTCCAGGCTGGAGTACAGTGGCATGGTCAGAGCTCATTGCAGCCTCAAACTGCTGGATTGAAGCAATCCTCCTGCCTCAGCCTCCCAGACATCATAACTTTTTTTTTAACTTTTAAATATATTCTTCTATAATCTTCTTTTTTATTTCTATTTATTTATTTTTCTTTTTTGAGACAGAGTCTTACTCTGTCACCCAGGCTGGAGTGCAGTGGCATAATCTCAGCTACCACAACCTCTGCCTCTTGGGTTCAAATGATTCTCGTGCCTCAGCCTCCTGAGTAGCTGGGATTATAGGTGTGCACCACCACGCCCAGCTAATTTTTGTATTTTTAGTAGAGATGGGGTTTCACCACGTTGGCCAGGCTGGTCTCGAACTCCTGACTTCAGGCGATCTGCCCATCTTGGCCTCCCTAAGTGCTGGGATTATGAGCATGAGCCACCGCACCTGGCCCCAAACATCATACTTTTAATGATGGTGTAGTGTTCCATTTTACACACATGGCATGACTATTTCTTGACCAGTGTTGTAGAGGAGCCAGGGGCTTTACTTGGAGTGGCTCTTTTGTGTTTACTTAGCCCTGTGTCAGTGATGGTTGGTGACTCAGGTTTTCTGAAATTATTTTCTCTTAGTTTTTAAATAATGGTTAGTGATAGCCCTCAAAGCAGAGATGACAGACAATAAAGGCAATAGAGGTTCATAAAAAATCAGCTTAAACCCCACTGCCTTTAGGCAGATTTCCTGACTGAGCCCCACTCCATCAGTTCTCTCCACCTTCTGTGTCCCAACAGAAGAGGGATAGAGTAGTATGCAAGAGCATGGGCTTTAGAGCCAGACTACATGGGTTCACATTCTGGCTTTTGTGACATTAGGCAGGTTACTTAACATTTCTCTGCCTCAGTTCACATCTGTACAGTGGGGATAATAGTAGCATCACCTCCTAGGCCACATGTCAGAAGTCCCTGCTAGCACAGGACCTGGCACACAGTTAGTACTCAACAAATGGCAGAAGTTATTGCTATTACTGTTTATTTAAGTGGCCCTACCAGTTTCTGGCTTTGAAATTTCTTCTATATGCTTGGACAGTGCAAATAGATAACAGACTCGGAAAAGTTAAAATGCCAGAGAGCCTTTTACAGTGTTTTCCATATAGCGAGCCTCCTGCCAATATTACTAATTGGTTGTCTGACCTGACTTGCTGAAATTCTGGGATCATCTTGGTTGGATTTTGCATTCATTTCTCATTAAAAATACAAAAGCAAAACCAAATTTAAACAAAACAAAACAACCGAGGAAACTTGAGAAGTAGATGTAGATGAAATGAATTTCCTTTAGATAGGTCAACATCATTGCTGTAGGCTTTCCTAGACTCTATGGAAATTCTTGACTAGGAGAATCTAGAATTATTAAATGATAATGTCCAGAAATACCTGAAAGAACTGAAAGCATTTATTCTGAAAGACCTCTTTCTAGCAGAAGGCCAAATAAAATTTTCTATTCCCTTGTTTATTCAGGATTCTTAGAAACTGAATTATTTCCAGTAAATAAATTTTCTAGACAGTGGAAGCTTATTCCTGTAACAGCATAACATTTTGCATTTTAATCGTTTTGATGTAATTCTTTCTGATGTATGCTGCATAGTTTATGGCTTTCACACAGAGTTACATTGAAAACAATTCAGCCAATTTGTTAGGCCTCGAGTCTTCTTCATTGATATGTTGTTATTTAGTTTTTTAAGCTCTACCTAATAATCTCAGTATCATTTGCCTTCTAAAGATGCAGATAGCTGTATGCTTACATAGGTCTTTTAACGTTTCATTTTTTTCTTTTTCTCACTGCTAGGGTGTGTCCATTTTTACTTTTTATTACAGAAATGTGCGTGATTGCTTTCCCTATCCCAAAACACCTTTCTAATTTATTAACTTAACAAATCTTATGTCCCAGGAAACCAGAAACACAAGCCTGTTACTATTTTGTGTAAGGAAGATTAATAGGCATTGAATAAAGTCATGTACTTGGTGACAGGTTTTTTGACCATTCAAGGCCTTTAAAAATTTACTTCCTGGTTGCAGGCTGTTATTTGGTAGGTGTTTGACTCTGGGCAAAATGCCATTTTTATTTATAAGCTACAGTGCCTATGATTTTCCATTCTGGCATTGGTGCCTTCCTGCTGCTCCCAAATTAAGTAGAGAAATTAAGTTTAAAAAAATCACCTGACCTCTGTACAGTTGGTAAAAGTTTTATAAAATGGAATTTGGATCTTTTAAATAGAAGGAGAGGTAAAATACTGTATTCTTATGTATCAGCTTATAAATGTTTTTCCCTTTTTATTACAGAGACATATTGATGTCTTTTACTGTTGGAAACCTCTCAGAACAAGAATTTGTAACCATTGTACGTCACTACCGTGCACCTGAGGACACCTGTTCAGATGTGGATTTCTTAATCGCACTGGCCCACGAAAAGTTCAAGAAAAATATGTTTGAGAATTTCGACAGTTTCATTTATTCCTGTGTGTATGAAGATCGAGAAAAGTAAGCTTTTGTTTTATTGATTCTAATCATTTACATTTCTGTGAACCTGAGTAATGAAGGAATTTCTATTTTATCAAAAAGGGCAAAAAGAAATTGACATGTGTCATCATACTCATACTCTACTATTTAGCACAGACACCTTAAATCATTTTCGGAGAAGTATTTGGGTACATATATTTCCCAGTGATGGTGAGCTTTGTGTGTGTGTGTGTGTGTGTGTGTGTGTGTGTGTGTGTGTGTAATATGGCATCTGGTTCTGTCACCCAGGCTAGAGTGCAGTGGCATGACCTCGGCTCACTACAACCTCCACCTCCCAGGTTCAAGAGATTCTCCTGCCTCAGCCTCCTGAGTAGTTGGGACTACAGGCTTGTACCGCCACACCCAGCTAATTTTTTTTTTTTTTTTTTTGTATTTTTAGTAGAGACAGGGTTTCACCATGTTGGCCAGGCTGGTCTTGTTGATGGAATAGGAGAGGCCCTGTACCTTTGAAAGAATAGGACTCTCCCTTGCATGTTCTTTTCATTTGTTTCTAGAAGCTTTCAACTGAAGCATAGTAAATCAAAATGTTAGAAGGGTTAATTTGAGTTGTGATCTTTTTACATTATTTTATTACTGATGGGGATTTATACATGTAACTTTTATAATAAACAGAAAATGGAATTTTCAAGCAAACATTCTGTAGAATTTCTTTGAAATTATTTCTTCTTGAAAATAATGAAGCTCAGCATAAGCTATTTCTTATACGTTGATTGTCTGCATGTTGAGCTTCATTAAGTCATTGTTATATACAACTGGATGCAAACATCTTAATTTTTTTTTATTCATCTTACAGACCTGATACAGTGGGGGAGAAATATAAATTTACTGATTTCATCTAGAATTAGAAAAATCTTAGTTCTCACTCTAGCTTTTAATCCTTATGCTGCACACCACTGCCATCTCTCTTCCTTGTGACCTCTTTCCTTATCCCCAAACTTGAAGTCTGCACCCAAGTGGCTAACTGCATACCCTGAATATCTGTGCAGGTCCCATAGTTTGTCTTAGAAATAAACATTTTTTTATTAATCCATAATGCATCCTCTTTGAGTTTTTATAAAGGTGGTATTTTTCCTTGACTCTTTAAGCTTCCCCAAGCTTTCTAGAAGATGTGTGACCTGAGTTTTGCATGGCCCTGGCCCTGCCTTCCACCCTGGTGGTGCCCCTTCCCCAGAGTGAGAAGTGTGGCCCTCCTTCATTCAAGGAACACTTCTTGGGAACAATGGGGCTGCTTGACCAGATAACCTGAGGTTCTTCCAGATCCAACAAGCTTTCATTCTAGATATAAACATTCTCATTGCAAAGAAAAGAGCCAACTTTCTTTCCTGTTGGTTCTAATTTTGCCTGATGCCTGGAAAAGTGTTGGCTGAATGAGAACATTGGACAAGCATTTCTTTGCCCCCAGAAGACTGGAGAAAATGACTGTTGGGCTGCTCTAGAGAAAACTGCTAGCATCTGAAAAAATTGAAGTGAATATTGAGGCCCCAGCTGGGGCTTCCAGGTTATAAGGTTTTGGGTCCAAGGAAAAGAACAGAAAAACACCCTCAAGTCATATCATACTTGTGTTGGAGGCTCTAGATGCCTGTCAAATTAAGAGATGTTTTCAAATATCAGAACCATTTTTGACTAGTGGTCAAGAATGCAGATCAATTACTTAGAGCAACACTTGTGGCTGCAGCCTTAATAGGCTGTACTGTCACCAACCAAGAATCTGCATCTTGAAGGAAAAGCCTTTGTAAGGATGGAATCTGGTGGCCTCTGAAATAGAAAAAGTTGATGAAATGAAATATGACTGTTCTTCCTTATTGTGAATTCCAATGCCAATTTTCATACTTCCATGTGTACATTCTCAGGAAACATCACAAATGTATTTTCTTTCCTATAATATGTAATTGTTACTAAAGGTATACAAGGTATATGAAAGCTCATTTACTCTGTTTTAATGCAGAAAAAATGTATTACCCACCAAAGACATTAAAAGGCTGTGCAAATCCTCCAGATTACCTCTGAGTGATGATCTTCTAGAATCCTTATTGTCAAGGTAAGTTAGAGTTCCACTCTTGATAGGGATTGGCCTGCATAGTTTTATTTGGGGGACCATTCCTGGTTTTACATCTTCCTTTAATTATCCTTGATTTACCCTTAACTGTTTTGATTATATTATTGGTGACCTACCTCCATTTAAGTGTTACTGAAGGAAAAGTTTGTCTTGATTTTGAATGTTAGAGAACCTATTACAAATTATTGTTTTATCTTTTTAACATGAATACACACTTATATATCCACAGATTCCTGGGGCAAAATGAAATACACAACTTTGTTGGTTAGGAGGACATTAGATGTAAAATTCAGGGCAAGTTTTTCAAAGCAGCAGTTCCTGATAGCTACAGACATGCAGTAAGATAACCTAGGGTTATTAGCATGGGGCTCTGTCCTGATAGAGCACCAGATGTAAAACGTAGAGATTATGATGCTATAAAAGGAGAGCATGGTGAACTGCTTTCTAAAACACATCAATTCTACTGTTGAACCTGACTTTTGATTTCCTGGCATGTCCCTCTCAGCCACCTAGACTCCATCCACCTCTTATGCGTCCTATAGCATCACTCACTCTAGCTCCTCCTCTGACTTATATATCTTGATAATTCTGACATTTTTGGCTGTGTTCTAGGCATTGTGATCATTGTTTTGGACACATTATCTCATTTACTTTTTGAGTACAGCTTGGTGAGGTTGGAACTGTTACCCTTCGTATCTCATACATAAGGATGCTGAGGTTTAGAGAGACGAGGTTTTTTGCCCAAAGTCACATAGTGTGGAAGAAGAAGAGCTGTGACTTGAATCCTGAACTTTTCAAAGGCACATCCTCTGCTTCTAATTATTTTGAGTTACTGTCTACAAATAGCCAGTAGATTAGAATGTCTTGACAGTTCTACCTCTTCCTTACTGCCTGCGTCTACTCTCTCCTCTCCATTTCCACTATCATCATTCTTGTTCTGACCCACATTTTCTTAAATACTGCAGTGCCACCACATTGGTCTTTCATCCACCAGTCTCTAAATGTTTAAATTCATCTTTACATGTAGCAGCTAAATACCTTCTAAGAGCAAAAATACGTGACATCATATTGCACTTTTACTCACAAACCTTCTGTGGTGTCTCTTTGCTTTCTAAGGAAGGACCATCTCTTTAACTTTGAATTAAGCTCCTTCTCCATAGTGGGGCTTCGGGTTGACAGTTGGAGCATTGTTCTCAAATAGGGTCTGAAGTGGGGAGTCCTTGTTTGAGACAAAAGGAGAAACCAAAGGAACAGATAAAGCCAAATTCTATGTCAGAGAACTAGGGTCCAAGGTGTCAGGAGGGAAACCCAGAAGAGGGCAAATCTAGTTGGATGTGTGTGTACATTGAATCGACCTGGAATAATTTTCTAGATTATCAGCTCTATTGGTTTTGTTTTGATTTTGTTTTTGTTTAACCCTATTTGCTTTTATTTGCTAGCAGCCGTGTGAGGGATCCTGCTGTAAAGGAACTGAGATGAAGTAGGCAGGCCTTGGACTCAGAGTTCTTCACAGTTATCATCCCCCACCCCCAAAACTCCCCTTCCTGTTCCCAGTAGTGTAACCACATGGGCCGTTTAGCGTTTTATACATATACCTCCTGCCTTCCCTGGCTCCCTTTTTTTTTTTTTCCCCCTCTGGCCTTTTCTCTTGCTATTTCTTCAGTAGGCAATAGCTCCCAATGGTTTTCACTTGCTGAAAGCTTGCTCTTCCTTCAAGACCCATTTCAAGTGGCACCATGTCCATGAAGCTCTGTTGCATTTGTTTGGCTGATCATCAGAGTGATTATCTCCTCCTAAGAATCCTCACAGCACTATTTATGTGTCTCTTTATCCCTTACCTTGTAATGAAGAGTTGTGACTTGAACTTTGATTCATTCAGATGCAGATACTGCTTCTGTTTGATTTACCACCTATAAATAACCAATGGGTTGTCACATCCTGACAATTTTACCCCCTTCCTCCACTCCCATCTCTTAAATTCTTTGAGTCCACTTATTAGCTGTGTGATCTTGTGCAAGGGTTTTGACCTGCCTGAACCTCAGATTCCTTATCTCTCGAATGAGATAACAGTACCTATTTCCTAGTGGTTAGGAAGATTAATTGAGATAACATACATAAAATACCCAGCACAGTACCTCGTGCAAAGAATTGATTGAGGACTAGGAGAGAAATTTAAGTCAGGGACCATAGACCACACACTCGTACTTAGAAATGAACTGGAAGAAACCTGTGTCTTTCTATGTAGAGGAAGCCATGTTTTTCAACAATTGGATCTGAATGCCTTTCACACATTAAGCTGTCTTCTAGTCAGGAAGCTGCGGATGTTTATTAGATTATCTTGTGATGGCCTTGAGGATGAGTTGTCCTGGAAAGTCCAGTAATGTGGGAGCCTGGCCTCTGGAGGACCTACATGTTTCTTATCCAGTGCTGAGGCCACCAAGTCATCATCCTCTCATTCTCTCAGCAGACTGTTTTGTCTTTGCCTTTACGATTTGACATTAAATGCAAAAAGATTGTTTCAGAACTTGCTTCGAAGTCGTCTCAGTCTCTGAACACATCTGTCTCCAAGCCCAGCTTAGCTTTGAGGAGGTCATCCCGCTCAGCTGCTAAGCAGACCATGTTCAGTCTAACTTTGCCTCTAATTGTGCAGTGACCCTTCTCCACACTCAGGGGAAACTTCAGACTAATCAGATTAGAAAATGTCTCATTCCCATTCCCCTCTCCCTCCAATATGCCCTGCCATGATTTGGGTCACATGCTTGGTGTTTTGCATCATCTCTGCAGATTCCTTTCAAAGACTGCCCTAATTCCTAATGGGCCCATCAGCCTGCAGCTTACATTTATATTCTGCATTCTTATTGTTCCCCACAGACTCCACAGGGCTTTACAGAGCCCTGACCAGAGTCTCTTTCTGCACAGCCCTCCTTATGGCACGCTAAGCCAGAGCCCCCTCTGACGTCTGCAGTCTCCCGTGGGAGGCAGGCATGGAGCTTGTTGACTTTGTTCAATGCACGCTCTTGCCCAGTAGTAGTTTTACCTGCCTTGGGATGAAGCTGGGCAGCTGTTGAGCAGCCGTGTAACCCTGCTGTGTGAATTCAGATCAGGAGATGAAAAACAATATGGCTAAAGGGTTGGATGCTTTCTTTCACCCAGTAATTGTTACCCTTGTATTTCTCCTAACCCTATATTTTGGTACCAGGATTTTACTTCTACCCCATTCCCATTTTTCTTATAATTCAGCTTGGCCTTTTCCTATTATGTTAGCATAACTCAAACTGGAATCAAGACTTCAAAATCTTTTTGTATCTGGTTACGTCAGCCCCTGTCAGTTTGTGCTGTGGGAGCTGGTATAAGGTCACCTTACTTACCAAGCAAATTCATTTCATTAATGTACAGAGCATCAGACTCAAATGTTCTTATAGTGGTAGCGATTATCCATTAATAATAGGAGTGACACTTTGTATTGATGTAGTGCTAAGGGCCTTAGAATATTCTGCAAATTTTTGAGCATATTAAAAGGTACATTTTAATTGACAGTAGGCATTATTCCTCATTTCATAAGTGTAAACTCTGAGGTATAAGGAGAGTCTTTCACTGAAGACTGTGCTCCAGGCCAAGATGAGCCTCTAATGGAAGTAGAACTACAACTCCCTAAGATACTCTAAGCCTTTGCCTCTATCTGAGCTCCTGGGGGTAGGGACTAGATCTCGTTCATTTTGCAGCCTCAAAGACTTGTCCTGTGCTAATGCACTGCACACGGGGGAGAAAAACATGGGCTTGGTATCCACCAGAGCTGCTCCTGCCTCTGCAGGTCAACTCTACTGCTTCTTGGCCATGCGATTCTTGGGCATTTACTCAACACCTCTGAGCCTTCATTTGGATATTAATGTTCCTCTGTAATAATAAGCAAGAAATTCTGATTTTTAGATCGTAAGAGGTAGAGGGAATTCTGAAGTCATTCCATGTATTCTTTGTGGGACTGGGAAGGAAAGAGGCAGCCTTCTCCCCTAATTGTGGCCTTCTGAATCTAGACTTGGAATAAGTAGAGATTCAAGTGCAACTCTTTCCCCAGCAGCTCTGTCCTGAGCTAGACTTTTATAGTTGGCTTTGGGTTCCATGGAATGCCTTAGAACTGGCCTCCCAAGAGAGCTGGTGCCTCATCCAGAAATATCAGTTAAAACGGAAAAAGTTAACAGGGCTTTAAAATCATCTCATTATAGTCTACCCAGCCCTGCCCCCTGCCCCGCTCCCAGAGGCAGGGTTAGGGCTCCTGTGATTTCACCCAACAATACCTGGCAGTAAGGGTGAAGGGCAAGGGCTGAGCCATGTGGTAGCTATTGTGGCAGAGTGTTTGGTGTACTGATGAAGTTTTCAGAGAGAAGCCCCTTCTCTCTATCTCTCCCTTTTTTCTATTTTGTGTGCTCTCTCCTCTCACTCTCTCTGTCTCTTTGTCAGACACATCCACCCACCCAGATGCTTTCTACCTTTTCAAATATAAGGGAATTTCTAGTTGAAAAGATTTTTCTTTTAAATCCCAAACCATGTGGACAAACAGAGCATTGACTCTATGTACAGTCCTTACCTGGCAGCTGTGACTCACCTCACAGAGATCTGTGCTGTAGTCAGAATTGGAATTTAGAGGCATGACTATTTAGAGATAACCAGAGTTACTTGTTGGCAACTTGACGCAGGGGCCCAGAGCTCCACCTCTTCTCAAATGTCTGGCCTTGATGACTTTTACCAGGTGTTTCAGGATGCACCCCTGGGTTTGTTGGGTAATGGACTGAAACCAAATACAACTGAGTCAAAAATGGATCTTCACCATCTTCTCTCCCTTCCAGATCATTCCCCTAAATGATAGGGTGACCTTTGCAATAGAGGAGAAGAAGGCTCCTCTTCAGCAAAATACAGCTGCCACTGAGCCTTTTACCTCTACCAAGGGTGGAAATAGAGCAGCTCAGGATTATTCCCCATAGCAAGGAGATGGATGGCTTCTGTGGTTTTCAAGCCATTTATCATTTTGGGGAGGGGGAGTATGAACATCAGTCAAACGTCACATCAGACTCAGTTCTAAGAACTCCCACCTAGCAAGACATCAGGAAGCATGTTCGAGGGGTCGTATTATCTAGAAAGGAACCAGAGGAATTGCCTTCCCTCCCCCTTTTTCCACAAACATGTCTCTGAGTTTGTGTAGTGGAGAAAATGGTGGATTCGCGAGTATCAAAGGGAAAGAAGAATTTATGGAGGTTTTAGGAAAACACTTTCACACTGTGAGCTAGGACTTGAAAGTAAGAAGGCTGACTTTTTAACAAGCGTAGAAACACTTCAAAGCCAGAATTAGTGCTGCCCTTTAGGGCAGTCACCCTGGAAGGCTGCACACTGATTCCAACAATGTGGCCATAGAAAGTTCTTCTTTGGAATTGCCTTCAAAGCCTTTTGAAAAGAATTTCCTCCAGAGTGGCAAATCTTTGTCCTTTGACCATGGATCAGAGTTTTAACAAGAGCCAATGTCGTTTGGAGAGGAGTGAAGCAGGGGACTCAGGTGGAGAATTGGGACCATGTTTTTTATGGAAAGCACAGCATGGCCATGAAATAAGGAGATTTATCTTCTATACAATTCATAGGCTTTTCCAGATTATTTTGAAAGGATGGCTAGGATTTGGTAAATGATGCTTCTAGCCATGAGACAGAGGGAGGCCTCCCTCCCCGTGATGGCAGACTTGGGGAGATAACCTTCAGGGGTAACTGTAGTCACTGACTGACTGATTTGTTCTCACTCCTGTAATATTCAGACCTTTCTCTGAACTGCTTCCCCTGCCTCCTCCTCCTCCTCTGACCTATACTATTGTTAGGACTGGAGATCTTCCTTATGTCCTGATTCTCTACTTACAACCTCATCTAGCAAGCAGGGTGTATATTAGAGTGCATGTTATATAGCAAATGATGGCATGAAAAATCACCTTACGTCAGTGGCCCAGGAGGCTACGGGCAGAATTTTGGAGCAGGGAGGAAAACTGAGAGACTCATTCCTCCTGAATATACTCCCGACTAGTAGCACTTCTTTCTTTCCACATCTGACTTTTACATGTTTACTCCCTGGAAAATCATGTCTCAGAGTCTCTCATCTGCTTTTACACTCCTTAAAATTTTATTCGTATCAAACTGACATATGTTGATAGTCAAAAATTATCAAATCATTCTAAAAAGCTTATTTCAACAACAGCAATCTCTGGCCACATTCTTCTCCACCCCCTAGACCCATTCACAAGAAGGAGCCACTTTCAGCACTTCTAGCTGCTTCTGCTATTTAAAATAGCATGTACATATTGAGTGCACTGCACATGATACCATAATTGATCATTTGCAGATACTGTCTGCTAACTTCCTGTTATAGTGACTGAAAATTTAGCTTAATATTGATTTCCATTGCTATTTATTCTTTTGGAATGCTCTTAGGATCTTCTCTTTATTCCTGGTATTCTGGAAGTTCATGATGAGAGAGAGAGAGAGAGTGTGTGTGTGTGTGTAACTATATATGGATTCATTGTGCTTAACACCCTATAGGCTCTTCTAGTTTGGAGTCGCTGTCCTTTGGTTCTGAGAAATTTTCTATTAATTATTTAATAATTTCTTCTCTATTATGAGAACTCCTATTGCTAAGATTTTAAGGCCAAGTGTGGTGGCTCACACCTGTAATCCCAGCACTTTGGGAGGCCGAGGCAGGAAGAGACTTGAGCTCAGGAGTTCTCGGCCAGCCTGGCAACATAGTGAGACTCTGTCTCTACAAAAATAAAAATAAAAAAATTAGCCAGGCATGGTGGTGCGTGCCTGTAGTTGCAGTTACCCAGTAGACTGAAGCTGGAGGATCACTTAAGCCTGGGAGATCGAGGCTGCAGTAAGCTATAATCGTGCCACTGCACTCCAGCCTTAGCAACAGAGCAAGACTCTGTATGAAAAATAAATAAATAAATAATAAATAGAAAGATTTTAGATCTCTCGAATTTGGATATTTTCTCTCCCAGATTTTCTTTTTCATTAGGATGCATTTACTAAGGGATTTGCTTAAGTTTATATTCCAGCCCTTCTACTGCATCTTTTACTATCATATTAATATTTTTAATTCCAAGAGCACGTTTTTCATCCAGATATTCCTTTCTTGTAGTCTTCTGTTCTATTTTCAGGAATGTAATACATCCTCATATCTCACATCTTTCCCTCTGTTCCCTGAATTGCCGTTGGTTCCCCCCTCTTTTTTTTTTTTTTTTTTTTTTTTTCTGTTGCTGTTTTGGCTTCTCTGTCTTTAATGTTGGATGCTTTGGTCGGGGGAAGGGGTTTGTTGATTAATGGATTTCACTGCCCAGTCAACTCCTGAGGCTTCATTTTATTAGAGAATCCCTAGAAGCTGGAATCTGGAGATTTCTTTTTAACCATTCAGAGTATGGAAAGAAGAATCCTACCTTCTCCTGCAAAGACAGGAGCGAGGGTGTGATGGGGGAAAGGGAGAGTTTAAGCATGGCCACTGGTATTCTAGGAACAGAAAAGGGGAAGGAAGGCGCCTGACCGCCCCCGTCTTCTGCAATCCATTTTGCCTCCTCTCCCCAAACTGGAGCTTCTTTCATTGAATTTCTCTGGCGAACAAGCCTCTGCTCTCTACAGGGAGGAGCATAGTATGGAAGAAGATACTTGGCGGTTCAGTTGCTCTTGCTTTCTTCAGGCTTTTTATTTTTTTCTTTTGAGACAGAGTCTCACTCTGTCGCCCAGGCTGGAGTGCAGTGGCCGGATCTCGGCTCACTGCAAGCTCCGCCTCCCGGGTTCACGCCCTTCTCCTGCCTCAGCCTCCTGAGTAGCTGGGACTACAGGCACCCGCCACCTCGCCCGGCTAATTTTTTGTATTTTTAGTAGAGATGGGGTTTCCTCCGTGTTAGCCAGGATGGTCTCGATCTCCTGACCTCGTGATCCGCCCACCTTGGCCTCCCAAAGTGCTGGGATTACAGGCGTGAGCCACTGCACCCATCACCGCTTTCTTCAGGCTTTCAAACAATCCGTGTTTTCGGTGCCACACCGTATCCCTCCCTTTATTGGCACCTGGAGTCAGCAGTCACTCAGTCTCCCAGGAATTTTGTGGGCCAAATCAACTGGACTCTGAGTGCCCTCTCCCCACTGACAGGGACATTTAGGGTTCAGCTTCTCTTCCTCAGCTCTGCCAAGTTATTTACCAATCCTCTGTTTACTTTTCATCTTGAAAAGAGTTTGACGTCTCTTCTCTACCATTGTCTTTTTTCCAATTCTCTTTGTCATTGTGGGTTATAACCTATTTTTATTATTTTTTGGTCATTTTGGTAGGATTTGGGGGAAAAGGGAGAGAAATATTTGTGATTGATTCATCATGATTTACTGCAACTCTATCTACTTCCCAAGAGCAAAGAATTCTTCTAAGAAACATGAGCTAGTTTTATTCCTTTTGATTGAAATATCCTTTGTTCTTTTCTCCCTTGTGCCTCTTGGGGGGATTCCCACACACACTGAGATCCTCTAAGACAGAACTGAAAAGAAAAGCTTGGAGTATTTTACCACATTACCACAACTCTTCCTTTAGGCCTGGCTCTGGGATTTTGGAAAGATGAACTCGTTCAAGCATTTTTTCTCAAAAAAATTTAGACATTATTTCTGAGCTATGTATACTTTTATTCAGTGGACCTTCCTGAATATCATTTGATTCCTAAATATTATTCTCAAATGTCCCCCTAAATGGATAAATGGTTCAATGTTTTGAGTCTGACATATGAACTGGGCAGGAAGGAAGACTGGGTGTTATGAGGTAACAGGTAAGTATCAGAGTTAGTGGTAACAAAGTCTAATAATAGGACTTCCTGTGGTGACTTCCAGAAATTTTCCAGTAAGTTCCAGTGCCATCATCTAGGGCAAATGCAAATTCAGGCATAGGGACTCAGATAAGAGGAACTTCAGGAGGACTTTCTAAGGAAGCAGCATTTGAAATGGGACTTTCCAGACAAAGGGACCAGAAGTGCAAATGCCTTGCATTTCTCCCAGCAATCTTGGCATGATCAGGGAACTAGAAGAAGGCTAGTTTACCTGAAACATTGTAAACAGAGAGAGTTTTCAAGTGAGGAGATGTAATCAGAGAGGCCATCAGCAGCCAGATTAAGTTGGGTCTTATAAACCCTGATAAGGAGTTTAGCTTGTGTTCTAAGTGGACTGGGAAGCCACTGCAAGCAAGAAAGTGATTAATCTGATCTGTGTTTTAGAAAGAGCACTGTGGTGGAGGATGGTCTGCAGCAAGGTAAGAGTAGAAGTAGCAAGACCAAGACAGGAAGTTATTGCTATAATCCAGATGAGAGACAATAGTGGCTTGGAATTAGGGAGTGGTAAAAGAGATGCAGAGAAATAGATAGACTTGTTATATGCTACAGTGGTAGAACCCACAGGACTGCTTAGTGGATTGTATATGAGGAGTGAAGTCTGATGTGATCCCAGATTTATTTGGTAGTCTTTGACTGGTTCCCAGATTACTGGGATACTATACTTCTGAAACCCCTAAGATTGAGTAAGTGCCTCTTATAATTGATGTAATGGGAATTTACTGACAAATTCTGTACTTTAAGAACAGACAGAAGAACTTATGTTATTGATGATCTCCTCAAGTCTCCCAATTTTATGACTTTAAATACATTCTATATGGCTAACGACTCCCACATTTATATCTTCAAATGGACTACTTCCTTGAACTTCAGACTCATAGCCCCACTTTCTCACTTTCCATCCAAATGCGGCATAAACAAAACTGAGCTCATGATCTTTCCAACCTGCAGCCCCTGCAGTCTTTCTCATCTCAGTTAGGGCAGCTCCATTGCTCCAGTTATTCAAGCAGAGGCGTTGGAGTCATCCTGAATACTCTCTCTTTCTCTCTCTCTCTCTCTCTCTCTCTCTCTCTCTATATATATATATATATATAGTCTTTTAGGAATCCCACATTCAAAGTATATTCAGAATTGCCCACTCCTCACTGCCTTCCATGTGCCACTGCCCTCATCTAAACTGCCATTTTCTCTCATCTGGATCCCTGCAAGGGACTTCTAACTGTCCTTGCCACTTCTGCCTTGCCCTCTGTGTTCAACTCTGAATATATCAGTCAGAGTGATCTTTTAAAAATATCACAAGTCCCTTCTTAGTCTGTTCGGATTGCTACAACAATACCATAAACTAGGTGGCTTATAAACAACAGAAATTCATTGCTCAGAGCTCTCATGGCTGGGATGCCCAAGACCAAGATGACAACAGATTTGGGGCTGATGAGGGCCCACTTCCTGGTTCATAGACGATGCCTTCCCTCTGAATCCTTAAAGGATTATATGGCAGAAGGGGCAAGAGTGCTCTCTGGGGTCTCTTTAATTAATATAAGGGCACTAATCTCATCATGAGGGCAGAGCCCTCACTATCTAATCACCTTTCCTAAAGCCCCAACTCCTAATATCATCACATTGATGCGGTCTCATTATATGAATTTTGAGGGGGCACAGACATTCAGAACATTGAAGGTCTCATAACCTTTCTGTATAATATGCTCCAGTGGCTCTTAGTTTTCCTCAGCATAAAAGCCAAAGGTCCTACATGATCTCATTCTTTGACCTTAGCTCCTACTCGGAATATTAGGAAATACTTTCTTTCAAGGCTCTGTGCTAAAAAAAAAAAAAAAAAAAAAAGTTTGTTATGAGACATCTTTAACTGAGTTTTCATTCTTCCCCCAAAACATACACAAATAAAAGAAATAATGGTCCTACATTTTGGCTATAAATATTTCCATAAACAGAGTATGTCCTTTAAAGGAGTTGGACTGACTAGTGAGCCACAATTTAAAGGGTAAACAGTGGGTAGGGGGCAGCATATTGGAATTGCAGCTTAGAATCCTTGGCCAAAGAAAATGTACACAAAAGAATTACAGAATTCCCCTTTCCCCTCTTCTGGTCACTTTGTTTATTCCATTTTGTTTAGATTGATGAGGCTATGTGACTTCAGCTTGTAACATTTAATTTATTGCTACTAATTTTTATTAGTTTATAAATATAAGCTATTAATTTTTTAGTACTTTGAGAAGAAAAGAGAAAAATCTTTGGACTGATTAGGAGTATATTTTAAGGGCAGGAGCCTGGAATAGGGTGCCTGGAACAATGTCTAGTGACCACTTTGTACTTTGTATTTTCCTTCAAAAACTGGTGTTACATGATAATCAGCCTTAAAAACTGGCAGAACATGATCAAATTTAGGATGGGTGGCATTGAAGCATTACACTAAGAAGTATTTTGTGTTTTGGTCATTGTAGCAATTGTGTTGAAATTACTGTATCTTCATGGCCAAAACTCTATTATGGTTAAGGAAGAATTTTAGCCAATGTCCATAATTAGGAAATAGTAGTCAAAGAGATTCGTAATTTTTGACCTGTATTTTTATGGTACAGAATAATCATTTGTTAATTTTTTTTCAAAATGAAAATGGGCTGAAGTTTTTCTGATTATAAACTTAAAACAAGTCAGATGATACACAAAAGTCTAAAGAAAAAGCAAAAATCAGAATCTCTCTTCCCAGAGATATCTGTTCTTAATACGTAAGTCTATTGCTACCATACTTTTTCTGTTTTTTAATAGAAGTATAAACCTAAAGTGGGATCATAACTCTACATACTGTTTTACAGCCTCCTTTCTGCTCAACAGTGTATCAAGAACAAATTTATATGATAGCAAATTTGGATCTAAATAACCCCTTTTAATGGCTACATAATACATGACAAAGATGCCTTTTATTTTTTCAAAAAATATACCGGTAGACAAATGAATCTAGCTTACCTTAAAGATTTAAAAGGTATACAATTTAAGAAATATAAGGACATTCTATTTTGCTGACATATAATATCAACCATTAAACTAAAAGGACTTTTAAATATTTTTAACAAAATATCACTATAGTCTTAGTCACTGAATGAGCAGATTCTGTGGCAACTGCAACAAGTATTTATTGAACACCTACTAAGTGCCAGCACTGATCTTGTTGTTGGGGATATTTTGATGAATTAGATAGGCAAGATCCCTGCTCAAAGAATTTACATTCTGGAGGGTCAGAAGCAATAAGAAATTGTAAGAAATAAGAAAAATCTCAGATATTGAAGCATATACGGTTTTATGTTTTCATGATAAAAATTGAAACCGACATTTTGGTCTTGAATTCGACAGATTGAGTCAAATTATATATTACAATTATATTTTCAGGTTTGAAGACAGTGAAAAACAAATAGATTATAAGTCATTTTTCTCTGCCCTGAACTGGAGAAAGAATCCAGTGCCTGAATTGCAACCAGCATCATACCTTAAAGAGGTAAAATGAACACTTATTTTAAAAACCATCTATGGTTACTTCCCTTGCATGTTTAATATCCTTTATCTTTAAATTATTTTTCATCATAAAATATTAACACCAGTGCTTTTGGAAAGAGTGCTTATGTGTTTCTGGGTATTTGTGTTAAAGGCTAATTTACTTTCCATGCTGAGCAAACATCTGCCCTGTAAAAGCATGACTTTTCTTATGCAGCTGAATTTTTTTTTAACCTCGGTCGCATCCAATTATATGGAAAATAGGAGAATAGGTTACAGTTATAAATAGATATAAACACTGTTATCAAGGGATTCTGGTAACATCATCATAAGCCACAAGAGCAAATCTCAAATGGTGCCTATGGCAAGAATCCCTAGGGTATCCGTGACTGTGCACCCAGGTTTGCCATGGGTGAAACAATAGAATATGGGGATGCACATTTCACGGTGGAGCCAAATTTAAAATCAAAATTCCATAGAAAAATGCTTGGTTAGGGAAAACAAAGTTCACGTGATCAGATGGTGCTCTCAACATTGTGGAATTGTCTGAATTCTCTAAGATCTCTTTAGACCAATTGTCTTTAAGAAGTGGGTGGGTGGGTGGTGGTTTGTTTGTATTTTAACATGCTCCAGAAATTGATTTTCTTGGGAAAGTCCCTTGATAAAGCAAATGTCATGTGGTTGATACTCCCAGAAAGGAGGCATTTATTTCTCCCGGTCTCTGCTGACCAGCTCATTCTGGCTGGAGCTGGTCTAGTGCCCCTGGGAATTCCCTCAGGCATGCAGCTACTCCAAGGGCAGCCATAGAACTTCCAGATGGTTGGGGGAAAGTAGTAGCCTTTGGAGTCAGACAGAGCTGGGTTTGAATTTTGGCCCTGCCACCTACATAGCTGAATGACTTTGGGTCAGTTAAGTTACTTATCTTGTTCATTTATGAATGTAATCCCCAGACAAATCAGGATTAAGTATCGACTCTCATCAGGTTCTCTGCTCTAGGCTAGGGTCCAGAGACAAAAATTGTCATTGCTACCTTTGAGGGGCCCACTACTGATGCGGGAATTGGTACCCTCATGATTTGGAGTGCGGCGTGATACAGCCTGCATGGGATTCTATGGGATGAGGAGGTAGCTGCTTCTAAACAGACTGGGGGGAACAGGAAGTATTTTCAGGGGAGGTGACATTTGAAATTTCAATGATGAGTAGTAAGAGTTAGCAAGGTAGGAAAGTGACATGGTCTGGAAAAAGCATTTCCAACAGAATTCTCTGGACATGGGACAGCATGGTACTTGTACAGAACCAGGAGGAACTGGTGTGGCCAGAGCAAAGGCACATGGGAAAGAGGTGAAAAGGATGAAGCTGAGATACCTGCACGGGTAACATTTGAATATTGTCCTGTGAGGTCTGGAGACCACTGACTAACTTCAAGGAAGACAGCAACATGATCAAGAGTGCCCTTTACACAGAACTTGCTTTGGCTGGATGGTGGGTGGACTGGAGATGGAGTCTCACTCTGTCACCCAGGCTGGAGTGCAGTGGTGCGATCTCAGCTCACCACAATCTTCACCTCCCGGGTTCAAACGATTCTCCTGCCTCAGCCTCCCGAACAGCTGGGATTACAGGCATGTGCCACCACACCCAGCTAATTTTTGTATTTTTGGTAGAGACAGGGTTTCACCATGTTGGCCAGGCTGGTCTCGAACTCCCGACCTCAAGTGGTCCACCCGCCTTGGCCTCCCAAAGTGCTGGGATTACAGATGTGAGCCACTACGCCTGGCCATGGAGGCTCTTGTCCTGTTGTCCCCATAAATAACGGCAAACACTTAAAGCATTTACTGTGTGCCAACTACTGTTCTAAGATCTCAAAATCACTTAGCTTATTTAATCCTCTTAGCAATCTTAGGTACTTTTATTATTCCCAGTTTAGAGATGAGGAAGTTAGATAAACAGCAATGTAAGGCAGAGTCAGAATTTTAACTCAGGTCTCTTGCTGCAAAGAATAAAAAAGAAAACTGTCCTTCAAATATAATTATTTTTGAAGATACTGGATTGGATTAACCCAAATCTGAAATACTATCACAAAAACAAATCAGTACTGTCATTTGCCCTGATAACCCTTTCATTCTTATCCATGTGAATATTTAATTTTTACATACAAATAGAAACATGGTAGATGGGATTTATATTCTTCTACCTTTTCATTGAATGTTCTAGTAGTCTGTATTGACTGCATCCCTATGTCCCTTTAGGACTGCTCTCCAGAGCCCTTTACCGTGCTCTGACCCTGCCCAGGCCAGTCCTTGGCAGCTGACCTTTGTAGGCCACATGAGTGGGTCCCCTAGCCCTCTGGCCTCCAGTTGGGTTGACCAGTGGGATGCACCAGCAGGAGAGTAGAGGGTGAAAGGAGAGAGCAATCTTCTTCCTCCCTGCCAGTCACACCAGATTGACGGCCTCCTCCTTCAAAGTCCACAGCACTTGTCTAGAGGCTCTTTGCATATGGCTGGCCACTCTAGGCTCTGGTGACCACCTTCATGTGCCCCTTCAGCCTCAGGCGGTAGTAATGGCTCCCTGCTGTTATAAACCCAGGGGATTATCCCCTGTTGGTTTTCCTAAACACTTCCCACAACTTTGTAACTAGTCACTTTATTAAACTCTTCTCAATTTCCACAGTTTGCATATGTCCTCCATTTCCCATGAGACCCTGAATAATATATAGGACATACCTATTTTTGCTATAATCCTTTGTCATTCTTTTCCTTACTTTCTACTTCTCTCTTTCCTCTTCCATTCCACTCAGTCCACCACCCAAATGTTTACCTCTGTGTTGGGGGTTTTATTTCATCATGTATTGTGTGAAAATATGTTTATACCACATGCATTTATCTGGAGTATGCTTTTCTTTCTTAATCATGGAAAATTTCCCTAGTTTAATATGTATAGGCCTAAACCATTCTTAATAGCTGTAGTGTGAATATATAATAATTTATTAATCTCTTTTTTTTTCTTTTTTTTTTTTTGAGACGAAGTCTCACTCTGTTGCCCAAGCTGGCGTGATCTTGGCTTGCTGCAACCTCCACCTCCCAGGTTCAAGTGATTCTCCTGCCTCAGCTTCCTGAGTTGCTGGGACTGTAAGCATACGCCACCATGCCTGGCTAATTTTTTTGTATTTTTAGTAGAGACAGGTTTTTACCATGTTGGCCAGGCTGGTCTTGAACTCCTGACCTTGTGATTCGCCCGCCTCGGCCTCCCAAAGTGCTGGGATTACAGGCATGAGCCACCGCGCCTGGCTCTATTAATCTGCTCTTTATTGACAGGCATCCAGGTTGTTTTTTATTTTGCCTCTGAAAACATACCTTACTACTTACTACTTACTACTTTAAATTTTATTTTCCTGATGACTATTGAGTTTGAATGAGATCCAATCATCTTTTTGTACTACAACCTACAGTAAGAAAGATACTTTTTTCATAACAACACAGCATGCACATATATAACGGAATCTAAGATTTCATGGATTAATACTGTTCTGACTACATGTGGTGTAGTATGATACAGTCTTTTCTTTTTTCATTTCTCTCTTCCTTTCTTTTCTTTTCCTTTTTGTCATTACCCACTACCTCTTTTTCTCCTCTCTTTTGAATGTTGTTCATGACCCATTAAATTGATTTCATGACCCACAAAAAGATCACCATACACACTAGAAGAGAAGTCACCGCATGGGATGGCCAAAGATCCACTCTGCCTTTAATCACCTCTCCCCAGTTTCATCACTTTTCAACTCTGTCAACCGGGATAGGTATCGAGCCCTGGACCTCAGATGCTTTTGAGAGGCAATGTAGAACAGAAGGTCTCCAATCACAGGGACCCTGGTTCAAATCCTTAGCTCTATGATCAACTAACTGGGTGACTTTTTACAAATTACTCAACCTTTCAGGTTTTCCCATCTCAAAAATGGTGATAAGAATAGTACTTCCATTAGGGTTGTGAGGATTAAGGAAGTCAATATACACAAGTCACTTATCACAATACCTCTGCCATAGTAAGGGCTTAAGTGTTGGATGCTATTATTTTTTGTAAAATGGAGATGTCTTACTTTCCTCAAGTCAGGGGGCTGGGCAGTCCCTGCCAAGGTTAAGATGGGAGATTCTATTCTTAATGGCAAGAGAATGGTTCTAGGCCAGGAATGTCACATCAGAAACAGCTTGGGCTTCAGCACTAGGTTCTTCTAATTGCAATTCATTTATGGTGAGAACTTTACTCATAGGGCCTCATCAATTCTGCTGATAAAGCCTAGAAGTATTTCAGTCTGCAGGAGGCATTCGGAAAGGACTATTCTTTTTCAGCCACTTAAAAAAAGAAAAGAAAATAGATATAAAATGGTACCTGATCAATTTCACCAACAATGAGAACTTCACTAGATTCCAAAGAGTTTGAAGCACTCTGGTACTGATAAGCTTGTTATTATTTCATAAAGACATAAAATAGCTTGGGAATATTACCAGTGAGCCTATAATCTCATGTGAAAATATTTAGCATGAAGGGCTTGAGCACAATGTTGAATAGTTTATTCAGTAGAATACAGGAGCAAAAAGTATAATATCTACTGACCCATGTAAATGTGCTCACATGTTATTAATAATGTTGAATAACTGCTGGGTCAGAGTTTGTCACAGGTGGGGTTCTCCAGGAAGCAGATGGAGTCTAATGTGTAGGATATTTATTTGGGAGTGTCCTTGGGATCATCTCCCATGAAAGGTGGGGGAAAAGAAGAAGAGTGGGCAGAGGGAGAAGTTGAACTGTGATACAAGCCCAAAGATAGCCTTGGCCAACCCATAGGGAGCTCTGGAGTTAGCATGTCTTTTCAGCGTTGTCCTGAGTTGGGCCAGAATGGCCTGGCCTTTGTCCCGGTGGGTTGGTTCAAGAAGAGATATGACTTTGTGCAGCGTGGCTCTTTGCAGCCAAGACATGTTTGTAGCTCAGGAAATCCATGAAGGGGACTCCCAGCAGCTGGGCCACCAAATCCCTCCTCAAGGGGATTCTGGATAGTATATCACAGCTTGGCAACCAACTACTCTTGAAGCCCCTGTTGACTTTACTTGGTATCAACTGAGAGCCTGGCAGTGTGACAGCCTCCTCCCCAGCTGGTTCACTGGTTATTTCCTAATCTTCTATTCATAGTAGGGAACTGAGAGGAGAGTGGTTATGCTATAAGAGACCGTGGTGGAGTCAGACCAGATGTGTAGGTCCTGGGGGCGCAACTGGGCAGAGAAAACCTCCCAGTTATGACTTTGGGGATTGCCAACATTTGAGGAGTCTTCCATAGCCAGTCACATGTAGGGCTTCAGGGTAAGATCCATCAGGTTGTGAAGGCACCCCAGCCCTGAGTGTGAAGTGATGAGACCAAAGGTCTTTTGAGAACAAGGAATGGCAGGCTGAGCTCCTATGCAGAAGCAAGGCTTAAATGGAGGCCCCAGAGTTGGGAAACTGCACCCTTCCTCCAGTATATGAGCCCGACAGGCTGGCTCAGGTTAAAGTTTCAGAGGTGTTATAGAGAGCTCTGTAGAAGTTACCAGTACAGCCACCACCTGGAACCTGGATATTTTTACTCCTGGGCTGAATATTGTCATCAGCAGGATCTCATTTCTGGACTGGGAATCTTACTGAGAAATGAAAAGAAACTTATTGGCTGATGAAAGCTGAGTAGGCCTCAGTACTAGATTCAACTCTAATTCTGTCTGCATCAGCATGAATGGATAGGATGGATGTTATGGGTGGAAATTTGGGACACCTTCCCAGTCTAGTGTGACTAACCATCATGGGGTGAGAAGGGAGAGGCCAGAAACCAGGAACAAGACCACAGGATTCAGCCAACCACAGGCTGAGTAGGGGTGTGGTCTGGTCCACAAGACTTGAGACTGGAAGGGAGTTCTAGCAGGGCATCCCTCCAAAACAGTGAGCATAGTGATGGGGAATCTTGAAGTTAGCACCATTCAGCAATCAGAGGAAGCCACTCAGCAGGCTCAGACCAAGCTTTCACCCTGCCAAGGGGACAGAGCTGGCTAAGTCCCTAAACCCGTGAGGTTACAGCAGGAAAGACGCAGCATACTCAAAGGGATCCTGGAGATGGATTTGATAAAGGGACTGTTGATGGGGTGGGTAGGGTTAAGGGAACCAAGCGGGCGGGGACGCGGGGGAGGGTGGAGCACTCAGGGACTGGCAAGAACGGGAGAAGCAGGGAGGGACTGGGGGACTGGTGTTATTGGAGCCCAGCAGAGGAGCTGGACGATAGCAGCAGGTAGAGTAGTGTAGCCACTATAGCCACTCCCAAACCATGGCCTGGCATGGAGGGAACAGGGTGAAGGGAAGTAAAATCCATACTCTGACCTCTTGCTTATCCTGTTTTCTGATCTCCTGATGCTGCTTCACATTGGCTGAACCCACCCAGAAGCCAGAGAGCAAGGAAGCTTGAGGAGTGATGCAATCCACAGAGTCGGTCTCCCAGGGCAGAAAGCAGAGTGAAAAGGGCAAAGAATGGATCTTGAGGGGCAAATGGAGACTGACCCAGCACAATCTGTTTGTTATCAGAATAAAGCCTTGAGCTCAGAACAAGCCCCACAGCCAGGATAAAAGCTAGGTCTACACTAACTACTTCTGGGGCTTGGTCTGCTGGATTTGAGGACCAGTTTCCTGGACTCAGAGGTGGCTCCCCTACATGTGCTTGTCAGGTGGCCTCAGCTAGTAAGAATTGGGGTCAACCACAAACAAGGAGAATTTAAAGAGTACTATAGTATAGCTAGTCTAGCTTTGATTAGTCCTACTGCCCTTTGGTGACAGGTTTTTCCTACATGGTTGGATGTAAGCTGTCATCCATCATGACTGTTGGCTATGGCCTGTAGCCAATGGCTTGTAGCCTGGATTCTCATTGGACTCCCTTGCTTATCCCTCTGCCTGGCCCCTCAGCAGCCCATGGTGAGCCATGGGGCTGTAATTTAACTCTCACTCCATTATGTGACTATCTATGGTCTCAGCATGTTGCCCTGGCGCTGTCATGGCCTGGAGACCCCATTTCCATTCTATTGTGTTTGCTCACAGATGGTAGCTGTAAAACTGGCAGAATAGGTCCCACTGTTTAGAGCCTGTCTGGTTAATCTCAGAAGTCACGTTTTAAAAAATAACACTAAATCGGTTCTCATATAAACTTTATAACTTACACTGTGTGACTGGCGTCTTATCTTTTGACATTTCTGAGAAAAATTGGATATGGCTTCATTTTATGAACATCGTCACTGTGAAAAAAAACATTAGCAGTCAGCTCGAAAGCGCTCTCTTTCACAATAGGATGATATAGGGCCTTGGCATCAGGAAGTAGGGGGCAGTTGGGTACACCTTGGGAAACGTCTTTGGACACCCACCTTGTTGAGATTCTCCTTTTGGTATTTAGAGCATGGAATAACCTGTGACATTTTGTTGTCCCAACAATCTTGCAAGAATAAGTATTATCCCCAATTTCTAGATAGGAAGCTGAGGTTCAGAGATATCCCTAAAGGTGAGGATTATATAGTCAGGGACTGGTGCCAATTTTTTAAATAAGTAAAGTTATTTCTAATATTTGTGGTTGAATATAACAGTCAAAATAAAAGGTTGTTAACCATTCCTCTTAGACTTAAAAAATAACTGGCAAACACATACTGTTGACCTAACACAGAGCAATAACCTAGTAGGAAAGGATACTCCTGAAATCTACTTTCATCTACAGCATCAGGTGATGTCCACTTGAATTGTACACATAAGCCTGTCATTGAAGCTCAAAAATCCACATCTCCCTGAAAACTTTACTTGCCCTGCATTGCACTTCCAAGGAGAGGTTTTCTGTTTAGAAACTACACCTGTCTTTTAGCTACAACTCACATACAGATGACAACTCTGTTGAAGCTTTGTCTAGAGAAAGGGGAAACAATCATGAAATATTGGCATTGCTGTAAAGACAGAAATGTATAGAAATATAAGCTAATCTTCTGGCTTTATATATGAGCTTTTCCTTATGTTATCAGAATGCTCTTGATTATCTCAAGAAATATTCACAAAATCCTTTCCCCAAATTTATTTCAATTTGATTTGCTTAAAATTTAATTGCTTTTATGATTTTGTCAAACTAATTAGATTATTTCTAAAGCCATGTTAACTTTATTTGAAGGGAGAAAATCTAAGAAAATCACAATTTTAATACTGTATACACCACTGGCCTTTTCCATACATTTATAGATCTTTCTCATAGAAACATCCTTTTCCTAGTGAGTAGAGGGGAGTAACATGGTGAAATCACTAACATGACTCTATCTGCCTTGCATTTGGGAGGAATAAAAATAACCTTGTTTCAGTGAAGCATGGAATTTAATTGGCTCCCGATCTTTCCCCTCATGCATCTGGTGGCCAGTATTACAGTAGAAAATTTTAAACAAGAAGGAGACATAATCCAATTAAATTTCCTTTTAAAAATGTCAAAGCAAATAAATCTAGGGCCCATTAGCTCACACACAGCTTTGCTATTCTCACTGGGCAGCTGCTGTTTACTGGGTTTTCATCCAGTGCCATCTTTGCTTCCCATTTCAAGGGTGTGCGATTTTACAGATCGGCAGCTACATTTTTTCACCACTGATGAACGAGTAATTTATTGCCAACTGGTTTGACATCTTAAGTGCCTCGAGTGACAGCCAGCTTGGAAGATGTCATAGGGCCTTCTTGGAGACAATGATTCCCAGACATTTTAGAATCCTGATTTTTGTATCATTGAATTTCACTCTGCATTTCATAGTTCTTCCTTCTTCCAGAAAACACTACGTGGCATGTATTGTTTATGCTCCAGATTACATCAGATTTTGTTCTGAGATTTGAGTGCTGTCTTTTGAGTTATCTGGAAGTCACTTGGAGACTCTGGATTCATCCAGTTTGCCAGGAAGTTGCTTTGTTTCAAGCTGTGCTGTGGCTTTCTTAGACATATTCTTAATTTTGATAAATGCAAAATTGCATAGAATCTACATCTGACTTCCTCTAGAAGCAGACTTGGAGACAAAGATTTAAGTGTAAATCATTTTGGGGGGAGAAGTGAAAACACTAGTAAGGGAGTGGGAGAGTGAGAAAGGGAAGGGAAGGAGCTACTAAAGGCATATTAACAAACCAGTTACAAATGTAGATGATGTAGACGATTGAAGGTTTTGTTTTGTTTTGGGACAGGGTCTCACTCTGTCACCCAGGGTGGAGTGTAGTGGCGCGATCATGGCTCACTGCAGCCTTAAACTCCTGGGCTCAAGCAGTCCTTCTACCTCAGCCTCCCAAGCAGCTGGGACTACAGGCCCACACCACCACACCCTGCTTTTTTTTTTTTTTCTTTTGTAGAGACAGGGTCTCACTGTGTTGAACAGGCTTGTTCAGAAGTCCTGGCTTTAAGTGATCTCCCACCTCAGCCACCCAAATGGTGGAGTTGCAGGTGTGAGCCCCCACACCTGACCTAATGATTAGAGCTTAATGCAACTGGGAAACATTGATACTTCAGAGTCATCTCACCCAAAGTACAAGGGAGCCGCGGTATTCATCCATCAACTCCCATCAGTCATTGTTTGAGGGCTGCTCTTGAAGTGGAGCAAAGGAAATAATTCCCTGGCACTTGTGGCTTGCCACAGGGGCAGCCAAAGCAAGCCTCAGAGGCCAAAGAGAAGCCCTAGGGCAAAGGAACGCAGGTGCTGGCCGTTGGAAGTCAGGTTGATGTGCTCCAGAGTGGAAAGGATGAGGAGATAGGAAGGGGTGCTGGCAGAGCCTGCTACACGTAGACAGTTAAAATCCCAAATTCCAAACCTGCACTGCCAGGGGAATCTGCTTTACAGAGATGCAAGTAAGCTTGTTCTCACTCAGAATGGGCAGGATCAACTTCTGTGGATGACTCCTCCTGTTGTAAAAGTACCACACAGTTATTCCCACTTAAAACTGATATGCACTGCTGGGAAAGCCATATGTATGAGTTTTCTTTGCATTGCATAGTGTAGGGTTAATAAAAAGTCAATGAAGACAGTATTTTAACTCACTGCCCAGATTTTCATAAAGATTCTACAATATTTGGAACATTTGCAGATTTATTAGAAAGTACAATTAGGCAGTGGTAGTATGTGGATTTCTTATGTTGCCAAAAATGTCTTCATTTTACCAAGGGGCTAGCCATGAGATTCCTTAAGTAGATCCAATTATAGACAAAATTATGAAGAAAGTGCCTTTCCCTCTACTTTATTGATGCCCCTCACCCCATCCCCTGAGCCTTGGAAACCTCTCCTGTTTCCTAACCTTCCTTTGGTCCCAAATTTGATTCCATTAGTCCATTTTAAGCCAATAGGTGTGAAAATCTCCCTGAAATGGGAGTTGGCAATAGATGGACCCACAGCACTGCTAATGTGCTTGTGGCATTTATGAAGTATTTGGACAGAAAGTCACTCCCACCTGGAACCTAAGGAAGAGTGACAAAAGGAAAAATAATCAAGGGAAGTGGCATTGATTCGAAAGAAAGAGCACAATGGGGCCGGAGTAGTCAGGAGAGCTTTGTGCGAGTCATGGGGTTTAAAGTGGTCAGGATTTAAAGAAATGGACTACTGTTATCTTTTCATCTTAAATTATCCTTAATACCAAATCTCATGGATATTTACTTGAGTTTCATTGTGCCCAAGTTGCTAACAAATTTGATCTCATCTCCAAATTCTTGAGTTCTCATGATTGCATTGTGAGTTCTATTATTTTCTCTTTATTGTCAGCATTGAAATCACAATTCCTTGCTCCAAAAATACAAAAACAAAACCACTTTTGCTAACTCATAAGCTATGAGGCAGAATCTTCTAGTCCTGACCTGTTTCATAAGAGGATCCAGTCCCTGAATAATTTCATCATATTTATATGAGTTACATAATGCATTATTTCTGTGTTGAAAACTTTTATTTAAAAGACCTATTAGAGGATGGTGATTTCTGAAGGCATATATTTGTACTATTTCTCTATACTGAGATAAAATTTACAAACATCACTTAAGAGCAAATATTGCTATAAGTTTTGTAATGAAATTTTTGAGGGCATGTTAAATACTGGAGTTGAATGACTATTGATCTTAGCCTTCATTGATTAAAATATATTGTTTAGTGTGTGTGTGTGTGTAATGGTTTACTACTTTTTGGTGTAAGGAAGGACGTTTTACCAAGTTCTATGTGGTATGAGTTGCACAAAACACCCCTTAGGAGTGGGTTTAGCCATCAACCATCTGAATGGTCATTTCACTCTTCATACTGCCAGTTGGTGGTTTGGGCTCAACTTCTGAGAGGCAGCATCCTTGAGAGAGAAGAGTAGTGTCACTTCAAGAACTGCCTTGTTTTGTACTTAACTTTTCTTGTTGGAAGTGTGAGGACCAAATGTAGCTGTGTAGGATGAAAGCCAGCTGCTTCTGAATAGATCCTTCTCAGCTCTGGAGGGTTGCCCCGCAGATGAGCATAGTTCTGTAGCTCCACTGCCCAGGTTATTATAATCCAGGCTTCTCCACTGACTGGAGGTTTGACTTGAGACAATCTATTTAATCCTTCTGTGTCTCAGTTTCTTTTCCTGTAAATAGATTATCCTCATAATACTTATCTCTTAAGGGGTTTCTGTGATGATTAAATAACTTAATACATGTAAAACACTTAAAAGAGTATCAGCCATGTAGTAAATATCCAATAAATGTATTGTTATTCCTATTACTACTAGGTAATTACAAGATTCCTATCTATAACCCTGCACAAATCTGCAACTAGTTTATCATCATCATAAATCATCTCTTAAATTAAGGTTTTACACCTGAATCAGAAATGCTGGTACTTAGTTATTGTCTGATTCTATGACAGGGTTGTCAATTGTCATAGTTTTACATGTCACTCATATTCCAGTGACTTCTATATCTTTGCACAGTTCTGGATTCTAGCTCTGTGCTATATATAACCATATTTACAGATGTTTACCAGAATCTTCACCTTGATGTCCCATGGACACCTGAAAGAAAAAGTACCCACATTCTTAGCAAACTATCACAAGAACAGAAAACCAAACACCGCATGTTCTCACTCATAGGTGGGAACTGAACAATGAGATCACTTGGACTCGGGAAGGGGAACATCACACACCGGGGCCTATCATGGGGAGGGGGGAGGGGGGAGGGATTGCATTGGGAGTTATACCTGATGTAAATGACGAGTTGATGGGTGCTGACGAGTTGATGGGTGCAGCACAGCAACATGACACAAGTATACATATGTAACAAACCTGCACGTTATGCACATGTACCCTAGAACTTAAAATATAATAATAATAAAAAATAAATAAATAAATAAAAAAGAAAGAAAGAAAAAGTGCCCACAACTGAACTTAGAATTTCCCTCTGAGCCTTGTTTTCCTACTAAAAAATGTTTTAAAACTCTTCCTGCTTTCCTTATGATATTACACTGGGTTGAATATTGTCCCCTCCAAAAGTCATGTCTACCCCAAGCCTCAGAATGTGACCTTATTTGGATATAGTCTTTGCAGATAAAATTAATTAAAATGAAGTTATGCTGGATTAGAGTGGACCCTAAATGCAGTGACTGGTGACTTGATAAGAAAGCCGCATGAAGACATATTGGTATACACAGAGAACACCATGTGAAGTTGGAGGCAGACGCTGGAGTGATATGCCTACAAGCCAAGGCATGACTGCCAGCCACCACCAGAAGCCAGGAGGGAGGCATGGAATAAATTCTCCCTGAAAGCCTCCAGAAAGATCCAATGCTGCCAACACCTTGGTTTTGGACTTCTGGCCTTCTGAACTGTGAAAGAATAAGTTTCTGTTGCTTTAAGCCACTTCCTTTGTGGTACTTTGTAATGACAGCCCCAGGAAACTAATAACAGATACTGTCAACTATTATTAAATTTAGAGTTCTTAGAACTATCCTTACCTGTATTAGTTTCCTAGTGATGCCCTCACGAAGTACCACAGACTGAGTTGCTTAAAACAATAGAAATTTATTCTTCCACAGTTCTGGAGGCTAGCAGTCCAAAATCTAGGTGTCAGCAGGGCCACACTTTCTCTGAAACCTGTGTGGGAATCCTTCCCTGCCTCTTCCTAGACTCTGATGGTTTGCTGGCAGTCTTTGGTGTTCCTTGGTTTGCAGCTGCAAAACTCTAATCTCTGCCTCTGTGGTCACCTGGTGTTCCCCCTGTGTGTCTCTGTCTTTACCTGGCTGTCTTCTTATAGGGAGGCCAGTCATATTGAATTAGGGGCCCACCCTACTCCAGTATGATCTCATTTTCCTCATCTTAATTTACCTAATCACATCCACAAAAACCCTATTTCCAAACAAGGTCACATTCTGAGGTACTAGGGATTAGGACTTCACATACCTCTTTTGCGGGGGGGCGGGGACACAACTCAACCCATAGCACTACACCTTTCTTTTTTCACCATTTCAATTGATCCCCTTCTAGCTATTTTATGTTCTCCTGCAGCAGCATCTCTCAGAGGTAGCTCCTGTCCTCCATGCCCACTTCAGCTGCCCTGGTTATGGCACAGTCATCTTTCAGCGGTATTATTGCACTCACCTCCAGATTGCTTTTCTTACTTCATTTCATTCTCTGTACATCCAGCAAGTTAGCTAATCAGTTTCTAATCAGATTTCTGTCATTTCACTGGCCAAGACCTACAGTGACTTCCCGTAACCACAGCCTCAAGTAGAAACTAGCACAGAAGGCCAGAAGTTTGGCCCCAGCTTCTCCTTCTAACCATCTCTCTTGCCACTTTGCACCATGTGCCGCATACCACACTGGGCTACTCACCCTTTCTTGAAAATAGATTTTAGGTCTCCAGGCCTTTGCTTACACTGGTCCCTATGCCTGGAACACCCTTCACGACCCTAAACCCTCTGCTGAACTGTTTTTCATCCCATAAGGTGCAACTGAAACACCACTTACTCAGCTTGCTTCCAAAATTCCATTACATCAAATTATTGAGCCTTTACCTATGTTTCTGTGACACCTTGCGATTCTCGATACTAATGTAACACTAGTAAAGATATAGAACCTCTTATATACAACAATTAACCTTGACAGTCATATTTTAACCTTGACAGTAGAAATATAAGCAGGCATATATATGGACTTTGCCTCCTGTTGATATTAATTAACCATTGCAGCATATTCAAAAAGTTTGTGTGTGTGTGTGTATATACACACATATTTACATATTATATACAATGTGCATCTGTGTGTGTATATGTATACACACACACACACACACACACAAAGTGGCTTATCTGCAAGATCACACTGTGAGTGATCCAGTGTTCTTTTCATTGTTTACGGAAGAAACAGTAACCAAGCAGCCAGTATAGCTACCAGTTTGTATTTTAAAAATTGGGTTCTTTAGGCGGCAGTTCACGCCTGTAATTCCAGCACTTTGGGAGGCTGAGGTGGATGGATAACTTGAAGCCAGGAGTTTGAGACCAGACCAGTCCGGCCTATATGGCGAAACCCGTCTCTCCTAAAAATACAAAAATTAGCTGGGCGTGGTGGCATGTGCCTGTAATCCCAGCTACTCGGGAGGCTGAGGCATGAGAATCACTCGAACCTGGGAGTCAGAGGTTGCAGTGAGCAGAGATTGCGCCACTGTACTCCAGCCTGGGCAACAAAGTGAGACCCTGCCTTAAAACAAATAAAATAAAAATAAAAATTGGGTTCTTAAGAAAGTATAGGAGGATCTATCACTGTATTAATGCTGCATGACAACTCCTGAAATTTCAGTGGTTCACAAGAAGGCACATTTCTTTTTCTTTTCTATGGGCATGTAGGTCAGTGAAGCATGGCTGGATTCAGCTAAGCTTGGCTCTTAGTCTGCAAGTCCAGCCTGGTCTGATCCCCCTTGGTCATTCTAAAAACAACAGCATCCTGGGCCATGTTCTTTTCATGGTGATGGCAGAGGCACAGAAGGCCAAGCCAAATGATGCCAGCACACTAGAGCCTCTGTTCATGATATGTCTGCTAACAGTACATAGGTCAAAGCCAGTCATGTGGCCAACCACATATCAAAGGAACAGGAAAATATACTCTTCTTACTCCACGGGAGGTTCTGCAGAGTCATATGACAAAGAGTGTGGGCACGTAATTCTTATACAGGGAGGGAATGAAGAATCAAGAACAAGTATCCAGTCTACCACAAAGTCTTTATGAACCTGAAGTAGATGGTAGAAATTTTCCCTTTGAAAATAAACTTCGGTGTTGAATTTTCAAAACTGTACTTTGAAATGTGGTTCTAATCATATCCATTTTTGTTTTTTTTTTCTAGAGATGTGAAGATATCTGGCTTGGCATGCCATCACCTATTCCTGCGAAATACATTGACTACTTGACCCTTTTGAAGGATGTGTTTGGCTTAGAGGAGGAATAACCATGCCAGTTTTGGTCAATTCTCTTTGATTTACTTCTCTCATTTTGCCACATTTACTTTAGTAGATATAATTTCATTAAAAACAAAAAAGAAACAAGGTTTATATTAAATGGAAATCCACAAATCACAATTAATCCTATTTTGTCATGTTAGTTTTTCAGAACATCATGTTATATTTCTGCCGTACTGTTACTATTTAAAATGCCATCTTAAAACATGTTGAATATTTTTATTATATGTATATTTTATTAATACCAAAAAATCTTCTGATAATTTTTCATCCAACGTAATTTGATTCATTAGTATATGAACAGAAAATAACTTCTGAAGGTTATACATGACAATACAAAATCAAATTATATCACAGCAATAAGTTGTGATTCTATTAAATATTTTTGAAACCTTTTTGACACATTTATTACTTATATAGTTAAGTTTTGTAGCAACCCACCTCATCAAAATAATTCTTAAACCTCTCTAGAGTAAATATGTTTATTTTTTAAACTTAGTAAAGCTATGGGAAGAAAAAGAACCTCCCCAAAACACACACACACACACACACACACACACACACACAGGAAACATATGCAGTATTTATATTTGTAATGCCCTTTTTTCTATCTAAAGTCAGCTTGTTAGCTTAGGAATATATGCATGTGTATATAATTATAGTTTGACCAAAAATTTATTATGTCTAAAATATTTACAAATGTGAAAGCTGAAGATTTTGAGATTTTTTTTTTTTTTGGTTTGTTTTACACACACATCCCACCCGCCCCACCCTAGAGGTTTAAATATTCAGAAACTACAACATTTTTCCCCTGCATTTTTCTAGTTCTATTTTTATTTTTCTTCAGCAGAACTCTTGTCATGTAGTATACATTTGATTAAAACCCATAGCCATGTACCTCTGGGAATTCAGTGTAAGAAGTCTATCCCCGTCTATCCCATTGTTCAATGTGGGGTGCTATGTATCATAAATCCATTTGCCTGGTGTTCTGGGAGACAATGGAGGTCTCTCAAGAAGGAACTGCAGGGACTACTCTGAGAAGAAGAGGAGCTGATGACATCTCAAGGGACCCTTCGGACTCATTATTCTTTCACTCCACATTTGCAGCAGTGTCTTGCTGGCTTCTTGGCACTCAAATGTACCAATTTACTCTTGACAACAATGGCCCTTTCATTTTTAAAAAATTGAAGTTAATCAATAAACGATTTCTATATATAAACCTAGAATAATTCCACACGTGCTATTGTTAGAATAGATGCTCCCCCCCAACCCTTTCAGGACTTAACACTAAACTAGTATACTCAATTTATATACCAAAACTATCTACCATAAATCCTAAATTTGACTACTTGATTTTTGTCCCAGGTTTTTTTTAAGGCAACTGACAGTGCCAAGCCATTTTGTCACTTTAAGATTTTTCATTCCCCAGAGAGCAAGCTTTTAGAAGGATGACACTTTCCTGGAACTTTTCAAGCTGACACATTCGTCACTTACCTATTCAACTCTTCAGTCAGTTGTCTTTCCTTCAAGAGTTTAAATATGTAGATAATTTAGCCCTTGTAAAGGCTTATAATGTAGTTCATTTGAGAAGCTGGGGGAGAAAAAGGAAGCAAACCAATGACAATGCTCCTGAGTTTGTGGGGTGACAACTGCTTATTCTATTGCATAGATGTGTGTTACTGCTCTGGTTGTTTCTGGTTCAAGCCCACAATTAGCAATGAAATGGCCATTATAGGATTCATGCCGATAAACATGATACATTGCAGCCATACAGACATTTTAAATAATTATTCTTTTTATAACTAAGCCATATACTGAACAAGATTTATAATTTAGAGATAATATCCCCATTAGTAAAGTTTATGACCCAATAAACAGCTCCCACTAGTTAATAAATGCCAAAGCCATAAAAACAAAGACTATTAATGTAATAGAATTTCTGTACCTCCCTCTTTTGCTGGTGGTCTCAAGACACTGAAAGGAAATGCTATCTTAGGAAAAACATTTATTCTCGTTATGTAAATATCAGTGAATTGTCTTACAATCCATCTGGAAGTCTCCCAGCCCCCCTTGGTCCCAGGTGGTCCCAAAATGCTGATGCATTCTGCTTAGGTTTCAAGCAGTAGATAACTGTGGTTTTCAGCACCAATAAATCCCGAGACTAAAATTTTGGGGGAAGGAGGGCTGGAATTTCTGCCTCTTCTCTTCCCTCTGCAAAAGAGAAATCCCAACTATTGTCATTGTTCCAGGGTAATAATTTGAAAGAAGTTTCACAACCTTTCCATATACTTATATTTTCAGCTGCTAACATGCTCTCATTTTGAAGAAAAAGCAAGTGCTGCCTTTGGATGTCTGGGTGAGTTGAAGGTTAATATAGGCAAACCTTTTGTCCTAAGAACTAATTGTTATTTAGTATTCTTGGAACTGTGGGAATGATTGATAAAGCCATTTGAAAACCCAAATCAAATCATGTCTTTTCATACAAAACTGATTAAAAGCTGTTGAAGTTCACATTAAGTGGTTTGCTGAGGCACTGTTGTGAGGTATTGTCGCCAGCAGAGGATTAATTTGCAGTACTTATTTGCCTTTTATTACCTTTTTTACCTAACCACTTGAAAAGTAATGTGGGTAAGTCTATTGGTTTACTTTAGCTTAAGCTTACTAAAATAGTTATAATTTTAGACAACAGAGGGGAGATACAGAGCTTTGTAACTTTCAAGCATTTATAACAGTTTAAACATTTTGCCTACTTTATTTCCTGTATTGCCTTTGATTCAATTACTGACAAGTTACTATTCTTGTTATTATATTTTTTAAAGACTAGAGTATTTGAAGTTTGGTTATTTGGGGTCATAGAGCTTCCAGGCTTTATGGACCCCTCAGTCATGAGTTTAGAATATTTAAATTGCCCTCCCTTCTTTCAAATAGGGAATTATTGATGAGTAAAGTGAAATCTCAAATCAATACAAAACACAAAACTCTTGCCTTTCCAACTTGAATTTATCTTGAGTTGGGGTTGTTTCCTAGCCTTTTCCACTTATTTCTTCTTTCTCGTTTCCCTTCCACCACACGATTTAGCTATAAGTTTAGTAGTTGGAGTCATAACGAAATAGGGTCTTCCACAAAATATTTATGATATTGAATAATGCAGAAACCATTATAATCATTATAATGAAGTGTCATGCTTCCAATTACATGTACATTCATTTTAGTTATGAGTATAGATCCCTGAATTTTGAATACCCTTAAAAAATGGTCTATAAATGACCTTTCAGACAAACAGCTTCCCAGTGATGGTGGAAACATATACACGAGTGATGCGTCTCTGCTCTAATGATTGTTTGTGCAAAGTCTGAATTGCTTCAAGTTGAAGGCAGGTTAAGACCTTTTCGAAAATGAGTGTTTTCAAGTTGACTGAGCATCTTCAGAGACACCGTGCTTTTCAATTCCCAAGAGAATGTCATGTGTAAAAATGGAAAGCCCACTGAGGCAAGATCAATGAGGCTATTTAGAAAATAATAAACCTGGGGCGATAATGGAGCAAACATTCATTATTACAAAGGGTAGGACTGACTGTGCAATTAGTTTAAGAGAATTTTGTAACTCACCTCCTCCCCTTATTCTACCAGGTTATACATATTGGTTTAAATATACATTTTCATTCAAGGTCAATTAAGTTCCCTAAAACTAAGAGTTCTGAGACATCTTTGTCAATGGAGTGGCTAGAATATGCATCTTCTTTGTAATTTGTTCCTGGTCCTCAGAAAAATTCCTTGCAAGGAGACTTTCAAGCCCATTATGTGTCTGGTGTGTGGTACACACAGGAGCCCAGGGGTCAGCACTGCGGCTCAGAAGCAACTTGGTAAAAGCTAAAAAAATGTGGCCGATGAAAAACTCCACAGCGGCTCTGCAAGCAGAGAATTAATGACTCGCTGGAATCAGTAGGAGCCTTTACTTCTAAATACTCATTAGTTAAAGCAGTGAGGCCTGATGTTATGCAAGTTAGAGAGGGAAAGGGGGGACTGCCCCTCCCCATTGTCTATTTTGAACAGAATATGCACATTTAACTCAAAGTGCTGAATGATTCAAATACATCAAACCAACTATTCATCAGTCTCCTAGCTTCCTGAGCACCACTTGCATCTGTGTAAAGCCAACAATAGAGGAAATGCTTGTTATGACCCCACTATAATATTAAAATCCAGAGGGGCCGATAGCTTGGTGAAAACATAAAAATGCATTCTCCTTTAGAAATACTTCCACCAAAGTCATCTTTGTGTTTCTTTTTTCCTACTTTGCCTATACAACAAGAACCTCTGACTGAAATAGGAACTTGATAAAATTACTTTTGCCTGCTTTTTTCTCCTGTGCCACCACTGTTCATTATTGCTGTAAGGCCACCCGTTGAATAAAAAACAGGAGCTGAACGGCCATTTCAGACGCCTGTGAATACCCCCAGTTTTAACTATGACTGGAGCTAGGAGAGTGAGAAGGGAAGTGGCAAAAGATGACCATTTTAGAGGGGAGTTGGGACAAAAATAGGGACCACCTTGTGTGTGTGACTCATGTTGAAGAGTTTGCACTTCATCCCAAGGCAATGAGAAGTTTCTGAAATATTTTAATCTGGGGAATGGAAAGATCATGTCTGTATTTAAAAATCTCTGGCTGCTTTGTGTGTGTGAACTCTAAGAGTGAGTTTGGCTGCAAGAAGACTGATTAGGAGACTGTTGCCAGAGAAGTGATGGGTAGTTTGGATTAATGTAATGTTGGTGAGAAGTGGAGGGATTCACGATGCATTTGCGATGTTGGAGATGAGGGAGAAGAAATCAAAATTATGACTGGGTCATTTTCACAGCTGGATAGATGGTGTTGCCTTTCATTGTACTGGGGTACATGAGAGAAAAATCAAGTGAAGGGAGAATATCAAAAATTCTGCCTTGGGCATGCTGAATTAGGGTGCTTGCAGAACTAATAAGTGGCCATGTTAAGGCAGCTGGATTAACAGGTCTGAATCTTAGCAGAATGGCCTGGGCTGGAGATACATACTTGGGAATCATCAGAGTATGGATGGTAATTGTGAGTTTGGATAAGATTACCCAGGGGAGGCATATTGTCTGAGAACCATAGTGCCTTGCATATTACTAACAGTAATAACTTTCTAAAAACCAGCTTTATTGACTTAACAGTAAACTGCACATATTTAAGTATACAATTTGATGAGTTGGTATATGTATGTACCCACGATACATCACCCCTATCAAGATCATAAATTGTTAAATTAAACTAAATTTGGCCTGAGGCTGCCTTCCTACTTTGAGTCCTAGCGTAATGAACTATAAATAACTGAAAGCCTGACTTAGGAGTGTCAGAGACATTTGAACCAGAGCGACTCCATCTTGAACAGGGGCTGGGCAAAATAAGGCCGAGACCTATTGGGCTGAATTCCCAGGAGGTTAGGCATTCTTAGTCACAGGATGAGATAGGAGGTCAGCAGAAGAAACAGGTCACAGAGACCTTGCTGATAAAACAGGATGTGGTAAAGAAGCTGGCCAAAAATCCACCAAAACCAAGATGGTGATGAAAGTGACCTCTGGTCGTCATCACTGCTCATTATATGCCAATTATAATGCATTAGCATGGTAGAAGACACTCCCACCAGTGCCAGGACAGTTTACAAATGCCATGGTGATATGGTTTGGTTCTGTGTCCCCACCCAAATCTCACCTTGAATTATAATCCCCATAATTCCCACGTGTCAAGGATGGGACCAGGTGGAGATAATTGGATCATGGGGGATGGTTCCCCCATGCTGTTCTCATGATAGTGAGTCAGTTCTCAAGAGATCTGGCATTTCCTCTGCTTGCACTCACTCCGTCCTGCCGCCATGTGAAGAAGGTGCCTGCTTCTCCTTTGCCTTACACCATGACTGTAAGTTTCCTGAGGCCTCCCCAGCAATGGGGAACTGACTGTGAGTCAATTAAACCTCTTCCCTTTATATATTACCCAGTCTCAGGTATCTCTTCATAGCAGTGTAAAAATGGACTAATAAACATGTCAACATCCGAAAGTTACCCTATATGGTCTAAAAAGGGGAGGGACCCCCAGTTCTGGGAAATCTCGGTTCTTTTCCCAGAAAACTCATGAATAATCCACCCCTTGTTTAGCATATAATCAAGAAATAACTATAAGTATAATCAGTCGAGCAGCCCATGCCACTGCTCTGCCAACGGAGTAGCTATTCTTTTATTCTTTACTTTCTTAATAAACTTGCTTTCACTTTATGGACTCATCCCAAATTCTTCCTTGCATGAGGTCCAAGAACCCTCTCTTGGCATCTGGATTGGGACCCCTTTCCAGTAATAAAAACCCAATACCCCAAAGTTTAGTACCTTGGTGTGCTGAGTACTTTAAAGGAGATTTGAAGTCCTCAGAGGCAAGGTCTCTCTGACCCTCTGCTGCCCTCCTCCCTCTATTCCTGGTTTTCTCCTAGAAAAGTGTCATAGAAACCAGAATTCCTCTTCCCCAATGTAGGTCATAGAACCTAGAAAGGTCATTCTCTGACCTTCCCCTTTTCCCTTGGAGACCCTCATGTGACAGGTGTCCTATCCTATACACAGAGGAAAGAAATGCTACACAGAGAGGCCAAAAAGCTTATGAATGGACAGGCCTTACTGAGCTTCCCCCTTCAGTCTATTACCATTAGATTGTACCCTTTTGTCTAATCACATTTCCACACAGCTGTCCATTCTTCATCAAACCTAAGCATAAAAATAGACAGTTTGTCCTGGGTCTTTGGGTCTGAAGGCTCCCATGTCACATAGAACCTGGATTAAATAAATTAGTTATGCTTTTCTCTTGTTAACCTGTCTTTTGTTATAGGAGTGTTGGCCGTGACTCTTACGGTGAGGAAAGGTAGCACACATTTCTACCCCTACACTTGTTATGGTTAATCCTTCAAATTTTAGCCATTCTAATAGCTGTGTAGTAGTACAGTCAATTGTTCATCTCCATGGGTTCCACATATGTTGATTCAACCAACTGCAGGCAGAAAACATTTTTTAAAAATTGCGTTTGTACTGACATGCACATATGTTTTCGCCTTGTCATTTTCTAAACAATGCAGTATAACAACTATTTACATGGTGCTTACATTGTATTAGGTATTGTAAGTTATCTAGAGATGATGTAAGGTATATGGGAGGAAGTGTATAGGTTATATGTGAACACCTATGCCACTTTGTATATCAGGGACTTGAGCATCCACAAATTTGGGTATCTGCAGGAGGTCCTGGAGCCAATCCAGGTATTGATATCAGATATCAAGATATCAAGGAAAGACTGTAACTCATTGTGATTGTTTATATTCTTCTTATTGAGTTTTGAGAGTTCATTATATGTTCTGGACACAGGCTTTTTATCTGATGTGTGATTTCCAAATATTTTATCTCGGACTATAGTTGTCTTTACATTTTCTTAACAGGGTCTTTTGGAAGGCAAAAGGTTTTAATTCTGATGAAGTCTATTTTATTAATTTATTATTTCATGGATTATGTTGTTGGTGTTATACTTAATCTTTGTATAAACCAAGTTCACAAAGGTTTTTTCTGTGTTTCTTCTAGAAGTTTTGTAGTTTTAGGTTTTTCATTTAGATCTATAATCCATTTCAAGTTCATTTTTGTATATAGCACAAAGTATGGCTCCAAGTTTATTTATTTATTTTTTTGAATATGGATATCCAATTGTTATAGTATCCTTTGTTGAAAAGATTAACATGTCTCTAGGGAATTAACCATTGCATAAAATCAGTTGTCAATTATGTGTGGATCTATTTCTGGATTTTCTATTCTGTTCTACTGATTTATGTGCTGATTTTTACATTAATACCACACTGGCTTGTTTACTATAAGTTTTTAATAGGTCTTGAAATCAGTAGCTTTAATTCTCCAACTTTGTTCTTTGCATAGTAGTTTTGGCTATTCTAGATCTTTTACAATTTCCTATGTATCAGCTTGTCAATTCTAAAATCATGCTAGGATTTTTATTGGGATTGTACTGAATCTACAGACCCATTTGAAGAGAATTGTTATCTTAATAATATTGAGTCTTCTGGCCCATGACCACAGTATGTCACTCTGTTTATTTAAGGCTTCTTTATCTCAGCAATGTTTTGTAGTTTCCAGTGAGCAGGTATTGTACATATTTGACAGATTCCTCCCTAACTATTTCAAATTTGTTAATGCCAATGTAAATGGTAATTTTTGAAAATTTTAATTTTTGATTGTTGCTAAACGATAAAATACATTTTTTATTTATTTGATTTTTATACATTGATCTTGTATCCTTCAACCTTAATAAACTCATTTATTAGTCTTGCAGCTTTTTTAAGACATCATCAGATATTTCACATGGACAATACAAATAGACAATCATAGATGATCAGATTTTTCATATAGATGATGTTAGTCCATGAATAAAGTTTTACTTCTTCATTTCAAATATGGATGCCTTTTATTCCCTTTTCTTGTTGTATTGCACTGGCTAGAACTTCCAGTACAACATTGAATAGAGATGATGAGGGTGGACATCCCTTTCTTGTCACTGAACTTAGAAGGAAAGCATTCAGTGTTTCACCATTAAGTATGATGTTAGCTATAGGATGTTAGTAGACATCCTTTATCAGGCTTAGTAAGCTCCCTTCTATTTCTATTTTGCTGAGAGATTTTATCAGGAATGGATTTTGGATTTTGTTAAACATTTTGCTGCATCTATTAAGATAATCTTATTTTTCTTTTTAAATATAGTACTTGTTTAATATAGTAAATGACATTAATTTTTAAATTTTTTATTAAGATAAAATTCATATAAAATTAACCATTTTAAATTGTAAAATATAGTGGCATTTAGTACATTCACAATGTTGTGCTGCCATCACCTCTAGTTCCAAAATATTTTTATCACCACAAAAGGAAAACCCCATACCCATGAAGCAGTCACTCTCTATACCTCTTGCCTTCAGCCCCCTGGCAACCACTAATCTCCTTTCTGTCTTTATGAGTTTACTTACTCTAAATATTTCATATAAATGGAATCATACAGTATGTGACCTTTGTATCTGGCTTCTTTCAGTTAGCATAATGTTTTTGGTCATCCATGTTGTAGCATGTATTGCTACTTCATTTCTTTTTGTGGCTGAACAATATTTTATTTTATGGATATACCACAATTTGTATATCCATTCATGCATCAGTGGACATTTGGGTTCTTTTCTCCTTTTGACTTTTGTGAATAGTGCTGCTATATAAACACATGTGCACATGTACTTTGTTTGAGTACTAGTTTTCAGTTCTCTTGAGTATATACCTAGGAGTAGAATCCTAGGGACATATAGTCATTCTCCATTTAACTTTTTGAGGAACTGCCAAATTGTTTTCCGTAGTGACTGAAGCATTTCATATTTCTACCTTAAAGGTATGAGGGTTCCAGTGTCTTCATATCTTCACCAACACATGTTATTTTCCATTTTTTAAAATAGCTATCCTGCTGCGTGTGAACTGGTAGCTCGTTTGGTTTATATTTCCCTAAAGACTAATGATGCTGAGCATCTTTTCTGTGTTTTTTGGCCATTTGTAAATTTTCTTTGGAGAAATGATTACTTGAGTCCTTTGTCCACTTTTTAATTGAAAATGACATTGAATTTTGAATATTAAAATTTTGAAACCAACTGTGCATTACTGGAATGAACCCTATTAGGTCACGATGTGTTATCCTTCTTATAAATTGCTGGATTCAATTTGCTAAAATTTTGTTGAAATTTTTTCTCCTATGAAAATCTATGAAGGACATTAATCCTAGTTTTCTTTTCTTGTCATATCTTTGTCTGGTTTTGGTTTCGTGATAATGTTGGCCTCATAGAATAAGTTGGGAAATATTCCTTCCTTTTCAATTTTATGGAAGAGCTTGTATAGAATTGGTATTATTTCTTCCTTAAACATTTAGTAGAATTTACCAGTGAAGCAATCTGGTGGACAGTTGCTCCTGGGGAAGGAATTTATGACGATTGAGTTCTTTTGGGAGGCACTGCTTTTAGGCAGAGAAAGTTTTTCAGGAACTCAAATGCCTTCAGCTCAAAATAATTTTTATGCCACAGTGGCTTATTCTGGACCCTTTCATTATAACTCTTCAATTTGTTATTATATTCGTTGTTTTAGGGTTTGCAGTATATGCCTTTAACTTAGCACAATCTACCTTCCAATGATGTATGGTATAGTATAGTAATCTTAAATAGTATACATCCATTTCTCCCCTATTAAATCTTGTGCTATTGTTACCTTACTTTTCATATGTTTTAAGCCCCACACTGCATTGCTATTTTTATTTAATAGTCATTATCTTTTAAAGAGATTTAAATAACAAGAAAAAGCTAATGTAGTTATCTATGTAGTTACCATTTCTTGTGCTTTTTAATCCTTTGTGCAGATCCATATTTCCATCTGGTATCATTTCTCTTGTGCCTAAAATACTTCGTTTAACATTTCTTGTAGTATGGGTCAGTTGGTGATGAATTATTTTGCTTTCTTTTTAAATGTCTTAAAATGTCTTTATTTTGCTTTCATTTTAGAAAGATATTTTCACAGGGTATAAATGCCTAAGTTGAAAGTTTCTTCTTTCTATATTTTAAGTACATTGCTCCCCTTATTTCTGGCTTACATTGTTTCACATGAGAAATCTGTCAACTTTATTTTTGTCCCTCTGTATGTAATATATGTTTTTTCTTTGGCTAATTTCAGCATTTTCTATTTATCACGAGTTTTAAACAATTTGTTTATGATGAGCCTTGAGCTAGTTTCCTTGTGCTTGGGATTTGTTGAGCTTCTTGGTTCCTTAGATTTATAGTTTTCATAAAATTTGGAAAATGTTGGCCATGCTATCTTCAAGTGCCTTTTTTTTTTTTTTTTTTTTTTTTTTTTTTTTTTTTTTTTGAGACGGAGTTTTGCTCCTGTTGCCCAGCTGGAGTGCAATGGCATGGTCTCGGCTCACTGCAGCCTCCACCTCCTGGGTTCAAGTGATTCTCCTGCCTTAACCTCCCAAGTAGCTGGGATTACAGGTGCCCACCACCATGCCTGGCTAATTTTTATATTTTTAGTAGAGATGGGGTTTCACCATGTTAACCAGGCTGGTCTCGAACTCCTGACCTCAGGTGATCTGCCTGCCTCAGCCTCCCATAGGGCTGGAATTACAGGCATGAGCCACTGCACCTGGCCCAAGTGCTTTTTTAGTTACCACTCCTCTCTTTTCCATTGGTAACTCCTATTACATATATATTAGGATGCTTAAAGCTGTCGCATGGTCACTGATGCTTTGTTCACCCTTTTCTCATTTTTTTTGGGGGGGGTGTAGTTCATATTGGATACTGTCGTTTGCTCAGTCTTCAAGTTCATTAATAATTTTTTCTGCAATATCTAATCTGCCATTAATCCCACCCACTATATTTTTCATCTTGTACTGTACATGGTATTAGATTTAGGTCTTTTTATATCTTTAATGTCCCTACTTAAGATGCTCAGTTTTTCCTCTAGCTTCATGTATGTATGGAATAAAGTTATAATAATGGTTCAAATATCCTTATCTACTAATTTTATCATCTAAGTAATTTCCATGTCTGTTTTGAGTGATTTTTCTCCCCATTATGGATAATATCTTCCTGCTTTTTGCATGCTTGCTATTTTTTTTTTTAGATGCCAAAATTTAGACTTTTATTTTGTGGTGTGCTGAATATATTTGCATTCTCTTAAACAGTTGTGAGCTTTGTTCTGGGGTATGGTTAAGTTACTTGGAAACAATTTCCTTCTTTAAGGTCATGCTTTAAAGCTTTGTCAGGCAAGACAAGAGCAGCCTTTAGTTTAGGACTAATTTTTTCCCAATACTGAGGCAAACACTTCTTAGCACTCTACCCAATTCTTCATCATTAGTAAAGTTTTTGACTCTGACTGATGGGAACAAGAATGTGGTGGGCAGAATTCTAAGATGCCTGCCAGTGACCCATACCTTTATATAATCCTTTCCCATTTGAATATGGTTGTGAATCATGAATATGATAGGATAGTCACTACCATAAGTAAGTTATGCTATGTGGCACAATTGATTTGAAAAAGACTGGGCTGGGCATAGTGGCTCATACCTGTAATCCCAGCCACTTGACGTTGGCAGGCCAAGTCAGGTGGATCACTTGAGGCCAGGAATTCCAGACCAGCCTGACCAACATGTTGAACCTCGTCTCCACTAAAAATACAAAAATTAGTTGGGTGTGGTGGTGGGCACCTATAGTCCCACCTACTTGGGAGGCCGAGGCAGGAGAATCGCTTGAACTCTGGAGGCGGAGGTTGCAGTGAGCTGCGATCGTGCCACTGCAGTCCAGCCTGGGAGACAGAGTGAGACTCCATCTCAAAAACAAAAAACGAAACAAAACAAAAAAATCAAATTTAAAATATCAAAGTCAAGCATTTATTAAGTGCTTACTATATATAAGGCATCATGCTAAACACTGTGGAAACTAGCAAGAAGTAGAAGTATGATGCATATGAAGCCAAAGAGAAAAATGTTTAGAACATTACCAACTAAATTGCCACTAGAACTGGCACTAGAACTAGAACACTACCAACTAAAAATTATATAACTACTGTTATATAAAAGTGTGGTGAACCTCACTTTTACCCTAGATTACTCCCTAGAGAGAGTTTCTCACCAATGTTGAGGGAAGAGGTAAACCAAGTCGAATATAGCAGACCCCATGACTACAAGAGATGGGGTAAAGAGTCTAAGAGTACCCAGGGAGCTAGAGTTCGCAGGACAGATTATTTGACAGGAGAGAACTGCACGGAGATAGAACTTCAAAATTCTGCAGGGGGCTCCTCACATATTTAGCTGAGTACTGAGCAGTGCATGTGTGCAAGGAAACTACCCAAGACTGGAGAAAGAAGCACCTGAACGGATTAGAAGAAATAATACTTGGTACACAAACATAGTAATAATGCCTATTCTCAACAAACTGTCTGAAAAGTCTTATAATTCATGGACTATTGTACCCAGAACGTTCTTGCCTCAGTAATGAGAAATAATTAACCCTAGATGAAACATGGTTTTATCCCACCTAACAAATTTCAAAAGCAAGACCTAAAAGGATCAAACTGTTTCCAAGTAATTTAGCCATGTCGTAGAAAAAAAGCTGAAGAAGGCCAGCACAGTGGCTCACGCCTGTAATCCCAGTACTTTGGGAGGCTGAGGTGGGCGGATCACGAGGTCAGGAGATTGAGACCATCCTGGCTAACACGGTGAAACGCCGTCTCTACTAAAAATACAAAAAATTAGCTGGATGTGGTGGCGGGCACCTGTAGTCCCAGCTACTCGGGAGGCTGAGGCAGGAGAATGGCGTGAACCCGGGAGACGGAGCTTGCAGTGAGCCGAGATCGAGCCACTGCACTCCAGCCTGGGCGACAGAGTGAGACTCCATCTCAAAAAAAAAAAAAAAAAAAAAAAAAAAAAGGCTGAAGAATATCTATAGGAATACATAAATATCCAGCACTTAAAATGGTAAAATTCACAAAGTATGGCATCTAGCAAAAAAATTACCAGGCATGGATAGGAAAGGAAACTTCAACTCACAATGAGGAAAAAAAAATCAATAGGAACTGATCTAGACCTGACATAGATGTTATAATTAGCCAACAAGGACAATTAAACAGCTATTATAACTATCTTCCATATGATCAAAAAGTTAATGAGAGATATGGAAGACAAGGAAAGACTGGACTTCTGATAAAAACTACAGTGTGAGGTGAGATGAAAAATACTATAAATGTGATTCATGGGAGATTAGACTTTGCAGAAGAAAAGATTAGCAATAGAAATCCCAAAATGAAGCTCTAGGAGTAAGAAGATTGTTTAAAAAAAAAAAAATGAACACATCAGTGAACTGTGGGACAACTTAAAGCATTCTAATGTGTGATTATAGTAGCGGAGGGAGAAGAAAGACAGGGAAATAATGACCTCAAGTTTTTCAAATTTTATAGAAGCTAGTAACATATGAATCCAAGAATATTAAAAAACAAGCACAAGAAATAGAAAATCAGATCAAGGAACATCATAAACTTCTCAGAACTAGATATAGATTGAAAATCTTAAAAGCAGCCACAGAAAAATTATATGTTATGGACAGAGGAACAAAAATAAAGATTTCAGCAGATTTTTCTTCAGAAACAATGAAAGCAAAAAGATAGTGGACAGATATCTTTAAAGTACTGGAAAAGTAAAACTGACAATGTAGAATTCTATGCCCAATAAAAATATCTTTCAAAAATGAAGGTAGAACAGGAACTCAAATATTTATGCACAAATGTTCTTAGCAGAAAACAACCCAAATGTATATTTATAGATGGATGAGCAAATTATGGCATATATATACTGTGGAATATTATTTAGTCGAAAAAGGATTGAGGTATGGATACATGCTACAACATGGAGGAACCTCAAAAACATGCCAACTAAAAGAAACCAGATACAAAAGGTCACATATTGTATGGCTTTATTGATATGAAATATCCAGAATGGGTTAAGTTCATCAAGACAGAAAGCAGAGTGAGCTGGAGGAAGGAAGGAATGGGGAGTGACTGCTTAATCAAGACAGGGTTTTCTTTGGGGACAATGAAAATGTTTTGGAACTAGACACAGGTGGTGGTTGTACAACATGGTGAATGTACTAAATGCCGCTTAATTTTACACTGTAAAATGGTTAATTTCTTGCAATGCGAATTTCACCTCAATAAAAATGTCAGTTGACTATGAACTGGAAGGCTCAATATAATAAAGATGTAAATTCTCCCAAATTGAAATACAAATATAATGCAATTCCCACTAAAATTTCAGCAACATTTTTTGTAGATATAGAGAAGATTATTTTAAAATTTATATAGAAAAAGAATGGAACTAGAAAAGCTAAAATGATTTTGAAGAAGGTCAAAGTGGAGGAGCCAGTCTATCTGATTTAAATATTTTTATGATACAGCTACAATCATCAAGACTGTTTGGTATTGGTAGGAGCATAGAAACATAGATCATTGGAAGTGGATAGAGAACCCAGAAATAGACTCACACAAATATGATCAACTGATTTTTGATAAAAATACTAAAGCAATTTCACCAAGTGGTGCTGAGGTAACTGAACATTTATAGTCAAAAAGAAAGAAAAGCCTTGACTTAAGCTTCATGCTTTGTACAAATATCACCTCAAAAAGGATCATGGACTTAACAGTAAAATGTAAACACGTAAAAGGTTTAGAAAAAAACCCAGGAGAAAATACTCAGGATAAAGGGTAGGTGAAGAGTTCTTAGACTTAACGTCAAAAGTGTGATCCATAAAAGAAAAAAATATAAATTGGACTTTTAAACATTTGCTCTGCGAAAGACCTTATTAAGAGGATGAAGAGACACGCTACAGACTCAGGGAAAATCTTTGCAAACCATATATGCAACAAAGGATGAGTATCTAGAGTAAATAAATCTCAAAACTCAATCCGTTACAAAAGACACGAACCAACATTTCACCAAAGACGACATACAAATGAAAAGCACATGAAAAGACATTCAATGTCATTTAACCATTGGGGTAACACAAACAAAGTTACAATGCGATATCACTACACATCTATCAGAATGTTTAAAAAAAAAGAAAGAAAGAAAATAGCAACATAAAATACTGGCTGGTTGTGGAAAAGCTGGATCACTCATACGTTGATAGTGGGAATGTTAAGTGGTACAGCCACTACGTAAAACAGCTTGGTAGTTTCTTTAAACACGTAACTACTATATGACCCAGCAATTTCACTCCTGGGTAAAAAACCTATATATGAATGGTTATAGTAGCTTTATTTACACTAACCCAAACAGCCTAACTGTCCTTCAAAGGGTAAATGGTTAACTGCAGCACCTCCATACTGTGGAATACTACTCAGCAATAAAAAGGAATGAATTGTTGATACAATGTAACAACTTGGATGAGTCTACAGAGAATTAGCCTGTGTGAAAAAAGCCAATCCCCAAAGATTATATACTATATTATTCCATTTATACAGATATATTGACAAAATTATAGAAATGAAGAACAGATTAGTGGTTGCCAGAGTTTAAAGGGGTAGTGTAGAGGTTGGGAGGAGAGGAAATGGGTATAGATACAAAACGGCAAGGGATGAATCCTTGTGATAATGAAAATGCTCCGTCTCTTCACTATCAATGTCAGTATTCTGGTGTGATACAGTACTATAGTTTTTCAAGACACTACCAATGGGGGATCTGGGTAAGGGCTACATGAGATTTCTCCCTATCATTTCTTACAACTGCATGTTAAAAATTTAATTAAAAATTTAAAATTTATTAATTTTTTAAATTAATAAAAGGTTAATTTAAAAAAATTTAAAGAAAGGCAAAAATAAAGACTTTTCAGATATGGAAAAAATGAAAGCGTTTGTCATGAGCAGTTCTCTCCAAATTGATCCATAGATTCATTATAATCCCAGTCACAATGAGAGTAAGCATTTTTGTAGAAATTGACATACTGATTCTAAAATTCATATGAAATGCAAAGGCAAAAGGAAAATGGCTTCACTGGGGAATTGCACTAAACATTTCATAAAGAAATAATACTGATTTCTACATAAACTCTTCCAAAAAATTGAAGAGAATGGAATACTTCCCAACTCATGCTATCAGTTGAATGTTATTCTGATACAAAAACCAGAAAATGATATTTAAAGGAAAAGAAACTACAGATCAATATTCCTCATGAACATAAATGCAAACTTTTTTTTTTTTTTTTTGATGGAAATTTGCTCTGTCTCCCAGGTTGGAGTACAGTGGTGTGATCTCGGCTCATTGTAACCTCCACCTCCTGGGTTCAAGCCATTCTCCTGCCTCAGCCTCCCGAGTAGCTGGGATTACAGGCATGCGCCACCACGCCCAGCTAATTTTTGTATTTTTAGAAGAGATGGGGTTTCGCCATGTTGGCCAGGCTGGTCTTGAACTCCTGACCTTAGGTGATCCACCCATCTTGGCCTCCCAAAGTGTTGGAATTACAGGTGTGAGCCACAGCACCCGGCCCAAACTTTCTCTTTTAAAAAATTATTTTTCTAATAATTTATTTTGAAGTCTTTTTAAATTTACAGAAATGTTGCAAGAACAGTACAAAGAACTCCCCTATCCCCTTCACCCAGGTTCTTGAACATTTTATCACATTTATTTCATCACCCTCTCTTATTATATATACCTGTTCATCTTTTTCTATTTTTTTAAGATTTTAAACAACAGTTTTCTTTGATGCTTCATTTTCAGACATTTTAATATCAGTCATTACATTGACATTCCATGAGCAAAATTTTTCCAGAACAACAGTATGGAATAGTTCTGAATTATGGTGTTGCACAGGTAGAAAAAAATGTCCATATACCTTTTTAAAAATTTACTTCTTACTCCACCCTAAATGTCTTCTCAAAGGAGGAAGTCTCAAGCTGACTTAATTTCTTTTTAGGAAGTTTTTTATAGGCCACCTTAACCAAACTCCTTCAAATAGCTGAGGAAATACAATCGCTGGGAAGCCAAAGTGCTCACCTTCACATGATTCAAAATTTCTTAACATAACTTTAGAAAAATAAATCCAATAATCTATAAAAATGATAATACATCATGACCAAGCAGACTTTAGCTTAGTGCAAAGTTGATTTAACATTCAAAAAATAAATGTCAGTAGCAGATTTTTTAAAATTACATGATTATTTCAACAGATTTCATAAAAGAATTTGACAAAATCCAAAATTCCCGATTAAAAACTCCCAGCAAAGTAGAAGGGAACTTCCTCAACATGATAAAAAGCACCTACAAAAAACCCTACAGCTAACATCACACTTAAAAGTGAGAGACTGAATGCTTTCCTTCGAAGATCAGGAAAATATGATGTACACTTTCACCACTTCTGCTCAGCATTGTACTGGAGGGTATGCAGATGGCAAATAAGCACATAAAAAGATGCTCAATATGAATAGTTTAAGGAAATGCAAACCAAAACCATAATAAGATAACTATACATACCTAATAGAACGTCTCAAATTACATCATTGCAATTGTTGGTGAGGATGTGGAGCAACTGGCATGCTGCTGCTGGGAATGTAAACTAGTACAACCACCTTAGAAAACAATTTGGTAGTTTCTTAAAACGTTCAACATACACCCTCCTAGCTATTCTACTCCTAGGTATTTACCCAAGAGAAATGAAAGCACATTTCCACACAAAGGCTTACATACAAATGTCATAACAGCTTTATTTATAAGAGTTAAAAACTGGAAACAACCCAAATTTCCAGGTAAATGAATAAATAGCAATATATCCAAAAAATGCACTATTGATGCATGTCATGAATATGGATGAATCTCAAAGTAAATGTGGTTAGTGAAAAACCGGAAATAAAAGCATGCATACTATATGATTTCATTTACATAAGTTTCCAAAGAATGCAAACTTGTCTATACTGACAGAAAGTGGATTAATATTGTTTACTGTTTATCAGTAAATAAAGCTGTAAAAGAAACCTGTACAATTTGTGGAATATGAATAAAGTTGTATTTAAAGATAAACTCATAGCTTAGATTTCTAAAGTATTATATAAAGCTTGTGTATAAACAAATTAGATAAAAAGCTGTCAAAAGCTGGAGGAAGAAAAACATGAATTTAAAATCAGAAATAGGCCAGGCGCAGTGGCTCACGCCTGTAATCCCAGCACTTTGGGAGGCCTAGGTGGGTGGATCACCTGAGGTCAGGAGTTCGAGACCAGCCTGGCCAACATGGTGAAATCCTATCTCTACTAAAAATACAAAAAATTAGCCATGCATGACAGTGGGTGCCTGTAATGCCAGCTACTTAGGAGGCTGAGGCAGGCGAATCACTTGAACCTGGGAGGCAGAGGTTGCACGGTGAGCCGAGATGGCACCATTGCACTCCAGCCTGGGTGACAAGAGTAAAACTCTGTCTCAAGAAGAAAAAAAAAAGAAATAAACAGCAATCACTAGAATTTTGTAATAAAATTCAGGAATCAGCTTTAGAAAAATAATATGTAAACATTATTACATATAATGAAATGGAGAATCATACATGTAATAGAGGATATAGACAGCATTATAAAATTATTGGGAATATTGTGTACACATATATGCTAAGAAATTAGAAATATATTTTGTTAAAAAGAAAACTAAGGAGATGAAGTAACTTGTCTAGCATCGCTTAGCTAGTAAAGTGGTGAATCTTGGATTCAAGTTTATACAGTCTAGCTCTAGAGTCTATACTCTTAACTACCACACTAAAAATAGAAAGCTAGTTATTTTTGTAAAACTCACATAACATTCATTTCATAACACATTAAAAAATAGTGTGAAAAGGAAAATAATATTCAATGTCACTTATACGTGCAAATATCTTAAAGTATCATTAAATCGGATCCAAAAATACATTAAAAGGATAATTCACTGTAACCAAATAGGCTACGTCACAGCAGTAAAAAATTGTTAAATATTTAGAATCAGTTAATGTATTACATCTTAAGGCATGTGATCTTCACATTAAATGCCAACAATACATTAGATAAACTCCACTCATTTCTTATGAAAGTGCTTCAAAAGTTAGCAATGTGTGAATACTTTCTTAACAAGATAGGGAAGATTTATTTCAAATTAATAGCAAACATCATTCTTAACAGTGAAAAATGATATTCATGTTAAATCTTAAGCAAGGATGGCCAGTGTCACTATTATTATTTGATATTATTTAGGGAACTATATAAGCGAAGATTATAAGATACATAACAGAAATGAGAAGTAGTACTATCAGATAGGACAAGCTTATTGGATAGGATAATTCTTATTTTCAGGTGAAAGGATAGTCTACATAGAGAAACCAAGAGAGTAATTTTTAAAGATCATCTTATAATTAAACAATTCAGAAAAGTTATGCATATAAGGTGTATATATATAGATATATGTATATATAAATATATATAGAAATCAGCTTTCTGGTAAATCAGCAATAACTAGAAAACATAATGAAAGAAATCACTTTCATAATAATACAATCTCTTAGAAGACCCAAGAATAACCTTAGATTAACAAAGCTATTTGAAGAACACTACAAAATTAAAACAGCTAATACATCCATATGTTCAATAAGGCAAAGGAAAACATGAATATGATAAGGAGCAAGGAAGATATTAAAAAGGCCAAAAAAAACACACTGTATGGGATTAGCAGCAGATTAGACACTGCAGAAGAAAAGATTAAGGAACATGAAACAGAAAAATTTGATGAACTGAACTTGATAAAAATTTATAATTTTGTCCAAAAGAAATAATTAAGAAAATTAGGCAAGTCACAGACTGGGAGAAAGCATTTGTAAATCACGTATCTAACAAAGACTTATATCCAAAATATATGAAGAACTTTTAAAACTCAACATTAAGATAACAAACCAATTTAAAAACTAGGCCAAGGACTTGAAGAGATAACTTCACTAAAGAAGCTATTTGGATGGTAAATAAACACATGAAAAGGAGTTCAACATCATTTGACATTAAGGAAATGCAAATTAAACCCACATGTGCCATCATTACACATCCCATTAGAATGGCTAAAATAAAGTTTAAAAAAATATCAAGAGCTGGTTAGGATGCAGAGCAACTGGTGGAAATGCAAAAATGGTGTAGTCACTTTGGAGAACAGTTTGGGAGTTTCTTATACAATCAAACATACCATATGAAGCAGCGATCCCATGCCTAGGTGTGCGCCCAAGAGAAATGAAAACATATGTTCACACAAAGACTTGTGTTGAAATATTCATAGCAACTTTGTTAATAGTATCCCCAAATTGGCAAGAATCAAAGTATAAATCAACTGGTGAATGGATACACACACTGATACATCCATACAATCGATTACTACTCACTAATAAAAGGAACAAATTATTGATATATGCAACCACATGGATGTATCTCAAATGCCCTATGTTAAGTGAAGGAATACAGATAAGTCGGTGTGATCTACTCATATGACATTCTAGAAAAGCCAAGACTATAGTTACAGAAAGCAGATCAGTGGATGCCAGGGGTGTGGGCAGGGGATTGATTGCAAAGGGGAACATGGGAGCCCTTAGGGATGTTGCAGATGTTCTTTTTTTTTTTTCAATAATTTTTTTATTATTATTATACTTTAAGTTCTAGGGTACATGTGCACAATGTGCAGGTTTGTTACATATGTATACATGTGCCATGTTGGTGTGCTGCACCCATCAACTCGTCATTTACATTAGGTATATCTCCTAATGCTATCCCTCCCCCCTCCCCCCTCCCCACAATAGGACCCGGTGTGTGATGTGTGATGTTCTCCTGCAGATGTTCTTAATCATAGTTGAAGTGGTAGTTTCATGACTATATGTTTGCCAATACTCATCTAATTTTACACTTAAAATTGGTGAATTTTATTATATCCAAGTTATACCTCAATTAAGCTGTTTTTTTTTCTTTTTTCTTTTTTTTTTTTTTTTTTGAGACAGAGTTTCACTCTTGCTACCCAGGCTGTAGTGCAATGGTGCGATCTCAGCTCACTGCAACCTCCACCTCCCAGTTTCAAGCAATTCTCATGCCTCAGCCTCCCAAGTAGCTGGGACTACAGGCGTGTACCACCACACCTGGCTAATTTTTATATTATTAGTAGAGATGGGGTTTCTCCATGTTAGTCAGGCTGGTCTTGAACTCCCGACCTCAAGTGATCTGCCCGCCTCGGCCTCCCAAAGTGTTGGGATTACAGGAGTGAGCCACCTCGCCTGGCCTTACACTGATTTTTCAAAAAAATCAATGAGTCTCCTGATGTGATGCCCTGACAAGTACAAAACATCACCTGTGTAGTTTTTCCAATAAAAATATTTCACGAGGATCTGTTCTTAAATAAATTAGCAGACTAACCAAATTGTGAGACATTCTACAAGACAACTGGCCTAAAACATTACAAACTGTCAGTATCATGAAAGGCAAAAAAGAAGACTAAAGGGCTAAAATGACTAAATATAATGTGTGATCCCAGATTGGATTCTACGTAAGGAAAATTAAAGCAATAAAGGACATAGTTCAGGAAAATCGAGGAAATTTGAATATGGACTCTATTAGATAATAATGTTGTATAAAAGCTGTTTTCCAAGTATTTTATTCATATAAGAATCCCCTTGTTTTGCAGAGACACATGGTGAAGACTTTCAGGTGAAGTGTCCAAATGACTGCATCTATTAAGTGGTTCAGGAAAACAAAACAAGGATAGATGATAGATAAATAGATAGATGATAGACAAAAAAGAGTTAAAGGGAGTATGCCAAAATATTAACAATTGGCAAAGGATGTATAGGTATTAATTGTACTATTCTTTTAATTTTTCTGTAATTTTGAAATTTTAAAAAATGAAACATTGGGAAATAGGTATTAAAATAGTCTTGATTTAAGACTTTAAGATAGTTTATTGCTTGTGTTAAGTGAAGATTTTAAAAATGATGCATATTCAGTCATATTGCTCTCACTAGAAATATTAATGTTTAAAGAGCAAAAGCGTTTTGTACCATTAACAAATAAAATTACAATTTTTAATGTAAAAAAATTCAGTGAGGCAGGGTGTGGTGGCTCACGTCTGTAATCCTGGCACTTTGGGAGGCCAAGGCAGGAGGACCCTTGAGCCCAGGAGTTCGAGGCTGCAGTGAGCTGTGATTGTGCCACTGCACTCCAGCCTGAGTGACAAAGAGATTGTACCTCTGACAACAACAATAAAAACAATTCAGTGGGAGAAAACACCCATTATTCAATACACTGAACACAAAAACAGCTATTCAGAAAATAAAACTATATAACCAATCTGAATGTTAGTTATAAAAGTTCGCTGTCAAAATTCAAGCCATCAAATTTGAACATTTGGGCCGGGCTCAGTGGCTCATGCCTGTAATCCCAGCACTTTGAGAGGTGGAGGTGGGCAGATGGCTTGAGTCCAGGAGTTTGAGACCAGCCTGGCCAACATGGCGAAACCCCGTCTGTACAAAAAAATACAAAAATTAGCCAGGCATGGTGGTGCATGCCTGTGGTTCCAGCTACTCAGGAGGCTGAGGTGACAGGATCACCTGAGCCCAGGGATGTCGAGGCTGCTGTGAGCCGTGATCAGTCCATTGCACTCCAGCCTAGGCAACAGAGTGAGACCATCTCAAAAAAAAAAAGAAAGAAAGAAAAAGAAAAAGTAAAAGAAAAAAAAGAATATTTGTTGACTAAGTATAATCTAATGGGGAGCTTTCCAAGGGTGAAAGAAATTGAAAGCAGCAGAAAAGGATTAACAGATTTGATAATGAAATTAAAATTTTAGAACCTCAAAAACATAAAAATAGACAGCAAATATTTTAAATATGACAAATGATGGGTCACCACATTTATTTGTAATATGTAAAAAGTATGTTATACACATTTGGTAATGAATATTCTATAACTAATGAAAAATAAGTAAAGAACACAGTCACAAAACAGAGAAAAATGGTCAACAAACCTAAAATTGCATTTGATGTTGAATGTAAATCAAGTAAAGGAAATACTATAATAAGATTCTATTTCCATGAAATCAATGTCATAAACGTTAAGAAGTAGTAATTTATTGCCGAGGAAAATGAGGAATCTGTACCTTCTCTTATTTCTGATGGGAATGTAAATTGGTATAACCTTTATAAATAGCAATTCAGGAGCATCTGTTTACAACCTTAACATATCCATCCTCTAGAAGACAACCTAAGGAAATAATCAGAGATGATGACCAAGATTTATGCACTAAGTTAACATTTGTCATATTATGTAAAATAGTGAAGATACAGAAATAACAGAAATGTCCTACAATTAGGGGCTGGTAAAATCCATTTCAATACATATAAGGAAGCAATATGACGTAGCCGTTAAGAAGATGCATGTGAAACATTCTTTTTTAATGACAGGAGGACTTACTTAAGATACAAATACGAAGGGAAAAAGATCAGAGTTCAAAATTCTATATCAAGAAAATGTCAATTATTTAAAAACATGGGCTTAGAAAAGGGCTTATAGGAAATAGTCCAAAATGTTCACAGTAGTTATCTCTGGATAATAGGATTTTTGCTGATTTTCATTTTCCCTTTACACTTCTATAAATTTTCTTCAGAATACCTGTATTGGGAACACTGACAACATTATTAATATGAACAAGGTGTGGTCTCAGTTGGGGAAGAAAAGCCCTGTACTTAAATCTTGATGCTGGATTGGCCCTGGGACCATCTGGTTCACCTTGTCCCATTCACGATTCCCTCCTGTGGTACCTCTGGGCATGGGTAAGTGCACAGGTATTTTGAGGTAACACATTTACAATAGATACGATTTTGATTATTTGGAAGGTCTTCCCTATGGAGCTGAAATTAAAGTCTTCTTAATGTAATGTAACTTCCTCTCACTGTTCTTGGACCAGCTAAGTGTGCACGTATTCCTCATCTTCAAATGTCTGAAGACCACCTAGGTCCCCACCTCAACTATTCTTCCTGTGTCACAGTTTTCAGATCCATCAAGATCATGGTTGCCTTAGCTATGCTACTCAAAGTGTGCTCTGTAGACCAGCAGCATCAACACCACCTGGAAGCTTGTAGGAATTTAGAATGTTAGACTCCATCTCAGACCTCCTACATGTAATCTGCATTTCAGTAAGATCCTCAGATGGTTTGTCACACTTTAGAGTTTAAGAAGCAATGGCCGTGAGAAGGACACATTCTCCCTTGCCAGCATTTCATTTAATGAGTGCTCTCCAGACTGAAGAATATCCCAATGTTCCTTTTTTTTTTAATTTAATTTTATTTTATTTTATTTTATTTGAGACAGGATCTTGCTCTGTCACCTAGGCTGGCGTGCAGGGGTGGGATCATTGCTCATTGCTCACTGCAGCCTTCACCTCTCGGGCTCAAGCGATCCTCCCACCTGAGCTTCTTGAGTAGCTAGTACCGCAGGTGTGTGCCACCACACCTTGCTAGTTTTTTTTTTTTTTCTAGAGACGGGGTCTCACTATGTTGCCCAGGCTCATCTCAAACTCCTGGACTCAAGCAATCCTCCCACCTCGGCCTTCCAATGTACTGGGATTACGGGTGTGAGCCACCACACCTGGCTCCTATATTCTTGTAGTATATAAAGCAATTGTTATAGTTTCTGATCTCTCCATTCATCATGGAAACTAATATTTATGGAGTGAGTTGCTTTATGCAAGCCACTGTTGTCAGGCACTGTTAAGTGGAAGACAAGTGTGAAAAATTAAATTGCTACGAAGGTCTAAGAGTTTCAGTCCCCAGTGGAAGAGTTGTCATAAGACATAAGTGATAAATTGGCAAAAGGATTATATAGACAATGACCACTATTGAGGCTCAGAGGAGAAAGAGATCATCCGAGAAGAGGGTGGTTACAGAGGAGTAGGCTTGTATCTGGGCTTGTAAGGATTAAACACTCATGCTAGAGGCAAAAGTGTAGCCAACTTGTCCCTGGGTATGGTCATGGTGGATCTGAAAGGCAGTGTGGTCTGGGACAGGAGTTCTCAAACTTTAATGAGCATCAGCATCACTGGGAGGGCTTGTTAAAACACAAATCCACAAATTGCTGAGTTACTGAGATTTGAGTTTCTCATCCAGTAGGTCTGGTGTGAGGCCTGAGAAAGTACATTTCTAACAAGTTCCCAGGTGATGCTGAGGCTGCTGGTCTAGGGATCACACTTAGAGAAGCACTGATTTCAAGGAAATAGCGTGAGTCAGCCAGTTTTGATTCTACCACTTATTAGGTAGCAAGGATTTTTTTTTTTTTCTTTTTGAGGTTTCTCTTTGAGAAATGGAGAGTTATAATAGCCATCTTACAACTTTTTGAGACAAGTAAAAGAAAGAAAAGTCTATAAAAGCCTCCTACTATATACTGCCTGGTACGTTGCTGTTGCTCCATAGTTTAACTTAGATTTCATTCCTTCCCCCAAAGTAATTCTGCTTGACAATGTTAGTTACAACATCTTTGGGAGTGCAGGGATAGTGTTTTTGGTATGAGGGTCACTTGGGAATAGGCACGGGACCTTTTTGGAGAACCTAGGGTGAGCCTTCCATACTACTGGGTCATAACAGATAGTGTCTTTTGTGTGACTGTGTTGGTCCATATTTTACTCTGATGACGATTCATATTGTCTGGCAGTGGGTCAAAACAAAGATACCTTAAGGCTTAGAGAGGCCAATGCCATTTCAGGTACATGGCCTAAGGAAATGATTTGAGAAATGGAATTTAGAATTTACATTCTACCAGTGAAAGAGGAAAAAATATTCTTAATTTATTAGAACTGAGGATTCTAAGGTCACTCCCTTAGACTTTTTTTTTAATTTTAAAAGTTTATGTTTTAGAAATGAGGGTCTCACTATGTTGCCCAGGCTGAACTTAAACTTCTTGGCTCAAGTGATCCTCCTGCCTCAGCCTCCCAAGTAGCTGGGACTACAGGTGCATGCCACCATGCCTGGATGATTTTTTTTTTTTTTTTTAGAAATTCAAGTTATCTTGTGTATTTGTAAAAATATAAATGTAGACCTTTCCTCTTTCTCTGTCTAATAGGGATCCTCTCATTTAAACACCATTAAATAGGGAACAAAATGATCTGGCAATTGAGTGTATTTGCCCATCACAACTTCTTTGGGAACTACTAAAGTCCTTAAAACATTGAGGGATTCCCCAGGTATTTCTTCATTTCACTTTTAGTATTCACAGTAACAGAATCCATTAACAAAATAGGACCTTCCTACATTGATACCCAGATTGAAGTGGGAAATTGATGGATTCTCCTTTTGCCACCATTAGCCCTTGACTCCTTCCTGGGAATCTGTTTATTAGATTATATAATAGCTGGCAGCTAATTAATTATACAGCAAACTTTTGAAGGGTAAGACACAGGTACATTTTGGTTGATGTGGAGAAAAGAAAGGATCGTTCTAGAGCAGGAGTCATTGCTTAGTTGAGTTTGGGACATTTAGGGGTCATCTTCAGGATGGTGGGCATCTACAGGAAGGACATCAAGCAGGGGAATGAGATAGGAAAGGGGACAAAGTTTTCCCACTCTGCAGTTTTGTTTGAGATTTCAAAACTAGACTTAGGGTCTGTTCTTATTTCTTTACCCTCTCAATAGCTGAACTTTAACAGAGAAAACATGTCACCTCCCAGATTATGTGTCTTTACTGGCTCCACTGGTTGCCTTCTGGATCAAATTTAAACTGCCTATTTCAAGAGCAGCCAGTATCCCTTGCCTCCAGTGGTGTGTTGTATAAATAGCCATCATGGGCAATTAGTGTCTCTGATTTTCTTCTTTCTAAATAATGCGGTTGAGGGTTGTTTAATATATTTCAGTTTTTCTCTCCCCAAATCATGTCAAGTAAATTATGTTTTCTTATGCCTTGCAAAGTTCATGCATATATCACTTCAACCATGATTAAAAAGGATAAGGCGATTTTAAAACAATAAAGGATATGAACCAGCCACTCACTAACATTTTATGAGCATAAGACAGTTTCAGTTAGAAATTTTCTTAGGAAAAAATTTCTGTATTTTTAAGAGAAAACATTTTATTTTTTGTATAGAGAATATTAAGTTACAATATAACATTAAATGGGAATTTTTTGTTGCTTATTATTCTTGTCCTTCTTGCCCACCCACACAATCAATGTCACACACATTTACTGCTCCGAATCACTTTAAGTGAACCATAAGTCTGCACTCACGTAACCCCAATAGCAGAATAAGTCTGTCTGAAATCAAGGGAGAGAACATTCTCAACATGTTGATGGTCCTAGTGTTCCATGCTATTGGATTCTCAAGGAATCAACAATTTCTTAGGCTTGATGCCTGAGGCAAAGACTGACTGAGCAGGAAAGAGTTCTATCAGCACTTGGGCAGGGTGGCACTTCAAATCAAAGTACCAGAATACAGTAACAGTGACCACATCGATGAGTTTTTAAAGACATCCAGGAACCAGCTTAGCAGTGATGTGTAGCCTGTGCTCCTTCAGACTTCTCATTTGGGCAATAGGATTCTATTATATTTCATAATCACTGCAGGGCAGGTAGCTGCCACTGTCCTAAAGAAGGCAAAAGAGCTCAAATTATGTCCCAAATTGATGATCTCCAAAGAGTGTGCCTCCAGACACCTCAGCTGCTTTTTCAGCACCCCAAGCCACCACCCACCCTGCAGCATTTTTTCCTAGTGTCCACCAGCCTCTTGGGGCTGCTGTTTTTACTCACTGCCTGCCCTCGGGCTCCTTAACCTCATATGGTCTGTTGGGCCGAGGATAATCCAGGCTTTTGCCCACCCACACCCCAAAGAATTGGCTCAGCCCAGTCCAGAACTCTGTCTTCCAAAGAGCCAAAGTCGGAGAAGGCAGGCTCGGGCCTGTGTGGAAGAGCAGATGTGAGAAAGAGCTGGGCATGAAGAGAATGGGTTTGGCTGGTAGAGCCGAAGCGATTGGTGCCCCATCAAAGAACCCTCAGCTCTCATCATTCCCATGGACCCTGACCTGGTGGCTTCCTACTTCAGACTCCTGGGACACTACCTGGGGGCTTTCTCTGGCCGTCAGAGTAAGCTAGACTTGTACACAGGGCATGCTGGGAGTAATGGGTAATTAATTAGTCTAGAAGTAGCCCTCAACCAGTGACTGGCAGAAGTTGGTGACTAAAACCACAGGCCCCTTACTCCCTCAGACAATAAAACTCTGAGCTATGCTCTACGCAGTGCTCAGAGACACCCAGTGAGATGGAGCCCCAGTTGCCCACAACAGTAATCTTCTTATTAATTCATACTGTATTGGTTTCCTTTCCTTCCCAGTCTCACTTATTGCCTCTCATACTATTGCTTCCTGGCATCGTTCTTCAAATCTTTGTCTCAGGATTTGCTTCTGAGGGAACCCAGTCTAAGTACTAGAACATGGGCTGTGTGAGATTGTGGCTGCACGCATCAGTGGGGACCACGCTGTGGAGACCCTAATTGCCATATTGAAGTGAGACTTTATTCCATGGTGACTGAGTGGTGAGTGTTTGATCAGTCCTCTGTGCTAGAGGATCACTCTGGAAACAGAGAGAAGGATGGATTAGAACAGTAGTTTTCAAAGTGTGGTCTCCGGACCATGAAAGTAAGAATCATCTGGGAACTTTTTAGTGAAGTATGCTTGCCTCCACTCCTAGACCTACTAAATTAGACAATCTGGGGGTAGGGCCTAGAAACCTGTGTTTTCACAAGCCCCCAGGTGATTCTGATGCCCCAAAAGTTTGAGAACCACTGTATTAGAGAGTAGAGGAGAAGCTGGCAGTGTGGAAGAGACCAGTTATCAAGCTATAGGAAGATCCTTAGCAAGAAACTGTAAGGGCCTGAGCTATCAGTTTTGACTCCGTTCCCACATTCTTTTTGCTTTGGACTGTGTTCAGAATGCAGAGTGTACTTAATCGATATTTTGGCTTGATGTCTCCCATCCCATTATCAAACAAGTGGGCAAATTAAGGAGAGGGGCAAGGATGGGGATGAGTGGGGTGCAATGGAACCTGTATATTGAAGTGACTTAGTTCTTATGAGGTTCAGCTGCCACTGACCACATGGCATTTAGAGCATTATGCCTTCCTCAGTTCCAGGGACAGAATCTTCTCCTAAAGAAATCAGGGCATTGGCCAAACCTGATGTCTTCTTTTGAACAAACAGCAGCCACTCCCTCTTCAGAAATTAAGATTCCATAGCTTATGTGTATGGAGTCTGAGAGGTATTGTAAATCTGAGAATGAAATCACCATAAAGTGGTCAATAAAAGCTTTTAAACAGAAATTACTTCCTGAGAAAGGGAACATTGTGTGTGTTGACAGGAGAGGGATGGAGTTTGAGAAGGTGAATAGGAGGTCTCCTGTTAAGTGGCCTGAAATCTCAAATTAATTTGTGTTAGTTTGAGACCTAATCCATATTATTATTACCTGCTGTTGCTTGACGACATTTTCTTCTTTATTTTCAGAGTCAACTTGACCAAGGTCTTTATAAGTCACAAGTTTCAGAACCCTATCATTATGCACTGCAACGTTGGCCAATGGCATCCCAGACTCTCATTGGCTGCTTCTGGGTCTGTGGGAACTCAAAGTCCCCCAACAGTCCCCAAGGCTGGGGCGGGTGAGGGAGACGTGATTGGCAATGGCCTATCCCACGGGGGTACTAGCTCTGGGAACAACAACGCCTTTCACTGAGGCCCTCACAGGAAACTGGACAACATTCTCTGAGCCAAAAGGAGCAATTGGAAAGGTAGTTTTGTGGGTTGGCTTCTGAGCCAGAGTTGAAACAAGGCTGTAGCAAGTCTGAAAGAAACCTGGCAGAGGAGGAGAAGGTTCTCCCTGTGCCAGGAACGGCACAAACCCACGACCAACCAAACAGAGCTGGTGTGGTGAGGAAATATTTCTGACTGGCAAAGATGGCTCCACAGTCTAGTGATTTACCGTCAGTGGTAACGGCCAGGGTCCTGCTTGGTGGGATGAGGCCTGTTGAAGGAGAGCCTGTTTGGAATGATTACTGTATTACTTATCTTCTACCGGGAAAAAAGTATGCCTTTTCAAGAGGAACTGAAGAGGGGAAACCTTTTGTGATCGCAAAACCTTAAAAGGGTATCGTATGCCCTTCTTAACCAGCCAGATTGAGCTATTGCTTGACCCATGTCATATAACATTAATATGAAAATAAAAATGTACATGCACAAGAATTTCCTGTGCATATGGATTTTTAAAAAACAAAGAAATAATTAACTTGAAGAAGCAGGCTATGGTTGGCTACAGACGGACTTTTCAAGTCAACCAGAGTTGCTTTGTGGATTAAATACAAAGCTGTCATAAAATGAGTAAGCATAAAATCTTGTGTCACAGAGAAAGACTAATTGGACCAGTGTCAGCCCTGGGCAGTTCAGAACAAATCCACAGGGTCAACTCGGTCCCTTTAAAGCTCTCACAGCAGAGGGGCATCTGGTTGTGTCCATTTCTCTCTAGTAAGTCTTTGGCGTTTGCAGCAGTGTTTCTGGCTGTCATAACAACCATCTGTGGAATGATCAATCTGGATATTGAAGGGCCTACCCAGTTCAGTGTTTAAAAAGTAACATAGGTTTCAGTGATTTTGGGGAGATTTCAGTGATTTTGGAGAGTTTTGTGATTGACGTGAACAGGTCTGACAGTGATTGGCTTGACTGCTTAGTTATCAACCTGAGGATGAAAAAAAAAAAAAGTCCAGGGGAAGGGCGTCAGAGATTGGAGATTGATTCATCCAACTTCTTCTCCCTCTAGATCTGAGGCCCAGATGGGGAAAGTAACACCCAAGTCACCTGGTAGTGTGTGGTAGAACTGGGATGAGACTCCCAGGCCAGAATTCTCCACTTTTCTCCATCTAATCAACCCACAGTGCCTACTCTTTATTCACAGAAATAAAACAAAGCCATTTTTTAAAAATTCTGCTCCTTTCCAACAGAAGTTAATTCCCCAAAGACATATCTTAATTAAGCTAGCATAAGAAAAATAGCAGCAATAACTATAAAAATGATGCAAGATAAATACGGGCATTCTTTGCCCCTTAATTTATTATTACTTTAAAAGGGTTACTAAAGCTTGCCTTCCTTCTGTGAAACATGGTGCATTTTTGCAATTCCCCTCAGTTATAAATTAATATAGGCCATTAGGGATGAGGCTAATGGTGGATGAAGACTTTCTCGTGGGGAATACATAGCACCTGAGAAAATGAATGGCTGTGGTGTATGGGCCCCCAACCAGTCCTACAAATGACACAACTTGTCACAAAACTAGCCCCCAAAGAGGCATATTAATTTCCAATAAATAAACCCAGCCAATTTTTTTTCTTTCCTCTATAAGCATGTTCTCCATGTCACTCTACCCAGAGGAGTTTTGGTGTCGGTATCAAGGAGCTGTGATAGGCCAATCTGAGGCCAACCTGCATAAATACTCTTTGCTGACACTTGGCTCTTCCTTTTTAGAAAGTCCAAGTTCACGGCTGAGATTATGTGCTAATAAGAAGAAAACCCAACAAATTTGAGGACTGGTTAGCCATTATCAGCATATCCAAAAGCTGCTTTTTCAGAAATATAAGAAAGCCTCAGAATCTTTCTATTTCCCAAGGCAACAAAATAAAATCTAGGGAGCTTTAGGAAAAGCAGCGAAGAGATGAAACAATATATCAGAAAGTTTTTTTCTCCCCCTCCCCGTAGCATCATACAAGGCTGCTGAGAGATGTTTAAGGGAGCTTAATAACCTACTGGGGGAGGCTTGAGATAAAAACCAAATATTATGCCCCTACAGATTTCTGGTTAGAAATGTAGCAACTTTGAACCTGAAAAACCAAGCTTAAGTCTTAGATTTACAGTGGCCTTCTGAACTCAGAAAAGCGAGGCAGTCTGTCTGAGAACCTAAGATTTGTGCTGTTACCCCACGAACAACATCATCTCTAGACAAGCCATGCCCGGGTGAACTGCTGATTTCAACGCTTCCCTTTCCACCCCCGCCGTCACCACCACCAGGGTGGGTGTCCCTGTTCCTTTGGACTTTAGTTCAGGAGACTTCAATGTCCAATTCTGCCTTTTCTCACTCAGGAAAAATAAATGTAGCCCCTCCTTGTGTGAAGGATAATAACAAAACCCCACAATAAATTAATGCGGAAGGATGAACATGCATCTGGCATTAGGGATTCTGATTTATTGCAGCAGCCCTGGGGTCACACACCCCCCCAGCTGCCTGCTTGCACACACACACAGCCGAAGAGAAGCGATAAATGATTGGACCCTTGGAGACAGCTAGCTAGGCAGCTGTGGGCATCACATCACACAAAGTGATCATCTGGGCTGCCCAGCCAGAGTCTCTGTGCAAGCATGAAGCAAACCACCATTTGGAATATCTTCCACTGAATAGAAGGTTAGTTTGATTTTTCTCACTTTATTTCAGTAACGGAGTGATTGACTGGGTAATCAGCTCCTGATAAATCACAGTAATGGCCCAGTGTACCCATGCTCGGTCCAATCCAGAGGTGAGGCTGATGTGCACCAGAAACAAAACACACAATTAATTAAAATTAATAAATTAACTTTTCCCCAAAAAAGGTCATTGTCTCCCTGAAGGAATCTCCCTTTTATCAGAACAACTGTGACACAGCTTTTAGAAAATGGGATTGGGACATAAGTAAGCTAGTAAGTCATCATTTGTGACCCCGAGAAACACAGGCCTTGTGTCTTTCAGGGATAATTCAATATGGAGTGTGGTTATCCTTTAGTGGGAGAAAGAACAGGTTTTTTTTTGTTTTTGGTGTTTTTTTTTTTTTTTTTTTTTTTTTAAAGGAGACTGTTCCTTCAAATTCATTGCTGTTTTTGCATTTGGTCATGCAGGATGTTAGCTATTATAGGAACAACGGTTGAAATAGGAAACAAACTTGGCTGATTGTTGATTTCCTTATATTAACTGAGAAGATATAATATATGGAATTTAATATACCCATGATCTATCACCAGAGCAATGACTACTGAATTTCACAGTTTTCTTCTCTGTATTTCCATTGTCTCTTCCAGTACCAAGCACGTAGGAGACCTTGATGAGTGTGTCTTGAATGAATGGGTCCTTGAGATGAAAGGGAGCTCAGACCTAACCATCCAAGGTCCTATGTCCTTATTTCAGAGAAGAGGCCAAGGCATGTGTGTGTTGCCAGGGAGAGGTTTATTAACTCAGTCAAAACCACCCAAGCGGTGAGGGGGCTAAAACAAGACCAGAACTACCAGTTCCTCTGATTGTCTACCCAGTGGTCTTTCTACCATCTTGTGATGCCTTAGCCACCAAGTTCTTCCAAACTTGCTTGCTTTAGCTTTGCTGAAATAAATTTTCTATTACTTTACCTACTTTATGTCTTCCATTCTCTTGCTATCTAAAATTTCATAGTTTGTAATTGTCATCATCAAAACAAGATTCGAGCTTTCCTTGGACAACAGATACATACCCAGAAAGAAATATCTTGCTTCAGACACTCTCTGTGAATTGATCCAGACATGCTAAGCATTCCTGAGGACTTGCTACCTGTAAACCAGACACCACAGCTGTGTGCTTCTTTTTGACAGGCTAAAATTTGTACTCTGTATTAGAAAATACTTCTGATGTCAATAAAGCACTTGTGGAACCCATCAACATGCTCCATGCAATAGGGGACAGAAAGGAACACTAAGGCATAACTCCGACCCTCAAGATGCTTATTGATAAGAGCAAACCGGCACACATGAAACAATGCTAAGGTGTGCAGCAGGAAAGAGAAAGGATCCACTGAACCCAAAGGTTTTATAAATATTATCTCATTTACTCCTCACAAAAGTGCAGATGAGATCATTGTGTTTGTCCTGATTTTTAAGATGAGGAAATATAGGCTCAGAAAGGTTACATAGTTTCCCTAAGTTCACTCAGCTAGTAAGAGGTAGAGTTGAAATTCAAGGACAGGAGTCCAAGCAAGCTTCTGCACATCACGTTGCTTTCTGTAGCTTGGCAGCACAGACCATGTAGTAAGGAGACCCCAGAGGAGAGGAAGATCCCTAAGATTTAGAGTACCCAGAAAAGGTTTCAGAGAACAGGTGGGATCCAAGTTCGTTCACAGTATGGATAAGCAGAGGACAGAATACCAGGTGAAGAAACAAAATGGGCAAAGGCAGGGAAGAGAGTCACTCAGGAACTTTATAATGCTTTCTACCTCTTGGGCACACTGTTAGCTGTTCCATACATCATCTCACTTAACTGTCCCACAACCATCAGAATGATCCAAAGGTAAATTCTCAGTCTTCGTATTCTTCATTGGCAGCATTTGACCCAGGGAATCACTCCTTCCCCCTTGAAACAGTCTTCTTGGCGTCCGAGACATTTGGCTTTTTGAGTTTTCATTCTATTTCTGGTCATTCCTCCTCTGTTCCCTGCCCTCTAACTGTTGGATTCTCCTAGGCCTCAGTTCTTGAGCCTCTTTTCTATCTAAACCCATTCCTTTGCTGGTGATCTCATTCAATATGAATAGTTTCAATAGCATAAATGTCCAATCTAAACGGTTGATATAAATATCACACACAGAGACACACACACTCACACACGTGTAAAACTTCCAGGGCCAGCCAAGATGGAGCAAGCCTATTTAGTCTATCTCTGCCACCAATTATATCTGAAAACTCCAGACAGAATATACAAAGTAATTACTGAAGGACTCTGAAAGGTAAACAATAGTGGATAGATTCAAGAATGAAGTAAAAACTTGAATAAGGCCCAATACTAGCCATATTGCTATTTCTTTTCTCCTCATGTCTTCTGACTTGATATGAGGGTAGTCTGGTGGCCTAAGTCACAGAACATGAAATGGGAGTGGGCACCAAAAACTCTAATAGAAATCCGAATCTTTCTGGCCAGAGGCCTGGAGAAAGGAACCCCTGAGAGTCAGAGGGTTCAGGAGAACACCCATTCTTTTTCCTTTTTCTTTTGTTGTCTCCTGGCTTTGTCCTAGGGCTAGCCCCAGTCACTGCTATAGTGACAGTGGCAGTGGCAGTTCAGGCACCTAAAATTTGTTTCCTTGACTAGTAGAACTGGGAAAAGGGGTCCCTGTGTTTGAAGAGTGTAGAAGGAATCCCATCATTTTTTTTCTCTGTCTTTTCTGTCGCTGCTTTACCCCAAGGATGGTTCCAGTGATGCAGAACTATATGATAGTACAGTAGTGAGGAAAGTTAGAACTCTGAGGGAAACCTATTTTTCTGGCCAAATGAATTGGAGAAAGTGGACCTTGGGAGCCAGAGAGTGTGGAGAAAATCTTAGAGAGGAGAGAGCTGGAAAAGGGAATCCCCCTAATTCTGTGTATGAACTGACACAAGTCCTGGGCTCTTCACAAGTCAGCTGTCATGAGCAACACAGACCCAAAGAAGCACAGTAAAGTCTTTGAGAACTGAGCTATGATAGGAATGGTATACCCCAAGTCCCATACAAGCTCCTGAGTTCCAGTCACATAGACTAGGACAATAAAAACAATGACATTCAATCCTGAATAACATTTGAACCACTACCCACAGACAGTGAAACAAAACTTCTGGTCTTAACCTAACTGTGCTGATTTCCTGCTAAAATAAAAACAATATTGACATTCTCAAGAGAACTTTAACAGGACCCAGTCTCACAACATAGTAGTCAATATGTTCAAAATGTAATCTAAAATTATTCAACATATAAAGAACCAGGATCAATTCTCAAGGGAAAGGACAATAGACAGATGTCAACACCATGATAATCCAGATGTTGGAATTAGCAAAGATTTTAAAGCAGCTATCATAACCATGTTCCGTGAAGTGAGGGTGAACATTCTTGAAATGAATGGAAGGATAGATGTTCTCAAGAGAAAAATAGAAACTATAACAGAAGAATCAAATGGAAATTTTAGAACTGAAAAATGTATCTCTAACAAAAGAAACACTGGATGGGTTCAACAGCAGAATAGGGATGATACAGAAAAAATTGAGTGCACTTGAAAATAGATCAATAGAAATTTTCCAGTCTGAATAATTAAAAGAGGATTTTTTAAAATGGAAGAAAGTATAGATTGAAAAAAGAACAGAACTTCAACAAATGGTGCTAGAGTAGTTGGATACCTGCTATGGTCTAAATGTTTGTGTCTCCTCCCCACCCTGGCCCCGCAATTCATATGTTGAACCCTAACCCCCAAGGTTATGGTATTAGTAAGTTAAGTGAGGCATTTTAGAAGGTGATTAGGTCATGAAGAGCCTTCATGAATGGGATTACTGACCTTATAAATTAGGCCCCAGGAAGCTAACTTGTGCCTTCCACCACGTGAGGACGCAGCAAGAAAGAGCCTATGAAAAATGAGCCCTCACCAGGCACTGAATCTGCCGGCACTTTGATCTTGAACTTCCCAGCCTCAGAACTGTGAGAAATAAATTTCTGTAGTTTATAAGCCATCCAGTTTATATTTGGTCACAGCAGTCCAGATGGACTAAGACAATACCCATATGCAAAAAAAGTACCTTGACTATACCTGAAGCCTTATACAAAAATTCACTCAAAATGGTTCATAGACCTAAATGTAATACCTAAATTTATAAGACTTTTAAAAGAAAATAAAGGAGAAGATCTTTGTGACCTTAAATTAAGCAATGGATTCTTGGCTTCAACAACAAAAGCGTGATCTGTAAAAGAAAAAAAAATGTTAAACTGAGCTTCGCCAAAATTTAAAACTTTTTCTCTGCTAAAAATACTTTTAAAAGAGTAAAAAAGAGAAGGTACAGGCTTGGAGAATGTATTTCCAAATCACATATCAGACAAAAGACTTTTAAGCAGACTCTATAAAGGATTTTTCATACTCAACAATATAAAAGCAAATAACCCAATTTAAAATGGGCAAATATCTGAATGGATACTTTACTAAAGATACTCAGATGGCAAATAAGCACATGAAATGACACCCAACATTATTAATCATTAGGGAAAGGCAAATTAAAGCCACAATGAAATACTCCTACACACCCATTAGAATGGTCAATAAATAAGTAAATATCTGACGTTGCTGGTGGAAATGCAAAATGGTACAGTTACTTTGGAAAACAGTTTGACAGTTTCTTGTAGAGTTAAATGTAAATCTACCATACGATCCAAAAATCGCATTCCTAGTTTTGTACCTGAGAAAACTGAAAACTTTTGTTCACACAAAAACCTGTACATGAATGTGCATACCAGCTTTATCATAATTGCTAATAAGTGGAGACCACCCATATGTCCTTCAGTGGGTGAAAGGGTAGGCAAAATCTGGTACAGTCATACAGTGGAATACTACTCAGCAGAAAAAGTAATGGACTACTGATAAACACAGTGACATGATTGAATCTCAAATTCACTATGCTGAGTGAAAGAAGCCAGATTCAAAATGCTACATACTGTATCATATGGTTTGGCTCTGTCCCCACCCAAATCTCATCTTAAATTGTAGCTCCCATAATCCCTACATGTCATGGGAGGGAGCCAGTGGGAGGTAATTGAATCATGGGGGTGAGTTTTTCCCATGCTGTTCTCATGATAGTGAATAAGTCTCATGAGATCTGATGGTTTTATAAAAGGGCAATTCCCCTGCACACACTCTCTTGCCTGCCACCATGTAAGATGTGCCTTTGTTTCTCTTTTGCCATCTGCCATGATTGTGAGGCCTCCTCAGCCATGTGGAACTGTGAGTACATTAAACCTCTTTTTCTTTAGAAATTACCTAGTCTCAGGTATGTCTTTATTTGCAGTGTAAAAGCAGACAAATACACTGTATGATTTGCATTTATGGACATTCTGAAAAAGGGAAAACTATAGTGACAGAAAATAGATTAGTGGTTACCAAGGGCTGTAGATGGGGGGAGGGTTTGATTACAAAGGGGCAGTATGAGGGAGTTTTTTTAAGATGATAGAACAATTCTGTATCTTGATTGTGGTAGTGGTTACATGATTATGCATTTTTTAAAAACCTCATAAAACTGTATAACAAAAAGACGGAATTTTGCTATAAGTTTAAAAATAAATTTTAAAATTTTTCCAAATTTATGTCTCTGGATCAGACATCTCCCCTTTAGTCAGATATCTGATTGACTGTCTGCTGTTTACACTCAGATGTTTAATAAGTGTCTTAAACCTAACCTGCCTGAAATCAAACTCTTGATCTTTGCTTCCAAACCTGCCCCATTTACAGCGTTCTTGGTCTCAGTTGATGGTAGTTCCGTGTTTCTATTCGCTCTGGCCAAAATGCTTGAAGTCATCCTTGGCCTCCTTCTTTATTGTATATCCCACATCCAATCCACTATAAACCCAGTTGTCTCTATCCCTCAAAAACATATTCTCACTACTTCTACTTCTACTCATATTGGCTTGGTCCAAGCCATCATCATTTTGCAATTGCTTTCTCACTTAGACTCACTGCTTATGTTAGATATGGATATGTGCCTTTTCCCCCAACCTGCTTGTATTGGTCCATTCTCACATTGCTATAAATAACTACCTGAGACTGGGTAATTTATGATGAAAAAAGGTTTAATTTTCATGATAAAAAAAGGTTTAATTTTCATGATGAAGAAAGGTTTAATTTTCTCAAAGTTCTGCAGGCTGTACAGAAAGCGTGGCTGGGAGGCCTCAAGAAACTTACAATCATGGCAGAAGGCAAAGGGGAAGCAAACATATTTTACCATGGCAGAGCAGGAGAGAGAGCAAGAGAGTGAAGGGGGAAGTGCCACACACTTTTAAACCACCAAGATAATACGAGAACTCATTCACTATGACGAGAACAGCAAGGGAGAAGTCTGTCCCCATGATCCAATCACCTCTCACCAGGTCTCTCCTCCAACACCAAAGAGCACAACTCCAGATGAGATTTGGGTGAGGACACAGAGCCAAACCATATTATCCCTCCTCTTCCAGGAAGAACATGCTGCCCAGCTGTGGAAAGTGCTGTTAGCAGAGAGCTTCCAGCTGTTAACTTCTATCACTCCCTCCATCCCAGACACACAGACCTCCTTGCTCTTTCCCAAGCAGGCAGGCAAAAGATCTGCCTCAGAGCCTTTGCACCTGCTATTCTCTCTGCTTAACTCTCTTCCCTTAGATGCTGGGTGTATTGGTTTCCCAGGGCTGCCATAACAAATCACCACAAGCTTGGCGACTTACAACAAGATAAATTTATTCTCTCACTATTCTGGAGGCCAGAAGTCTGAAATCTAGGTGTCACAGGGCCATGATCCCTCTGAAGGCTTTAGGAGAGAATCCTTTCTTGCCTATTCCAGCTTCTGGTAGCTTCAGGCATTCCTTGGCTTGTGTCCGCATCACTCCAATCTCTGCTTCCATCTTCACATGGTCTTCTCCTCTGTGCCTGTCTCTTCCTTTTCTGTCTCTTATAAGGACACCTGCCACTGGATTTAGGGCCCACCCAGATAATCCAGACCAATCTCATCTAGAGATCTTTAACTTAATGACATCTACAAAGACCCTTTTTTTTTCAAATAAAGTCACATTCACAGGTTCCAGGGTGAGGATGTGGACACATCCTTTTGGAAGCACTATTCAACCAACTACAACCTCTTAGCTCACTTCTTCGGTTCCTTCAAATCTTTCCTCAAAAGGCACCGTCTCAGCGTGTGACCTGCCCCCCACACCCTACTTAAAATTAGAACTTCCCCACCCTCCTTCCCTGCTTAATTTATCCCTATAGCACGTATTACCATCAGACATACAGTATATTTTCCTTATATATTCTTTGTTATTACAGTAAGTCTACCACCCCTATTATAATTGGCAGGGTTTTTTGTTGTTGCTGGTTTTTGTTTGTTTGTTTGTTTTTGTTTTGCCTACTGTGTTCATGGCTGTATTCCCTTTTCCCAGGACAATGTCTGGTACAGCCGTAGCATTGAATGAGCAATTATCCCCATATTATGAATCCTTAAACAGGCACAGAAAGGTTAAGTCATTTGCCCAAACATGACATTCAAAGCATGGTCTCTCACACCAGAACCCATGCTCCTAACGTGATCATATGCCATTCTTCCCAGAGAACCACCCTTTATTGGATCTGGAAAATTCCCTGGCGCGTTGCTGACCTCTAGGGACATCTATTGTCTCAGAGTCAAGGAAACATCGAATCGACTTCTTATCCTTACACTGTCTGGAATACCTGAGACCCTTCCCTCATCTAAAAGTCTTCCCCTGCTCTCAATTCCACTGCTTTACCTTCCCTGTTAAAGAAATTTCCCTTTCTAACTAGCCTAAATCTTTCATGGTGCTGTGGAGGTTTCTTCTTCCATCCTGAGTGGTGAGAGCAGCTGCTCTCCAATCCCCTTGCATTTGGAGATTATTATCGAGTCGCCCTGTGGGCATTGCTGGTCCAGACAAAACATGCCAGACAAGTTCCTTTAGCTTTTTCCAGAAATCTCATTTTATTTTCTCCCTCCCTCTCCCTTCTCCCCTTCCCTGCAATGGGTTTCTGATAAAATACAGGATGAGATTTTTGGCTTGTAGCATGCACTGCCCTTAGGTGATGTTCTATAAATAATGAATGGAACAGAACAACATTTTTTAAAATGCATGTTTTGGCACAAATTCAATTACTGGTGTTGGCACTTGCTAACCTAGCAAATAAATGCATTTTCTCTGGCAACCAATGCCTGGCTCCAGCTCTTAATGCCTGTTTTCTGAACATCCTATTCACAAACTGCACTTTCATAAACAGCAGAGAACCCTCAGAGTGAGAGTAGGGAGGCAGGTAATAGTCCCACCCAATTCACAGAAAAGGAAACCGAGGCGGGAAGGGATTGTGCCCCTCCAGGATGGACAGATAGCCTGGAGCTTCCCATACTGGATCACACTGATTCATAGAGCTCCAGAGGCCAAAGGCATTTGCTCATTCCATCATGCAAGCTGCTCTGGAAAGCAAGGCCAGATAAAATCTAAGCCGATGTTTGGATGGACATTATTCTGTGCTCTGTGGGCCAGATTCTCAGCCTATGAAGCTTTGTGGCAATGTGTGTGGAGCCTCATCTCATGCTAGTTGATGGGAATTTCTATAATAAGAGAAACTTAAGCCAAATTCTCAACCAATATAACTCTGTGAATTCCCATAGAATTACGTAAGTTGAGAATCTGGCTTATGTGTATGTGCATGTATATAACTCGCATTATTTTATGAGGTCAATCTAACTGTAGAGATGACCATAAAAGTCCCTCCATTACATTAGTATTTGGGAGGGGTCATGATCTTAGACTGGGATTCCATAATGGAATAAATGGGAAATTATATGTGTGTATGTATATATATACACATATATACACACACACATACATATATATACTATATTCTGTACAAGAATAAGGAAACTCCATGTTATTTGAATCCATTAAGTACCATTGTGATTTTGTTTTATTTTATTTTGTTTCTGTCTTTCCAGGAAGTTTTGTTTTCCTCCGTTTTGTTTGTTTGTTTGATTGAAATATGGTGATCCCACTTTTGGACAGTTCTACTCCAACCTAGACAGATGAGCTCTTCAAATTGTTGGGAGAGCACTTGAGAATTCCATTCAGGAAGTTCCAGACACTAGAGCAATTTAGATTTGGCTGTCGGTGCCTCCTCCAGCGCAGGTGGCTTTTATCTTTATTATGGATTGTTCCATGAAACATTTTGGTCATTTGAATTTATTTTCAATGCAACATTTAAACTTGTAAAGAATAAATCCCATATGTGCAAACGGGAATAACAGCAGAAAAGGAGACATGGAAACTTTCGCCTTCGCCCTCCAGCCATTGGTTCAGGGCCAGTCCGGGTCTGCATTGGCAGAACATATCAGCCTTTCAACGAATGCGGTTTCTTGTACTGTGTAAAAAAGGTTGGTGGTCTTGGTCTGGTGGGGCTATGTGGGCAACTGCCTACATCACTAGACTGAGCCCAACAGTGAGCACTGATTCCGTGGCACAAAAGCTGAAGAGTAGTTGGACTTAAAAGGGGACATTTCCCATGTCCCTGACTCAGAGCTGATGTGAGACATAGAAAGTCTTTGATGACTCTTCATCACCTCTTCTCACCTGGCTGCAGAGACTGGTTTTCTTCCCTGGAGTCTGTGGATGCTGTCTGTCCTCTTTGGTTTCAAGCTTCTCTCACATTTCAAAGGCATTCAATTCAGCCAATTACTGAGCAGATTCTACATTCTCCAGATCTCTGACTGGGCTCTAATCTGAAAGAGGGAGTCCAAGTTTTAAGGAGTTCACAGCCTGGAGGAGAAAGGGGAGGCCAAGGTCATAGCCAGCTCATGGCATCATGAAGCTGAGCAGAAATGGAGGTGCAGAGAACTATAACTTGGGGGGCAGGGTGGGGATCCAGCAGAGAGGATGTAGCCATGAATGAAGCACTTGAAACATGAGTAAGACTTTGTCAGGAAGTAGGAAGGGGAATGGGGGAGAATGTTCCAGGCTGAGGAAACCCCACGTGCAAAAGGACAAAATAGTAAAGTATGTGTATGGTTTGGGGAACCCCCTCAGTGGCTCCCCTTAGCTGTCAGGCTAAAGGGCAAATGCCTCAGCATGTCTAAAAAACTCTTCTCGTGGCTGCTGTTGTTCTGCCTCAAGATTCTTCTTTCATTCTTTCCCTTCTTGACCTTCACCACAAACGTTCTTAATTACAAGGGCTATGCCTGCTCATATTCCTGCATATTTGCATTTGCCACCTGAATCATCCTTGTCCTCTTTTTTTCTGGCTTTCTCCCATCCTTCAGAACTCTACTTAAACTTTTCCAGGATTCTTCCCTGACTCCTTCTTTCCTCCCCTGAGGGACATTTGATGTCCCTCATGGTATTTTGATGGCCCCTTGTACACAGTTGCACAATATTGTCATTACTGAGCCTGGTGAGATAGCATATGGGCATCTCAGCTCTGAATCTGAAGCACCTAACATGTTGGACAATGTCAGCGAGGAAAAATTTTTCCTCTACCCTCTTGAGTTCAGTGATTGAAGGCTTGCAAATTAAGCTGACAAAAAACAGATTAGCAAGAGAAAAACACAGATTTAATTACACATGTAGGTGGGAAGTTCACAAAGAAATGTAATTCAAGGAGGTATTAGAATTTGGGGCTTATGTACCATCTTTTTTTTTTTTTTTTTTTTTTTTTTGGCAAAGTCTTGCTCAGTGGCACAATCTCAGCTCACTGCAACTTCTGCCTCCTGGGTTCAAGTGATTCTCCTGCCTCAGCCTCCCAAGTAGCTGGGACTACAGGCACATGCCACCACACCCAGCTAATTTTTGTATTTTTAGTAGAGACAGGGTTTCACCGTGTTGGCCAGGATGGTCTCCTTCTCTTGACCTTTTGATCCGCCTGCCTCAGCCTCCCAAACTGCTGGGATTACAGGCGTGAGCCACCACGGCTGGCCTATATACCATTTTAAGAGAGGATGAGGAGGGGCAGAGGGACACTTCTGGGAGAATAAATGAGTTTTAGGAAAAACAAATGCGCCCTTAGGAGAAGATGGGTGATGTAACAGTTTTACGTCAATATCTGTTTAGGTGATTTATCTTAACCGGGGCTGACTTCCTCTTTGTTGATAAGAGTCCATTTCCCCTGATTGTGAAACTCTGGGAGAGGGGATTTATGACAGTTAAATTCTTTTTTTTTTAAATTAATTTATTATTATTATTATACTTTAAGTTCTAGGGTACATGTGCATAACGTGCAGGTTTGTTACATATGTATACTTGTGCCATGTTGGTGTGCTGCACCCATCAACTCGTCAGCACCCATCAACTCGTCATTTACATCAGGTATAACTCCCAATGCAATCCCTCCCCTCTCCCCCCTCCCCATGATAGGCCCCGGTGTGTGATGTCCCCCTTCCCGAGTCCAAGTGATCTCATTGTTCAGTTCCCACCTATGAGTGAGAACATGCGGTGTTTGGTTTTCTGTTCTTGTGATAGTTTGCTAAGAATGATGGTTTCCAGCTGTATCCATGTCCCTACAAAGGACACAAACTCATCCTTTTTTATGGCTGCATAGTATTCCATGGTGTATATGTGCCACATTTTCTTAATCCAGTCATGACAGTTAAATTCTTTCGAGAGGCTCTGCTTTTAGAAATATAAGGGAGGTTCAGAAAAATCTTATTCCTGCAGCTGTTGATACACAGATGCCTTCAGCTCAAAATAATCCTTATGCCACTGTAGCACATCCTGGACCCCTTCACTAGCACATAGTAGATGCTCCAAAAAATATTTGATAAACAAATAAGTTTTTCAGACCTGCTTCTTTTCTAGTGTTCCCCCTCTTGATAAAAGGCACCATCATTGGCTAGTTGCTCAAGCTATAAACCTGGAAGTCAGCCTTGATTTCTCTGTAGTGCCATATCCAATCCATTAGCTGTTCTTGTCAGCTGTGCCTCTGAGACACATGAGTGTATCCACTCCTCTATCTCCACTACCATCCCCTCATCTCAGGCACTATCATCTCTTACCTGGACAACTGCAGGAGCCTGTTAATGTGTCTCTCCCAACTCCCACACTTGTCTCTGCGTAATCAAACACCTGTACAGAAGTCAGATTGATCTTTCTTACGGGTAAATTAGAACATTTCTGCCTGAACCGCAGATTCCCCTAAAAAA